>NC_090811.1:20255035-20861821 GCF_036512215.1 Solanum lycopersicum | reverse complement strand
CAACATAAAGTAATGCGGAAGACTTAAACTCATTAATAAAATCAATAACTATTATTATCCCCAAAATCTGGAAGTCATCACCACAAGAACATCTATGATCAAAGTACTAAACTAAGAGTATTCTAAAAAGCTAAAACAATTAAAAGTTAGTCCATGCCGGAAGTTCAAGGCATCAAGACATGAAGGAGAAGATCCAATCCAAGCTAGAAGCGTTAGCTCACCCTAAAGATCCGGTGTGACGAAGACTGGCTAGAATTACTGTTGAGTTGAAGACGACGACACGTTTGCTGCACTCCACAAATAACAAAAAGAAAACATAAAAGTAGGGGTCAGTACAAAACACGGGTACTGAGTAGATATCATCGGCCAACTCAAAATAGAAAACAATATATACCAAGTAATATCATAAAATAAACTATGATACTCAAGATGTAGCAACAGCAAGTACTATATCATTAACAATTACCATCAAGTTCACACATGAGGACTCAAGCCTCAATACCATACTCATTTGGGAATTATGTTCATCAGATTGAGTATATTAACATCTTTCAAGATTTATTATCTTTATTTCTCTTGTGTCGGTACGTGACACTCCGCTCCCTCATATTCATTAATCCTCTTGTGTTGGTACGTGACACTCCGATCCCCTAAATCTACGTGTTGGTTCGTGACACCCAATCCCCTAAATATACGTGTCGGTTCGTGACACCCGATCCCCTAAATCTACATGTCGGTTCGTGACACCCGATCCCCTAAATCTACGTGTCGGTTCGTGACACCCGATCCCCTAAATCTACGTGTCGGTTCATGACACCCGATCCCCTAATTCTACGTGTCGGTTCGTTACACCCGATCCCCTAATCTCATTCTATCAACTCATCAAGCCTTCTCCCTTACCAAGGCATCATCAATCTCATTAAAAAGTTCATCAAGCCTTATCCCTTACCAAGGCATCATCATTAAAAAGAGATTAGGATTTTATCAAGATTTGGGATTTAATAACTTCATCATGCTTAATATAATCACAATTATATAATCAGTTCATGCATGCATACAATTAAGCACATAGCAGGGTTTACAATACTATCAATACATATCATTCTCTATTAAGAGTTTACTATGAAAGCATGAATACCATAACCTACCTCTACCGAAGATTACTGATCAAACAAGCAAATTTTCTCCAAAGCTTTGTGATTCCCCTTCTCGATCGACCCTCTCTCTCTCTTCTTGTTCTTTCTATTTTCTTTATTCAAACCCTCTTTCTTTTACCCTAATTAGAACATAATTAAGAATAAAAGATGGCAATAATAACCCACTAATTAACTTAAGGTTACCTCTTTTAACCCCCAAGTGATTAGACTTACTAACATTAACCCTCTAACTTTATAATTAAAGTAGGAATAGTCCAAAACGTCCCTTAAAACGTGTAAAGAAATTCGACCCAGACTGGGATTTCGCAGTCTGTGACGGCCCGTCACGCCTGCGACGGTCCATCCTGCTGCCCGTCACGGAGTTCAGAGACTCAAATTCTCTGAAGAGTCTGTGACGGTCCGTCCTGCCATTCTGTCACGAAGTTCAGAGTGTCGATTTTCAGTACCCAATTTCAGATTTTCTAAGTGTTTTGAAACGAGACCCTGCGACGGTCCGTCGTGCCCATGCCGATCCGTCATGGGGGTCGTCGCTTCTGCCAGTTTTTCCAGAATTGAAGTCTGCTGCTCAAAACGACTAAACAGGTCGTTACATTATGAGAACAAATACCAGGAGGGATCCCAATAATGTCCGCAATAGACCACCCAATAGCTCTTTTGAACCTTTTTAGCACTTTCACCAAACTCTCAACTTGTTGTTCATTCAGGTCTGATGCAATGATTAACGGCAAAGTGTCACCCTTCCCTAAGAATTCATACCTGAGATGAGGTGTGAGAGATCTAGTTCTAACTTTGGAGCCTCCTCTATAGATGGTTTCGCATGTGGAGACTCGTTATTCTTCTTATCTAACTCATATTTCTTCGGTTTAAACCGAACATCACCTCGATCAAGATCCGCGACTAATGACTCATACTCTTCAATGCAATCGTTATCAAAATTCATTATTATTCCCGCTAATGCTTCTACACCTAGATGTTCTTCTATTTGTGTCTCAGGTGACTCACCAACGTTGTAGGATATAGAAGATACTGATTGGAGCTCACCACTCTGCCTCATTGACCTATAAATGTTAAAGGTCACTTCTTCATTTTTCAACCAAAATTTTATCTGCCCCTTTTCCATATCTACTAAGGCTCTTCCCGTAGCAAGGAATGGCCTCCAAAGAATCGTGGGCACTTCAAAATCGACTTCACAATCAAGAATAACAAAATATGCAAGAAATATGAATGACTCCACTTTTACTAGCACATCATGGAGTATCCCTATAGGCCTTTTTATTGATCGATCAGCCATAAGCAGCCGCATCACAACGGGCTTGGGATCACCTAAACCCAACCTCTTGTAAATCGAGAGGGGCATGAGATTTATGCTTGCCCCCAGATCACATAATGCTTTCACAAAATGTAATAGCCCGATTGTACAAGGAATAGTCAATGCACCTGGATGTTCTTTCTTTTGTACCAGAGATCTTGTAGTAATAGCACTACAATGCTGAATTATATCATAATCCTGAAAAGTGACCGATCTTTTCGCGGTTGTAATTTCCTTCTCGAACATAGTGACCCTCACGGTTATAGTTACCATAGATCCGACCTTGGTTACCTTGACCTTGGAGCCAATTCTCCTGATTAGAGCCTTGGGCACTCGGTCGGAAACCCCCCGTCTGCTCATTTACCGCATAGTAATCCTCCTCATAAAAGCACTCATCATTTGGTGGAGGTAATTTCGACAAGTAGTTGACTGCATTTATCTTTTCTGCACCCAGTGACATGTTTTAATACCAACCCAAGCTCAGTTCTCATCTGAGCCATCTGTTCACGAATTTCATCTATGGTCGGGTTGTGAGTGGATCGCACTGCGAAAGTATTTCTCCCAGTATCTCACTTCTTAGTACTCCAAGCTTTATTCTTCCGGGAGATTTTTTCTAACTTTTCACCAATCTCAGCATAAGGACACTCCCCATAAGAATCACCCGCTATAGTATCAAACACCGCTTTATTATTATCATCATGTCCCCGATAGAAGTATTCCTTCCGTGAATCATCATCTATGCGGTGATTGGGGACGCCTCTCAAAAATAAGGTGAATCTATCGCAAGAACTACTAACTGACTCTCCTGGTAGTTCCACAAAGTTTTTCAGTCTGTCTTTGTGGTTTAGTTTCTTGGAGACCGGGTAGTAGTGTGCTAAGAAAACGTCCCTTAGTTAGTTCCAAGTAAAAATTGAGTTGTAAGGAAGCTCAGTGAACGAAATAGCAACCGCTCTCGTAAGTGAAAGAGGAATTACTCTTAGCCCTATTGCATCCAAGCCCAAGTCAGGCCTCCCTACACATCTTTTACACACTGCCCTTACTCTAGCTATATGGGCATGTGGATCCTCAGAAGGTAGCCCTTAAAACAAACCTCTGGTAGTGAGCATTTGCATCAGGCTACTAGTTACCACAAAGGTGTGGCCTGGTGGTAGAGGGGGCAAGACAAGTGGCCCATTGGAGTCTACTATATTGTCATAGCCTCTGTAGTGTTCTTGGGGACGTAGAGCGGGGTTTTTTTTACCTCTGTTGGTTCTCACCCAAAGCATTGGGTAACAACTGACCATGAACATCAACCGTAGCTGGGATGTTCTTGTTCGGATCATCATCATTAATACCCAAGTTTCGATTCATGTTGCTTAGTGTATGCTCTAATTCATGATGATAGGGAAACAAGTGTTCTCTTCCACTCCGTGTATGTGGCATACAAGGAAGATGGTTCTGCAAAAATCAAAAAAAAATAAAACAAAGTAAAATCAAGAAAATATTGACTAAACTATAGTAATAAGTTTAAGTTAATCTAAAAGCTACTTTCCCTGGCAGCGGCGCCAAAATTTGAAACGCTCAAACTTACATCTCAAATAAGAAGTAAAGCGGTTGTATCAAGTAAAGAACACAACTAATGAGGTTGGGATCGTTCCCACGAGGAAAATAGTTCAAACTTAACTTCAATCTATTATTACTACTATTTAGTCAATTATTTCCTTGGAAAGAAAAGACAATGAAAGGGTTTTTTTAACTTCTAAATGAATAAAATTAACTAGATAAATTAAAGGAGACAACTAACAGCTTCAAATGTTGGAGTTTAATCAATTAATAAAAGTAACTAGGGTTTACGTGTTCCCCACAGGTTCATAACAGGATAGCCCTAACTATAACAATTTTTTCCTAGAATCTTGCATTCAAAGTGATAAGTTACGTATTTCTTAATCATTCGTCCGGCATCTAGAAAATTTCACTCCACACCTTGGTCCGGCTACGTGTGTTGTTGTACTAACCCTTACCTTTACCTCATATTAAGCATCGTATTAGATATTTGACTAAGTTATTACCTCGTACGAATCAATACTAGCCTATTAGATAGTATACACTAATCTATATTGATAATTCTTTTCCTATTATCTACCTAATTGGTCCCAAAAGTAGCATTAAGGCGAGTTCTAATGTTGGACATCCGTTAACAAGACTTCTAAGCGAAAGAATTATCAATACATGCAAGGCACTATTTAGAATTGTTATTTTAGTTCGGTTTTACCTCATTATTCGCCTATGGTTCCCACAACCCTAGTTATGGAGTTTAGTTACCCATAGCCGTAATCACAATATTCAAACATGTAATATAAGAATTCATGCACTTACTTCAATTAAAAAGAATAAAATCCAGAAGTTCACTTGATTAATCAACAAAATCCACAAAAAGTCAATTATTGAAATTAATTGCAGACTAAAGATTCTCCAAATGTGTAATAATAGTCACCAAGTATAATCCACAAAAGAAGCTCAAATAACCAAGAGTTTAACTCAAAAAATGAGTTTTTTTGAACTATTTATAAAAAAAAAAAGAAAAACCTAATTAAATAAGGACTCTATTTGCTGGAAATCTGTCAGAACGTGGCTGGATCGACGGACCTCGCGGCGGATCGTCATGGTCACAACGGGCCATCATGGACTCCGTCATCCCATAGTTATACAATTTCTTCTGCTGCTCTCTTCATTACCCTCGACGGAAGGTACGACGGATCATCACATCACAACGGTCCATCAAGGGTCTCCGTTCCATAAAACTTGAACTCTTGGAATTCAGGTACTGGGACTACTTCTCTGATCTTCATGACGAACCAGCAGGACGAACAGTCATGGCTATGATGGTCTGTCACACACTCCGTAACCCCACACTTGGTCATACTTCCTCATTTTCCTTCAGCAACTTCACTACGATGCCACCTACGGACCGTCAGAAGCTTCGTAGGTTGTAATTTTCTGCATTTCTTGCTCAAAAACCCCCGCATTCATCTTTTAGACAGATTTCCGGCAAATAAAGAGAAACTTACATAAAAATTAGTACAAAAAGGCTTTTGGACACACTAAAATTAAAGAAAAAAGTATTAAAAATACCATGAAACCACGGTATATCACCCACCGGAGTAGACACTATCAAATTTTCATGCAAAATATCGGGTAAAATATCAAAAATTTTGGCTACTAGAGGTGTAACAAATAATAAAGTAGCACCGGATAAATTAAGGCATATACATCAATAGAGAAAACTTTTGATATACCGGTCACCACATCGGGAGAAGTCTCTTTCTCGCCCCTAGAGCGGAGAGCAGAGAAGCGGTTCTTCTTGGAAGAATCCCTATAACCACTTGCTTGAGTTTGAACGCCCCTCTTTTGACCATTTAAGTTTGGACAATATCTCATATTGTGACCACTCTTTCCATAACAAAAGCAATTACAGGTTCCTACCAAGCACTCACCAAGATGACCCTTTCCACACTTAGCATATGTAGTCTTCTCATTTTGTGAGTTTCCACTCTTTCCCTTTTTAGATCTCAATTTATTTCCCTTGTCATCGCGATCCTTCTGTACATGGATGGAACTTGATTAGAAAACCGTTTCTGAAATCTAGGCTTGTCTTGTACTTCAAGCATAATCATTGAAGAACTTCCATCAAATGATCTTGCTCTCTTAAAATCTCTACTCTTTCTCCTTTCCCTTGCCTCCTCAACCCTTCTTGCATGCACCATAAGACGGGAAATGTTCATGTTGTCATGTAGCATGGCAAAATGGCTCTGCTATTGTAAGTCCTCCGACACCCCTTTCACAAAATGGCTCATTTTATTTGATCTCTAGGATTGGAAACAAAAGAAGGAGCATATTTGGACAATTTAACCAATTCCAAAAATTATTAATGGACACTCCTACCTCCTTGAAGGAGGTTTATGAACTGCACCACTTTTTCCTCCCTCATCTCCCTAGGAAAGAACCAATCTAGAAAACCATCTTAAAGATCTCCCAAGTCAACGGACCACCTCTCAATGGCCTATTATCCATGTATTGCACATACCATGCTTGTGCCACGTACTTCAGTTGATAAGTAGCCTACTCGACCTTCTAACTTGTGGACAACCTCATAGCCTGAATTATTTTAAACACTTCATAGATGAATTCTTGTGGGTCTTCATCAACCTTAAACCCGTAAAAAGTAAGAGGGTTCATCCTAGTGAAGTCACTTTTATGGGAAGCCATAGTAGTAACTTGTTGATGGGGAAGGGACACAACCTCCCGATTTGCTTGAGGCTTCATAGCTTGGGATTGTGTCGTGGCCATTTGTGCTTGAGTGGTGATAGCATGGGCCTTTTGAAAAAGAGCGGTTCTTATATTTTTTATCCATCATAAGAGGAGGATTAACCAGAGCTTGGTCAACATTAGCATCTTCTTCAAGTGGAGGAACTTGCTTACCATGGGGAGGAGCTCCCCCCTTTCCAATTTCCTCTTCAAGTCTGAAGGCCGCATTCCTTTGTGAGTTCATGCTTCATATAAGCACAACAATAAGATTACATGCAACAGAACACCATAAGTATACTGTAATGGCATGATATAGGATTTCCAAGAAAGAGAGTGATTCCTAAGCATCATATAGGTTCCTACTCATAAGTGTGGCACGCTTTACAATTATGAATATAAACCTATATAGACGTGGTAGAGAGAGAGACATAACTCAACGATATTCAATCTGGCTCTGATACCAAGTTTGTCAAATGCGATTTTAGCCCCTAGACATAACCGGCGGCGGCGGCCTTTTTAAGGACTAAGACTAGACTCTTAATCTCATGTCATTCCATTCCTAGGTTGAAGCGGAAAAATTTAAAACTTTCATTACATCTACTTGGAGGTTTACATACACTTCTACATACACATAATGTATAGTCGTATCGAATGTACATAGACCCTTCGTATTCGAAGGTTACATAGCTTTCTACTTTTGTTGTATATATGCATATATATAAGATAGAAACATAGTCTCAAAGATTGTGTCATCTCATACCGTCTAAACGATTATCACAATATGGTCATAGCCCTACATCAAATGTAAAGAAGCTACATATAGGCTTACATATCACCATCGTCATATCACATACACCTTAATAAACCTCACAACATAGTCAATACATTTCAATTCAACATCATACAACCATATCTTCCTAATATAAGGCATACTCCAATGTAACATCATGACTTAACCACAATTAATCACAATTGGAAGTAAAGATAGAGATTCCAAGATTTACCAAGTCCCCCTCATTGTTCATAATTTAGGCCTTACCCTAAAACCTCAATTTTATCCAATTTAGATATTCAAAATAATAATTAAACAACAACATGATGACAATACTAGAAAAGTACTACACCATAATTCAATACCAAATTCATGCTTAAAACAAGCTTACTTAGGCCAAGTTCCATAACCTAGATCACTTCTTAATATTAGCATGAAAGGCTACAATTCGATCCAATTAGTTAAGAATATGTGTAACAACATAATCTAATAGTGATTTAACCCATAATCAAGACAATTGAATCAATTACAACCCAATGTATATCAAGATCTAACTTATGGTTAAGGGTTAAGGATCATAATCTTCAAATTGAACCAAAAAATCACAATTGATCAAAATAAAGTTAAATTAAATGTTAATAAATCCATTATATCCTAAATAAATTATAAACAACTCAGTTCACAACATCAATTTCGTAATTGGATGAAAACCCACATAAAAACTCAACTTTTAAAATCCATTTTTAAGGAACCCTTTGAGGAAAGAGTCTCAAAGGTGAATTAGATCCCGTGCCTTAAAATTTGATGAAGAATTAATGGTGAATTCGTCCCTTTGCATCCGCCAAAACGTTTTCCTTGTAGTCTTCAATGGTGAGTTCAAGTAGAGAGAGAAAGAAGAGAGAAGGTAGAGAGTTTATTTTGTGAGTTGTGTTTAGATTAATGATGGGTAGGGGTATTTATATTGGGAGTCAAATTAGTCAATTAGTATTCCCTTAATCCCTTACTAACCACTAAACCACCTAATTAATTAAATAAACTGAATTAAAAACGTGCAGCAACTCAAGACCCTCACAGACTTAACCCCGTTGACGGGCCGTCTGTGAGTCGATAGGTTGGCCTCCCCTCCGTCCTGCGCTCCGTAGGTAAGCTTAGAGACTGTGAAGGCGAGGGTATTCCTCTAATTGTCTATGTGTGGAACGACAGTGTCATCGACGCCCCGTCAATCCACACACAGGCCGTCCCTTGTCCGGTCGATGCACCTTGACAGGCAGTGTTGCCTCAAACTGAAAGGGTCCTCTTCAAGGGCCCTTGGTTGGTCCTTGGGGAGTCGTACCCTGATGTTTCAACCATGAAAAAACTTAAACACCTATTATCCACCCTTTCACCATTTGTTGTAAATTTTCAACTCTTAAAAGCTAGTCAAATAGGCTAAGCCACGCTAGTACCCCTTTAAACCAACTTCCGGACTTCATGGACGTTCTTGGACGCTTTGGTTCTTAAACTTCATAAATGATCTACATTAATTAAAATGGAATTAAAATAGTACTTTGACCTTGTGACACCTATGTTAGGATTTACGACACATCTTGGATTTTAAAGGTGTTACACTTTATGTCGGCCTTGGCCTCCCATGTTGCCAATTTAACTAGGTGGTTTCTCCATAACACATTTATGAAGGCCACCTCCTTGTTCGTCAACTTCTTAACTTTCCTATCAAGGATATCCATTGGAACCTCCTCATAGGATAGGCTCTCATCCACACCTAACCCTTTAATAGTAAGTATGAATACGGGATAACCAATTCACTTCTTAAGTATGAAGACATGGAATACCAGATGAATCGAAGCTAGTTCACTATGTAGTCTCAATTCATATGCATACGTTCCGACCCTTTGCAAAACCTCATAGGGACCCACATACGGGGACTTAAATTCCCCTTTTTGTCATGTCTCATCACCCTTTCATAGGTGAAATCTTAAAATACACCATATCACCTACTTCAAATTCAAGATCACTTTTGTATTTTCAGCATAGGATTTTTGGCGACTACATGTTGTGTTCAACCTATCCATTATCACACATACCTTCTCCAAAAGCATGATAGATTATTGAAAGACCAAGTATTTAAGACTCGCCAACCTCAAACCACCAGATCGAAGACCTATGTCTCCTACCATATGGTGCTTCAACTGGAGCCATTGAAATACAACAATGGTAGTTATTATTATAGGAGAACTCAATCAAGGACAAGTGATTGTCCCAGTTCCCTTTGAATCCAATCACTATTAACATGTCTTCTACGTTTTGAATAGTACACTCCTCTTGACCATCCATTTGGGAATGAAAAATGGTGTTAAGCTTTACTTGTGTACCCAAACCTTTTTGAAAAGATTTCCAAAAACGAGAAGTGAATTGAGTACCTCTAACTAATATGATGGATAACAGAATACCATGAAGACTCATAGTATCATTAATGTAGATCCTTGCATAATCTTCTATCGTATAAGTAGACTTAATGGGAATAAAGTAAGAGGACTTCATAAATTTATCCACTATCACCGAAATTGAGTCATTCTGCCTTTGGGTTCGAGGCAACCCATCAACAAAGTCAATGTTAATTTATTCCCACTTCCAAGTAGGAACACCCGTTTCTTGGACTAGTCCACAAGGCTTTAGATGCTCAACTTTTACTTGTTGGAAATTTAGACACTTGGATATAAACTCGGCTATGTTCCTTTATAGGTCATCCCAGAACTATACCTTTCTATGATAACGGTACATTTTAGTGGAACCTGAATGAATAGATTAGCGGGAACCATGGAATTCTTTTAAATCCCAATTCTTCAAATAATCAACATCCGGTACACATAATTTATTTTGGTACGTTAGCACACCAACCACATTGGGAGAATGACTCATTGAACTTCCTAAGTAATGATTCCTTCAACTCCATCAATAGCTGCTCAAGATGTTGTTTGGACGTCATCTCAACCACTAAGGATAACTCAGAGTTAATATAAACCACAAAACCACCATTTGGGGAATCTTCCAAAAGAACACCCACTCTAGCCAACCTATGAAAATCTTTCACTAGGTCTTTCTTGCCTTCTTCCATAGGAGACACACTACCCATGGTCGTATGACTTAAAGCATCCACTACCACATTAGCTTTGTCGGGGTGGTAGAGAACACTCATGTCATAATTTTCAACCATTCCAACTATCTTTGATATTCAACTCCTTTTAGGTAAACACATATTGAAAACTCTTATGGTCAGTATACACATCCACATGAATAGCATACAAGTAATGCCTCCATATTTTAAAAGCAAACACCATGACCGCCAATTCAAGGTCATTGGTTGGATAATTATTCTTATGGACCTAGAGCTTTCTAGAGGCATAGGCTACTAGATTCCCATTTTGCATAAGAGCACACCCCAAACCCACTCGGGATTCATCACAGTATACCACAAAACCCTTGGTACCCTTCGATGATGTTAACATCCAAGTGGAGGCAAGATTATCTTTCAAAATTTTGAATCTTCTTTCAAATGTCTCAGGAAACTCTAATTTCACACTCTTTTGGGTCTAGGTAGTCAAGGAGAAGCAATGGATGCAGAACGATCCACAAACCTCCTATGGTACCCGGCTAAACCTAGGAAACTTCTTATGTCGATTGGAGTCAATTGTCTAAGCAAATTCTTAACCACCTTTTTTTTCTTTGGATCAACCTCTATACCCTCACTTTATATCATTTGAACAATAAATTCCACCTATCTCAACCAAAACTCACACTTGTTATACTTGGCAAATAGTTGGTTTTCCATAAGGACATGCAACACCACTCTCAAATGACCCATGTGTTCACCCTCATTATTTGAATATACCAAGGTATCGTCAATGAAGACAATGACAAAGGAATCTAACTAATTTCTAAATACCCTATTCATTAGGTTCACAAAAATTGTCAGGGCATTAATGAGACCGAAGGACATTACTAGAAACTCATACTGCCCATACCTAGTTTTAAATGTAGTTTTAGGTTTATCCTTACCTTACACCCTAAGTTGGTGATACCCTGATCTCAAGTCACTCTTAGAAAAGTAGCTAGACCGTTGGAGTTGATCAAACAAGTCGTCGATCCGAGGGAGAGGATACTTTTTCTTAATGGTGACTTTATTGAGTTGACGATAATCAAGGCACATCCTAATATGAAACCCTTATCTATATGTTTTTGAGTTTAAGATTTAGCTCTTTAACTTCCTCCGTAGCCATCTGGTAAGGAGGGATAGAAATACAATTTATATCCGGTAACAAGTCAATTTCCCGTTCTAGAGGAATTCCGGGCAACTCACTGGGAAAGACTTCCTGAAAGTCCATCACAATAGAGACCGACCGTATTGGAGGAATACCGAAATCAAGATATTTGACTCTTACAATATGATAACGACACCCTTTAGCGATCATTTTACATGTTTTAAACTAGAAATGATACGGTCTCTAGGAATTGAGTTACTCCTTTCCACTCTAAGAAGGGTACATTAGGAAAATTGAACTTAAACACTCTTGTTCGACAATTAATGGAATAAAAACAAGCATGCAACAAATCCATTACCAAAATAACATCAAAATTAACCATCTAAAGCTCTACAAAATCCACCCATGTAAATCTATTGGGCAAATATATGGACAACTCATAAAGACTCTTCTAGCCACAACGTAGTCACCCAACCGGGGTTGTAACCGAAAATGGTTCAATCAAAATATTAGGTACAACATCAAACTTTTTAGCTACTAGGGGAGTTATAGATGACAAGGTAGCACCGGGATCAAGTAAAGCATAAACATCAATAGAGAAGACTTGGAACATACAGGTGACCACATCAAGGGACTCCTCTTTCTCACCCCTAGAGCGGAGAGCATAAAACTGGTTTCTCTTTTGATCTTCGGAACTAATAGAACTTGCTTTATATTGACCACTCACCTTCTCTTTACTCCCTATATTATTTCAATCTCTAGCCTTGTGGCCACTTTTGCAACACTCGAAGCAATTCTCTGTCCTAACTAGACACTCACTCAATTCTTCTTACCACAGTTGGAATAATTTGGTTTCTTGCTTGGTGAATTTCCACTTCTTCCCTTTTGAGGCCAATGGTTAGGCACTCTATGATTTATAGTATTGAGAAAGTTGGAAGGAACTTGGTTTGAAAACCTCTTCTTTAACCTAGGCTTGTCTTTAATATCAAGCCCACCCTTGGAAGTACCTCCTTAATAAGACTTCACCCTCTTAAGCTCTTTATTCTTCCTCTCGAGTATAATCTCTTCACTTGTTGTGAAGGAACCATCAACCTATACATATCCATGTTATCATGGAGCATATCAAAATGCCACCTTTCAACCAAATCATTGGACACTCCCGTGATAAATTTACTCATCTCATCCCTTGGGTTAGACATCAAGGAAGGAGCATACTTGTACAATTTAGTGAACTTCAAGGAGTACTCTTGCACACTCACACCTCCTTGACGAAGGTTGATGAATTCTTCCACTTTTGCCTCCCTTTTCTCCCTATGAAAGAAATGATTAAGAAAAGCCCTTCTAAACACCTCCAATGTGATAGGACCCGCTCTCAAGCCCCTATTATATCTCCATTGGGTGTACCATGTTTGAGATACATCCTTGAGTTGATAAGAAGCTAGCTCGACCTTTTAATTTAAAGTCAACCCCATAGCATAGAGAATCTTGTAAACCTCATCAATGAAGTCTTGGGGATATTTCATTTTCGACCCATAGAATATCGGAGTGTTCATCCTGATGAAATCCCTCAAGCGGGAAGCCGTAGTACTAGAATTTGGTTGAATAGGAGTCCCAAACTTGTTATTCGGTTGAGCATCATGACTTGAGCTTGAAAGGCTACCTCTTCAGTTTGGGTAGTCATGTCTTGTTCCAATTTCAAAAATACGAACCTTATATCTCCATCCATCATAGGTGGAGGTTGACTGCATCTTTGACTTGTGGAGGCACGTGATTGCCTTTTGGAGGGGCTTGGTTATCTTGGGGAGGAACTCCCACATTAGCCAAATTTTCCTCCGCTCTTCTTTTCGCTATACGTCTAATAGTCATATCCTATATAAACAAAAAAAAGATTAAAAAATTTAGGGACACAGAGTGTTACCACTCATAAGGCGTGACTTTCAAGATTACCAGTAAATGAGAATTCCTAAGCATCACATAGCCTCTCATTTGAAAGTGTGGCTTGCATCACACCCATGAACAATATTCTAGGTACACATGGTTAAATGAGACATCAATCCTAATATTTATTTAACCTCATTATTTAATACCATGTCTTTCACAATTGGGAAGCACCCCCTAGACGTAACTGGCGTCGTTGTCCTCGGAGAGTACTAAGACTAGCTTCTTAGCATTCGCCATAACGCCGCATAGATTAAAACTGCCAAAAAATTAAAACATTTCATACATATATCTATATAGTGATGTTTACATATACCTATCACATAATACATATGAAGTTTACATAGACTCCTCACATAGGAAGCTTACATAGACTTCTCGATTAAGAAATGCGCATAACATAGGAAACTATTATGCCCTAAAAATGGAATAGGTAAAACTAGAGCTGCACATGTGTTTCATGAGTTAATTATATATTACGATAGTTTATTTTATCATTATAAGTCAGTTCATAGAATTTGGGAGCATTTGGAAGTCAAACGCCCAAGACGTCTGAAAACTAGTCGAAGTTGAACTATTGTATCATATTATTTTCTAGTGAAGTATCAGGGGATGGTTTAAAAGTGAAATTGATTTTCAATGGTCCCAATGCGTATAGACATGTACCAAGTGTCAAAATATCCGATTACAAATCATCGGGGACCACCCAAAGGGCCCACAAGGAGGACCCAAGGATGGGTAAACATGCTGCCCAAGGCAGCGTGCAGGGGCAGGATCTGAAGCCCCACCTAGCATGCTCCCTTGACACGAGATCTAATGCCTCAGAGTTTTTGAGAGGCATAAATCAGGATCTTGCCTTGCCACGCGCAGCCAAGTCCTAGATTTAGCCGCGAGGTTTTTAAGTCAAATTTCAAGTTGGAAAAGGGTCCAAATGGTGTGGGGGTCTTTTTGGAACTTTGGGAATCATTTTTGGACTGATATAGGTCATTTTAAACCTCATTTCACCCATAATTTTCAACCCTAAAGTTCAAATCAAATTTCTCCAAAAACCTTTTCTCCAAAAAACCTCCATTTTCAAGAAGCTTCAAACTCCAAGGAAGAGGACAAAGTTCTTCACGTTTATTTCGTGGGTTTCTTCATTTTAAGGTATGGTAGTCATCCTTGAACCTTATTTCATTCAAGTAGCTTTGTCAAAGAAATTTCAAAAAGGATTTAAAACATCAAACTTCTTTATTCCTTGACTCTAAGTATGGGTCTTTGGATGAAACATTTTTATTGATTAAAGGGAAAGGGGTCAAATTTGCTCTAAACTATTCAAAAAGGTATAGGTATACCCTCTGTTTAAAGTTTGGTCACACATGCCCTCGCCGTCCAACTTTTGATCCAAATATGCCCTTATGAGCGTTAGTTGTCATGTTGGATATATCCAACTCATTTTTCATTTCTTTAAATGCCACATGGAATTGACATGTAATTTTGACCTTAAAACATGACATTTATATGAAAATGGAAAGATATTCGAACTCATAAACAACTAATCCGGCCCATAAATCAACCACCTTTTAAATAAATGTCGATTTTCAACAATTTTATTTAATTTTTATTTTTTTCATAAATTCTAAATATGAGTAATTAATTAATAAAATAGGAAGAATATGAAAAAGATATAAAATTAACTCCCAAAATTCACAAATTATTATAGTAACCTTAATTCAATTTAAACACTTTTTTTACAAATTTTTTTTTGATAAATCCCGAAAATGAGTAATTGTTTGATAAAAAAATGAAAAAAAATATGAAATTAATGCCAAAAATTAAAAAATAAATATAGTAACCCTAAATTCAACAATTTCAACATTTTCTTTAATTTATAATTTTTTTGACAAATCTCAAAAAAATGAGTTTAATAACAAAAAATATTTAAAAAATTTAAAAATTACACAAATAATTCACAAATAAAAAATAGGAAATATTAAAAAAATATTAAATAAAATAATTGTTCAAATTATTGAATTTAAGGTTACTATATTTTTTGTGAATTTTGACGTAAATTTTATTATTTTGTTTTCATATTTTTCTCCTTTTTATTAATAAATTACTCATTTTCGGGATTTATCAAAAAAAAAATATAATTGTAGAATGAAATGCTACTATATTTATTTGTGAACTTTTGTCGTTAATTTATATTTATTTCATGCTTTTCATATTTTTTATTAATCAATTACTCATTTTCGAGATTCACTAAAAAAATAATTTTTTAAAAAAATACTAAAATGTTAGATTTAAGGTTATTATATTTATTTGTGAATTTTTGGCATTAATTTTATATTATTTTTTCATATTTTAAATTAATCAATTACTCAGTTTCGGAATTTACAGAAAAATAAAAATTAAACAAAACTATTAAAAATGGGTCGGATAGTGAATTTAAAAGGAGTTGATTTATGAGTCGGATTAGGTGTTTATGAGTCCGAATATCTTTCAATTTTCATATAAATGACATGTGGTAATGTCAAAATGACATGACAATTCGATGTGGCATTTAAAGAAATTAAAAAAAATGAGTTGGATATGTCCAACATGGCAACTAATGCCCAAAAGGGCATATTTGCACCAAAAATTTGATGGTGAGGGCATGAGTGAACTAAACTTTAAATGGAGGGTATATCTAGACCTTTTCAAATAGTTTAGGGGATATGACCCTTTTCCCTTGATTAAAATAAGTTGTTCATAGCTTTAAATGATGATTTTAATGTCAAAACCCCAACGGAGTCGTGTCTATTCTTTTTATCAACTTTTGGCTTATGAAATGGATTCAATGAGCATGAACACATAATGTTACAGTTATTGTTTCTTGGTGGTTTTGTTGAGTTTTAGATACTTCTCTAAGGGCTATTTGATCATGGATTATTGTATAAAATGTGAATAGGATGAGGGGTAAGTTGTTCTACCTTGTTTAAGTTTTGTTGAATCAATTCTTTAGTGGTATGGTACACCTTTGGTGGAAGTGTTTACTTGAATTATATAAAGTTATATGTGTATTGTGACAATGGCCTTAAAGGCGTGATAGCTGATGTGAAGTGAAAGTTTTGATATTTATATGTATGGTATGTGTTGGAAGGTTAATATAATTATCTTGAAGGGTTTATGTCTAAACGAAGTATGTATTTGATATGTTAAGTATGATAATGTGTGAATTATGAGTAATATGAGTTTGAGCATGTCTAGAAGTCAATGTTATGAATAATGGTCATTATGTGAAAGATGTGCTCACAAGTTCACATACACACTTGAATGCTTGAGCGAACTAAATGAATGAAAATGGGGGATTGTAGGGTGGACACTCTTCGTGAGTAGATATAAAGTGTGTAGACAATCCCTACTATTCCTATGTACAAAAAAGGGGGATTTTAGGGTAAACACTCTTTGTGAGTAGAGAAGAAGTGTTTAGTAGCAATCTCACTATTCCCAATGATCTTTCAAGATAGGTTGGAGGTTGGATACCCTTCGTGAGTTGAGATGAGGTGTTCAATAGTTATATCCAAATCTATAGACATTGAATGTTTAAGACTCCGTGGGGGAGTTATGCTTAGCACCGAGAGGATTTGAAGAATAGGTGGGTACACTTCGTGAGTAGAGATATTGTATCCAATGTACCTCTTGAGATGGGTGCTCCTCGTTAGTAGAGAGTGAGTTACTTAGTAGTAATCTCTTTATCCCTTATCTATACGACCGTGTACGTGTATCTATTGTAGACCATGTCAAGGCTAAAGAATATAACCCTACCTTAGGCAAGTAGGGATCCCTCATCTTACAAGGGTAGTACCGGGATTCCATGTCAAGCTCTCATGGTCTATGTCGGTTAAAGTTATCCCCCACAAAAGAATGTAAAGAAGTAATTCTTCTTAAGGGTTTACTACTTAGGGTAGGTGGTGAAATTGGATGCTACTTATACATTGCACAGGTAGACATTTGGAGGGAGTCTTGGTGTGTCATTATGTTAAATGTAT
Source organism: Solanum lycopersicum (assembly GCF_036512215.1). NCBI lineage: Eukaryota > Viridiplantae > Streptophyta > Magnoliopsida > Solanales > Solanaceae > Solanum > Solanum lycopersicum. The sequence continues at coordinate 20,844,092 of NC_090811.1, read as the reverse complement.
GAATGCGTCATGATGTGATGTAAAAGAAAGTAATGTGACTTTATGTATAATTTTCAGAAAGCATGTTAAAGTTATGTCTTGTTGATGGAACTTATGAATGATGAATGTAATATATCGAATCTCATGGAATCCTCAAGGAGCACAAAGTGGGGGTAGTTTTATTGGATGTTACTCTCACATTGCACTTTGTGTGACTTGTAATTCCACTTGAGAGGGGTACTTATGTGAAGTTCTTAAATACAAGTATGTTTGTCTTGTGTCGTTAGTATGGAGTGTTGATTTGTTAAATGTAATGAAGTATGTTTGTCCTTAAGTAGATTGAAGGATCTATTTCGTAAGTATTGGGTACGTTGTATGGGCAATATCCTTATGTCTTACCTAAGGGAACCTTAGTACACCTTAGGACAGGAATAGTTTATGTGATATTTTGGGTTCACCGCAAGTATGTTCTTATGTTAAGAAAAATGGAAGTTTCACCTTATGTATTAAATAATGATCATATGATGTCTTCTAACTAAATTTATAAAGGGTTTTATCAAAATAGCATGACTTGTATGTTTCTTCTAAATCATCCCTTTTTGCATGATTTTGCCTATGCCATACTTAGTACAATGTTTGTACTAACTCCATACTTTTCTATACTCTATAATTATAGGTTTGAGGCAAGTTGAAGGTTATAAGGAAAGCTTGGGAATCGACACTGCCAAAACTAAGTAAGACCTCATATATTCGCGGGCATAGTCTATGTTTCTTTAGCTTCTTCTTTTAAGACTTGTAACGACTTATTATATATTTTTTTCATTGTAAATGGTTGTGTCCCTAAGATATTCTAGATATGTCTTTATATTAGCTTATGACGACGAGACTTACTTCTAAGTATTTTATTAAAGAAGTTTCTTATTATTATTGTTGTGAAAAGTTTTAATTTCCGCACTACTTTTCATGTCTTATGCAATGAAGGATAGCTAAGGGTCTTGTGCAAGACCTTCGAAAGGTCAACCATGCCTTGTTCTAACTGAAGAGTACTCCTTTCTTCTAGGGTGTACTTGCAGGTCGAAACAAAGACTAACCGGTTGTATATTACAATCATTATCTCATTTTGAATTGCATGAGACTTCCTTTCATAGCAATCCTCATATGTGAGATTAACACATTATCATCATCATGTCATAGTAAGGCACATAAGTGATTTACAATCAACCTTATATCATTACACCTTAATCATAATCTCACAATCCATATAATCAAGACATTTCCATTACATTCATCATACCATCATATATATAATCTAATTGCAATTAATACTTCAATTGAACGTCATCATCAAGTACAAGCCATCACAATTGATGTAAGGATTCAAGATCATAAGTCTTACCAATTCACCTTCACAAGCCTTCTTCTATGTTCTTACCATCAACCAGCCATATTCATCTAATAATAGGCTTAATAAAATCATAAAATAGTAATTAACACAAGAATTAAGTCAATTGCATCATCACTAACCAATTCAACACAAATTCATAAACTTGGGTTAGGAAAATAGGGTCAATTCATGATCTCTTCCATAGAACTAGGTCTAACATCAAGAACTACCTTAAATCACCATTAATCCATCATAATTCGTCCATAATAATCAAAAGAAATCTAGAACAATACGATTTGAAACATCAATTTAGGATTAAGAACGAAACCCATGTTTTCTCAACTTTTGGAAATCAATTTGAAAGAACCCTTTATGGAAAGGAGTCTCAAAGGTAAAGAGTTCCCATACCTTGTTAATACTTGAAGATTGATGGATATAAAATGAAGTTATTGCATACCTAAGCCCTTTATCCTTGGTCTTCAATGGAGTCTTCTTTGGGAAGAGAGGAAGTAGAGAGAAGGAAGAGGATTTAAGTTTGGGAATCGAAGAGTGCAAGGTTAGTTTAATGAGTGTTAGGACCTTTGTTGTATCTTAACTAACTAAACTAAGCAAACCTTAACTCCTAATTGGATACCAACTAATTAACTAATTAACTGACTTCATTAAAAATTGGACAGCACAAGACCCAGACCTATAGTCCGTAGGTCATATGACGCCCACCAGCACCCACCCTACTACACGTCCATCTTTCGCGATAGAGAGATTATTTTTAGGGACTTTTTAAAAATGACTAAGTCTCCACCTAAGAATCCATCGACACCTCGTTGACTAGACGAAGGCTCGTTGACTAGTCCCGTAGGTAGCCACAACCCTTTGACAGCTTTTGGACATTTTTGGAAGGGTCCTCTCCGAGGACCCTTTAGGTGGTCCTTGGGGAGTCGTACCCGGATGTTTCGACCATAAAATATTTAAATACTTGTTTGAAACCTTCCTACAAATTTTCATTGAATTCCAACTCTTAAAAACCAATGAAACATGCCGAGGCACACTAGCACCCATTTCACTAGTCTTTGGACATCATGGACGTTTCTTGACGTTTTGACTCCATGACTTCCTAAATGGTTTATGTACATTATTTTAGTCCTAGAAACAGTGTTACAAACCTTAGACCAACATGCCAGCCTCTAGTTTTAGGTCATGGACATTAAGAGTGTTACATTTAGTTAAGTGGACTTATCATCTTCATTCGTATTAAACTTCTAATTTTTTTTTATTTTAGGACTTTATCATAATGATTGGGTTTAAAGATGACTTCTTTTAGTGAGATAGGACGAGTGTTATCACATCCATTTTTGGATTGTGACAATCTACATAGACCCCACTTGTCATATCTCTCATTTCCTTATTTTCTCCATTTTCTGACATCCTGCGCCACCTCATGCTGGAGTTCTGGTAACCCAAATATCTTGTTTCTCTCCTCTCATACAACCAAAAAATAGACCTCAACAGCTCCGATCAGCCATCGCCTCACGCAAGACCCACAACAACCTGAAATAACCCAAAATCCCATTAGAGAACTAACACTAGACCCACTAAAAACCCCATCAAACACCTTTGTTCCTTCATTTTTCTCCTCCACCAGAAACCACACCCAGATTAGACAACCAAAATAACCAGACCACGCGGCGAACAACTAGATCGCTCCTCCGGCTCCAATAACCCATCTATATTCCCTTTCATCCAAATTCCAACCAAATTCATCTCCAAAAATCCCACCAACCAGAAAGCCACCTTAAGTTCCAAAACCCTTCAAGCAACCACCAGTTAAACCACCATCCACATACCTCCAGACCACCAAGCTAATACCCCTCTTTGTTTTCTTCTTTTTCCATTGGACAACAATGAAAAAATAGCTAAAACCCAAATATTCTCACCTCCGAGCTTCGACAAACAAACTCCAAACAACTACATCAAACCAAAACAACCCTAGAAAGCTCACAGCTTCATCATCAATGAGATCTAATCAGAAAATTCTCTTCATTTACATTTTTTTCCTTCTTTACAATACTTATCTAACCCATGCCAGCACGAGCCCAAGAATTTTATATCCTTGTTTTATTTTATTTTATCAAATCTTTACAGCATCTATGTAGAATATATCATTGAAAAATTCCAATACGAGTATAAATGTATGAAGTTAAAACATATGGTAAACTTAGGTCTTTTTTGTCAGTTTAATTTTAGATATCAACTCAAAACGTGATCTCAAAGTTGAATTGCACCTTTTCACATTCCTTACTAAAAATTATTTTCTCATATCTAACTCTTTAAAAAAGAACCCAAAACATAACTCGTTGACATTTTGGAACAGATACTCCTTCCTCATATACTTGGAATAGACTTCTTGTGGACTCCTCATAAACCTGATATATAACGCATGTGCAGTTATAAAATAATGATTAGTTGTTACTAATTGTATTTGAAATAAAAAAAATACTAAAGACATAGACAACAAATATTTTTAAAGACCAGAGTGGAGGGAAATTGGGAGCATGTTAACATCTACCAATTTATGTACATAAAGAGCTAAACAAATTTACTAAGGTACTTTAAGAAAGAAGTTAAAAATCGAATATTGTATCCTAAATTTTATAGCAAGATAATTCTCATGCTAATATTGTCACATCCAAAGAGTACATCCTAGAAGTTAGGTCACTCTTGAAGTACGACACGACGTACTTGATCTCTCGGAGGTTTTTTACAAGCCCTTTCGTATAGTTCATCGCATAAACATATATGGAAGAGTAATGCGGAATTAAACCTTTTCACAACATTCTAATAGTATTTAAGAATATCTTTCATACAAAAAACATAGGAAATACTAAGTCTCATATCATCAAATCCTTGACACAACAATACTTGGGACACGGCCCATATAATATAAATATAGTACTACTAAGTCTATTACAATGCTTCAAAATAAGAAATCAAAAGAAATCTATGCCCTTGAGTCAAATGATGACATACTTCAAACTTTCTTTGAAGTTCCTATAATCCAAGCTTCTCTCCCAAAATCACCTTCACCTACGAATCACTTTAGAGATAGATAAAAGTATAGAATTAGTAACACATGTACTAATTATGGAATAATGCATAAAAATCATGATAAGAGACATTTAATGGAAATATGCACTTTTTGACTAAAACGTCATAGTATAAGTATAAGAACAACATTTAACACCTTAGAAACACATAAGATATCACATAAGGATTTTATCACTTCATAAGAAATGTTACAGTGAACTATGTAACTGTTACAGTAAAGTCTTTCAATGTTACAGTTAATTACTTCAACATTAGTGGATTATTTCAATCATGCACTCTTCTCACTAAATGTACAACCCTAAAATTAACTAAGGTGAAGTAGAGACTCGTGAGTGTTTCTTGAGTTGATTTGAAGTTAAAATGAGTCACATTACTGTTCTTAGGCAGTGTGTGAAGTTTGGTTAAGTTTGGAGGTCAGACGTCCATGACGTTCGGAAGGTGTGCCTTAGATAGCACTTGTGTGTCTTGATGTTTTTTATTGAGTTTTAAAACCCCTCTCCCTTAGAAAACTCTCTCAAGTCATCATGGAAGCTATAAGTCAAAAAGTGCTAGGAGGGTTGTTGGTGGTCGAATTCTTCACCAAATCATTGGTATTTCTTTAATGTGAGGTATGGTATCCATCCTTCAACTCTCTTTCATTCAAGGATTCGTTTCTAAAAGATTTGAAAAAGAGTTCTCAACCTTAGTTTCTTCTATCTTCAAATCTAAATATTGGTCTTGCATTAAAATGTTTTAAATGACTTAATAATGTTAATTCTATTGTTAGTTGATAATTTTAAGGTTAAATCTTCAATGAAATCATGTTAGACCTTTTCATCAAATGTTGGCTTAAGAAATGGGTTAAATAAGCTTAGTTTTGCAGTCTTTGAGCTTTGCTTTACTTATGTTGTTTTTGATATTTAGCTACTGCCCTAAAGGCTAATTTATGATGAATTATTTAGTTAAAATATTGTAGGTGATGAAATATTGGAATAAAGGGTAAGTTGGTTATGCTATTTATCTTAATTATGAATGTTCTTGAGTTGTATGGTCCACCTTCCTGGTGGGAGTGTTTACCTGAATTGTATGAATGTTATGTTACCTTGTTTATTGTGAATGAGGACATGAATTTTTGTTATGTGACGTAAGAATATAATAATGTTATTCTTGTTGAATGTGCCTCATGAAGATATTATGTGAAATAGGCTAGAGAGTATGCTTAAATAATGTTATTCTTGTTAATTGTTTTATGTAGCTTGTTATGAGAAGGATGCTTAGGATTATTTCTAAAGGACTTATATGATTATGTTAAGTATGTAAAGTGTGTTATGTGATGAAATAAGGTCTAAGTGTGTAGAATGAAATGTAAATGAAATGATGCTTATGTGCAAGGTGTGCTCACATGTACACACACTCACACTTGAATGAATGAATGAAGCTAAGTTGAGTAAAGAGGGAAGTCTTGGGGTGAAAACTCTTCGTGAGTTCAGATGAAGTGTTTAGTAGAAACCCCACTATTCCTAATGAGCTTTCTAAGATAGGTTGGAGGATGAATGCCCTTCATCATTTGAGATTTGGTATTCGCTAGTTATCCTTGACCTATAGTCTATGATATTGAGAATCTGTGGGGAGTTATGCCTAGCATCGAGAGTATATGAAGGAGAGGTAGATTACACTTCATGAGTTGATATGTTGTATTTCCAATGTACCTCTTGATATGAGTACTCCTCGTTAGTACCGAATGAGTTACTTAGTAGCAATCTTTTTATCCCTTTACTATTTGCCCGCGTAGGTGTAGCTATTGGGAAAGCCATTTAAAAGCTAATAAGTATGACCTTAGTCTAGGAAAGTGAGTAGCCCTCATCCGATAGGGGTTAATATCGGGATTCCATATCTAGCTCTCATGGTCTATGTCAGTTAATCTAACCCCCACAAAAGTAATGAAAGTACTAAGTCTTCAAAAAGAATGTTCTACCTATGTGAATTGAATGAACTAAGTCTTTTAAAAGAACGTACTACTTAGGGTAGATGGTGGTATGGGACGCTATCTATCCATTGCACTAAGTAGGAACTTTCAGAAGGGAAGACTTGGTGCCAAACCTTCTAAAAGAGTGTACTACTTAGGATAGGTGGTCTTATGGTATGCCATCTACTCATTGCACTAAGTAGTCATTCAAAAAGGGAAGTCTTTGGTGTTTTGTTCGGTGTCCTTCTAATGTTTTATGATTGAGTGGTAACTTGTTCTCCTGAGGGGATTAAGATCATGATGGTTTGTTTTAGGGAACTCCTTGGTGTGTATTAAGGGAGGTGTTTAGACATTTTCTTCATGTTATACCTTGGAGATTCTTAGGATACCCTCGGTTAGGAAATCTTAAGGAAATGAGTTCACTTCCTCATTGGCAATACCTTGGAAGTTCACCACTCTTGGAATCTCTTTAGTTCTGTAATGTTTGGTCTAGTTTACTGTAGATTTGGTTAAGCATTGTAAAGAGTTCAAATTCAAGTGAATCCATTAGGAGAACTAAGTGGGAGTAATAGTATGGGATGCTACTCTCACATTGCACTTAGTGTGACCTATAAGTACTATTGGATAAGGGCACTTACATAAAGTTTGTATGAACATATGTTTGGCACTTGTTTAGATAGGAGTATGGATTTGATTCCCTTAAGAAGTAAGTCTGTCACATCTCTAAACCACACCCTAGAAGTTAAGGTCAATCTCGATTGCAACCGGTATACTTGACCTCTAGGAGGTCTTCTACAAGCTCTTACATATCATTCATCGCATAAACATAGTGAAAAGTAGTGCGGCATTATAACATTTCACAAAACATATCATAGTCTTTAAAAATCTCTTTCATATCAAGAAATAGGAAATACTATGTATCAATATCATCATCTTAAGACACCACAATACTTGGTACATGGCCCATACTTCAAAATATGAATATAGAAATACCTAGTCTATTACAATACTTTGAATGAAAATATAAAAGACATATATACCCTCGAGTCAAATGAGGACTTACTTCATCTTCTCTTGAACGATGCGACAGTCCAAGTCTTCCTTCCCAAAATCTCCTCATCTACCAAGAATTATATAGATAGATAAGAGCATGGAGTTAGTACAACCACATGTACTAAGTATGGCATTATGCATAAAAATCATGAAAAACGGACTTTTATTGGAAATATGCATATTTTCTTATAGAAATCATATTATAATCATAAGAACAACATTTACCAACTTAGAAACACAAAGTATAACATTTAAACCAAAAATCAAAATTTTAGAACCCACTTTACAGTAAGTTCAATTCACTGTTATAGTGAATTACTTCACTGGACGGTGAAGTGACTTGTTCTTCACTTTAGACACCCCTGTAGCATCTAATCTTCTCACACAATGTTATCCTAAGATTCACTTAATTTACACAAATAAAAACTGCCCATACACCCTCTCTAGATGTGCCTAAACGACCCTTAATGAGTCACATACACACTTACCAAAATATCATAAACATCAAAGTAAGATTTTTCTACCAAAGGTGACTCTAAGTCTCACTTGAGTAAGTTTTGAAGAGACAACCCATAAAATCCCTTGCACAAACACTTAAGATATCCTATAGATTCCCTAGAATAGAATCAGTCTGACTTATCACACCAACACATAGATGATATGACATTCTCCTTCCAAAGGATATCAAAAGACCTACTTTAGTAAATCAAAAAGATAACGTCCATAATTGACCTCTTCAAGATTACCTAAATAGTCCTTAATACTACCTAAGTCTTAGATCATGTCCACAACACCAAACATCTTCCCTAACTATAGTCATCCTAAAGACTTCCAAAGATAAAAAATGAATAAATCATCTCTTACACCCTCTTCAAACTTTAGCTAAGGAATCCTTAAGTCACTTTAGATTAGGTACTTATTCCTTTACATACTTCTTAACATAAGTCATTAGTTCATTACTTCATTAAGAGACTCATACATCACATAAAGGGCATTCAATTAATTATGTTAGACAAGACCTAGGAACTCCAAGTAACATCTTCAAAGTCTATTGTGCAATGTCTAGATAGCGTCCCATACCACCACCTAAACCTCATAAACTTCTCTAATTCTAATAGGTATTCCATATGTTGAGAAAAGGCAATAATCAACATTTACCATTATAGCAAGACATGGAATCGGGAGTACTATCCTACTCCAATGAGGTTGTTCTAGTTACCAATGGTAGAACTTAGACACATCCCATGTAGGCACATGGTTAAGGAATATGAAGGGAATACATTGTAATCTAGTCTCACTCTTTAAGAAGAACTACTTCCCCTTACCATACTCACTCGGAGCTAGCCTTCTTTCTCATAGAGTAATTCACACATTAGGTTCACATAAAAGGGTTCCATGACAAGTTCAATCACATTTATCCAATCAAAGAAGGTCCACTAGGGCTACCTCACAATGGCGACAAGAAGCTCATGATGACTTTCCTAAGGATTAATATGATGTTTTTCCATACAATTAACCATAAGTCTATGATTCCTTTACTTTGAAGGATACCATTACGGCTTACAACTTCAACAATCTCAACATAACCACTAAGTCAAGGTTTTCACATAATAGACTCTCTTAAGTTCATCAAGGTCACATTTAATTCATTCATTAAAGACTAAGAGTTATAAAACCCTAAATCAAGACATAACATATTCATAATCATATATACATCAAGCAACGGACACAAGCCAACAAAGACAAGACACCACATACTTCACATTTAGCTCATAATATAAGTCATTCTAGAATCACATAGGAACAAACCTAACATATTCAAGTCATCATATATAGTATCATAACATCATAAATGAAATCAACATACTCATATATTCAAGTAGGAATAACAAAGACTCAACCCCAACACTATACACATAATGTCAAAGTCATAGTCTAACATGATCACCTAAGACAACATGAATAGAAGAATACATATATGACTTCACATGTAGATAGATACTGTTGTGATTGACATAATAAAACTACAAAAATATTCATATTACTTTAAGAAGTTTCCAGCAAGACCAAGATCATCATATTGCATAAAATAACGCCGACAAGGCCACATCAATTGCAAGTAAAGAATATAACATTGCCATCATAAGTTGACCATACCAATCACAATAGAATTGAAGTATAAATAACATAAAATTAAAGTAAATAGGTCAGCATACCCCCACATCATCCTCAACACTTCAACGAAAGTCAACTTACTCAATTCGAAAACACAAGATCCTTACCCAAGGCCATAACCAACCATTCAACATAAAAACTACAATAATCAATGAACTAGGTCAAATCAATGTAAATTTATCAATCTAATTCAACCTATATGTCAATTTACTACAATTATTACATCATTAGAAAACCCATATGAAACTACATAAGAATTCATCAATATTAGATCAATATCAAGTAACCCACAAAGTAGTCAAAAACTAGGGTCAATCAAATTCATGGGTTCATATATAATTTAGGTTAAAATCATCAATACAATATAAATTAAATCATTACTCAATGTTTAGAAATCATGAATACAAGAACCCATGGTAGAAACATGAAATTGGACAATTCAACTTTGAAAACTAAGAGAACAACTAGAGAGTTGGGCTCCTTGAAGAAACAAGTTTCAAGGATGAAATGACATACCTCAATGATTATAATTATTCACTTTGATGAATAATTTCCAATCAAAACGTCACACCTAGATCTTCCTTGATTTTGGACTTCAGTGGAGTCTTTGGGAGTTCTTAAGGGATTTTGGGGTTTTGATTTGAACAATGAAATATTCTAAGTCTTAAACACTTATATACTTGTTTAAAATATCCAAAATACCCTTAATAAACCGCTAATACATATATTTATAAGTGGGGTTAAATTACAACATCAGCCCCTAACTTAACTGTGAGTTGCGTGCAGACACATGCCACCATCGACGACTACCCATTGCGGGGTGTAGGTCAACTTACGAGTCGTGTTGTCCACTGTCTATGGGTTAAGAGACTTGGAAATGGGATCTTATCTCCCCATTATAATTTCCAAATGACTCCCACCACCTAAGAGGCGTCGACCAGGCCGCTGGCCGTCGATAGTCATCCGTAGGTGGATTGCCTTTGGGCAGTTTTGGCCACAACCATGGGGCATTCCTCAAGGACCCTTGGTTGGTCCTTGGGGATGTTTACCCGGATGTTTCTAATCCAAAAATTATCTCATATGATTTTATAACCTCTCACATTTTTATCCAAAACGAACACGTAAAACTCAACAAAACATGCGTAGACACACAAGGTCATTTTAAGGCACATCTTTCTAACGTTCTTGGACGTTTGACCTCCAAACTATACAAAACTCAACACACTGCCTATACATGATATAATAACTCATTTAATGACCTTATAAACTCATTAATCATAACTAAACACATAGAACCACATATGAGGCACATAGGTGACTTAGTCGTCAAATGTTTTGCCCGTCCCTTGACGTTTGACTTCCAATGCACCTAATACTTTAGTTAATGCATCTATACCATATATTAGACCTATTTAGTACCTTAGAACATTATGACAACAATGTTATGATCTAGTTCACCTAAGTCATTTTCGGGTCTTACAAAGCCTATGGTTGGTGATAAGGATCCTTTTGGTGTGACTTGAAGGGGGTGTATGGGAGGTCCCTTTTTGCCTTACCTTAGGTAATATTAGGATAACATGGGTTAGGGAAACTTCAAGGTAAAAAGGTTTCATATTACTTGCTCTATGCCTTCACTGTAAGGGTTCTAATGTTACTGTAATATGTGCTCATCTTCAAAAATTGTGAAAGTTCTGCTTTATGTGTTAAATGATGATACTTATACCATTTTAACTCTTAAGTCATTAATGTTTTACTTAAGTGGCATGAAATTTTATTTAACTAAAATTTCCCTTTTTGCATGTTTTTGCATATGTCATACTTAGTGTATTGTTTTGTACTAACCCCATACATTTCTACACTCTATAAGTATAGGTTGAAGGCTTTTGGAATATTTGAAGGTGAAGCTTGGAAAATCTACTCTCTTAAGATTTGGTATGTCCTCATATATTCCAGCACATAGTCTACCCTTTTCTAGTTTTATTATTAAGACTTATTATGTATTTCTCTTTTAATGTAAAGGGACGTGTCCATAAGATATTATGTTGTGTCTTAAGTTTTGCTTGTGACGATAAGATTTTCTAATTATTTATAAGGGACTATTTATTATTAAATGTCTTGAAAATTTTAAATTCCGCACTACTTTTCATGTCTTATGTAATGAATGAATGTTAAAGGGATTTTACAAGACCCCAAAGTGTCAAGTACGCCTTGGCACGAACCGAGGGTTCTCCCTAACTTCTAGGGGGTACTTTCGGGTCGTGACACTAAAGATTATCCGAAGACTTACTTAAGTAAGACAAAAGGAGACTGCCCATACACCCTCGCTAAGCACACCTAAATAATCCTTAAGCCTACCTGTAAAGAGATAAATAAACTTACAATACACCAAACACACAAAATGAGATCCTTTAAACTATCTATAGTAAGATCATTCTCACTTCATATAATGGCATATATATAATATGACATTCTCCTCACAGAGGTTATTAAAAGAGATACTTAAGTAATTCAAGAACAGAATGCCAATACACCCTCTCCAAGATTAAATAAATAATTTTTTAAGACTTCCTAAGTTTAGATTATGCCTACTTACTCAACCAACTTTCCTATCTAGATTCATTCAAAAAAATTTCCTAGGTAATACATGAAGTGATCATCCCTATTCCCCCTTCAAACCTTAACTAGACAACCCTTAACTACTCTAGGTAAGTACTAGTTCAGTTAACATGATTTCTAACTTAATCCATTGCCTTCCCTAGTTCATTTAAGAGACATTCATCACATATAAGGACATTCATGTAATGGTCTTGGAGAAGACCTAGGGACTCACTCACTAATATCTTCAACGCCTATTGTACAATGTCTAGATAGCATCCCATACCACCACCTAAACTTCATAGAACTTCTCCAACACTAGTAGGTATCCCATATGATGAGAATAGGCAATAACCGACATAGACCATGGTATCTAAGCATGAAATCCGGATTTTTAACCTACTCCGATGGAGGGTGTTCTACTTGCCAATGGTAGAACTTTGACACATCGCATGCAGGCACATGTTTAAGGAATATGAAGTGTTTCTTTGCACTCTAGCCTCATTCTTAACTAGAGATACTTCTATTACCATACTCACTTGGTTCTAGACTTTTTTCTCATAGAGTAATTCACATAAAGGATCACATGAAGAGGTTCCATATCTAGTTCATAACCCAATCACATTCACCTTGCCAAAGAGGTCCCCTAGAACTGTCTTTCAATGGCAAAGAGAATAACTTAATAATTTTCTTGAGGATGATTTCATGTCGTTCTAGACAACCAACTTTAAGTCCATCATTCACACAACAATGATACCATTACGGCTTTCGACTTCAAGGATATCATAACCTTACAACTAGGTTGAAGGCTCCACATAAAGGACCTTCTTAGCAACACTCTAGGTCACATGTAATTCAAACATACAATACTTAGAGGATTTATCATCCTAAGTCAAGACATCTCATATTTACCTTCATTCATGAATCAAGTAAGGACACAAGTCTACCACTCAAGACACACCAATACTTAACTTTATCACATGTAGCATATAATTCTAGAAGCACATAGGAATAACCATTACCATATATAAGTCACCCTATACACTACTATAACATTATCAATATAACCATCATAGACTCATATAGTCAAGTAGGCAGAATCATGCATCAACTCTAAGGCTACACACATAAGGACATAGTCATAGTCTAACATGATAACCTAATGTCAATAGAAGAACACATACTTTCACATTAATCACATGTAGATAGATATGATCATGCTTCACATAAATCAACTACACAAAGCATCATAATACATCAGCTAGTGCTGACAAGGTCATGATCATCATATCAAGGCCACATCATTCACAATTATAAGACATAGCACCGCCACCATAAGTGGAAAATACCAATTATAACATAATTCAAGACCTAATTTTCATAAAATAAGGATAATTAGGGCAGCGTACCACCAATCCATTCTCACCACTTTGATCCATAGTTAAATCATCCATTACAATACAAAAGGCCCTTACCCATAGCCATGATCATCAATTCAATACAAAAATCGTAATACTCAATGAATCTAGGTCAATTCAATATGAATTTATCAATATAATACAGCCTATACAGATTTTCAATACAATTCTTACATCATATAATAGCTCATAAAAACTACACTAGAATTCATCATCATTAAGGCAAGATCATAACATTCATAATATAGACAATTTGACGAGACTATATTTTGCATGGGTTTATGAATATTTTCAGTTAAAACCTTCGAATTAACAATTCAATAAATAATCAATTATTCAAAACATTTTATGCAATAACTCATGGCTAGATCATTAAATTGGACATGTTCATCTTTAGAAGACTTTAGAAATCACTTTGAATTTTGGGCTCCATGATGAAGAGAGTTTCAAGGATTAAAAACCATACGTCAATGAATCTAAACAACAAAGTTGATGAAGAATCACCAATCAAATTATCAATGCAAGCTCTTCCTTGAGTTTTGGCTTCAATGGAGTTCTAGAGAATTTCTTAGAGAATTTTGGTTTTGATTTTAGAATAATGAATTCATCTAGGTAATTAGGACTTATAAACCCATTTAAAATACCTACAATACCCTTAAGAAAACGCCTAAATTCTTATTTGTACGTAGGGTTAATTCACACCCTTGCATTTAACAGTGAACTGCGCAAGTTGCAGGTTGCACCTATGCCTGGCAATCAACAGGTCGTCTCCCAACCAATGGACCGTCCTACTGGTCCATGGTTTTGGCCAGACGTTGGTCCTTGGATGGTGATTCTCCCATGCCTAAGTCCTAACCAATGGTCTCCACCTATGGGGAATCAACGAGGGTACTGGCCATTGATTTCCATTCGTATATGGGACTGCCTTAGGCAGTTTTGGCCACCAAGATGGGTCCTTCCTCAAGGATACTTTGTTGGTCCTTGGGGAATTTTTGTAGGACCCTGAAATGACCATGGTGAAGCTAGATCCTGACATGGTTGTAGTGATGGTGCAGTTTCAAATAGTTTAGGTTTTTCGGAAGTCAAACATCAAGGGATGACCAAGACGTTCGAAGACTAAGTGACCTATGTGCCTCATATGTAGTTGTAAGTGTTTATGTCATGATGTATGAGATTATATGGTCGTTTTGAATTATTATAGTGTATATAGGTAGTTTATCAAGTTTCTTGAAGTTTGGAGGTCAAACGTCCATGACATTCGAAAGGCTTGCTTTGAAACGGCCGTGTGTGTCTATGTATGTTTCTTCGAGTTTTACATGTTTTTTTATGAAACTTATGCAAACATATTTGGAGTGGAAACCTCTGGGTACGAATCCATGTAGGATGCACAAGGGGCCCTAAAGGAGGACCCTAACATTTGGGTTTAACATTGTCAGAGAGTGGTCAAACGACGGCCGGTCGACTAGGCAACATCCCATCGATGGGTCTCTTCGATGGATCCGGGTTGACTTCAGTTTGAGGAGTCTTTGAAGAAACCCACGAGACCCCCATCGATGGTACATGGGTTAGACCACGGATCGTCAATGCATCCGTTGATGGGCTGCCTATTTTCTGCCAGCTTTCTGTTAATTTTAGGGGTAAAGTTTTAAATTCACCCCAAGTCTTTTTAAGTATGACAACGGTTGTTTTGAGTGTTTATGAGTATTTTAAGAGTATATAAGTCATTAAAATCTTATATAACCCTAACACCTAAATCAAAACATATTCCCTCCAAAAGTTTCTCCAAAAACGTCCATGTGAGTTCAAAGCGAAGATGGAGCTTGAAGATCAGTCTTCACTGGACATTCTTCTTCAATAAGCTTTGGATTATTCAAATAAGTTATGGGAGTTCTTAATCTAGGGATTTCTATCACCTTAGAGCCAATTTCAAAGATGATTTTCAAAGATGAAAAAATATGAAAAAGTCTAATTTCTTCTCTAAGTCTTGGGTTCTTGCATAAATGGTTTCCAAACATTTATATATTATTAAATTGATGCATAATTGATGTTTTATAATGAAATTATCCATTAACCCTTGATCTTCTAAAATCTCTAAATTTCACTAAAATATGGGTGAATTGAGTATGCTTTGATATTCATGAATTCATGTGTAGATTGTTATGAGCTTTTCGTTCATGTATAGATTATGTATGGATGGTGTATCGGATTTTTCAATTTGATTAATTGAGTAATGAATACTCTTAGATCTATTGCATGCTAAGCTTATTGAATTGATGTTAACTTAATGCTTATAGATTCTAGTGTTGATTTTTATGGGCTTTCTAACGATGCAATAATTTTATTCAATTGATATCTAGGTTGTATTAGATTGATAAGTATGTAACGAATTGACCTACTTTCTTTCATTATTGATATAATTGTATCGATTTGTTGGTTATTGCCTTGGGTAAGATCCTTATGGTATTGAATTGGATGATTTAGCTTTGGAATCGAAGTGGTAAGATGGAATGGGGTATTCTTCCCTAATTCCATTATTTTGATGTTAATTAGACTTTAATTATTTTGTGAATTGTATGGTCCATTTATGGCGGTGGTGTTATGTTCTTTACTTGCAATTGATCTGGCCTTGTCGGCATTATTTTATGCAATATGATGATCATGTCCTTGTCGGCACTACTTGAAGTATTATGATGCTTTGTAGAGTTGTTTTATGTGAAGTATGAGTATATATATCTATATGTGAAGGAATATGAAATTATGTGTTCTTGTTATGTATGTTAGGAAATCATGTAGATCGTGACTATGTGCTTGTATGTGTAGTCTTAGGGTTAATGTATGGTTGTTCCTACTTGACTATATGAGTCTACAATGGTTATATTGATGATTATATGGTAGTGTGTAGGATGACTTAAAGATGATAATGGTTATTCCTATGTTCTTGTAAAATGATTAGTAATATGTTTTAAGGTGAAGTACATGTTGTCTTGTCTTGGTTGACTTGTGTCCCTAGTTTGATGCTTGTATGAAAATGAATATGTGATGTATTGACATAGGATGCTATAGTATCTTAGTATTGAATGTATAATTGATATGTGACCTTGAATGATGTTAAGAGGGTCTTTTATGTGAAACCTTCAACCTAGTGGTAAGATTATGTATGTTGAAGTCGAAAGCCATAATTTTATCCTTCAAGTAAAGGAACGGACTTAAGTTTAATTGGTTGGAATGCATCATACTAATCCTCTATAAAGTCATCATGAGCTTCTTGTCTCCATTGGAAGGTATCCCTAAGAGGACCTCTTTGGTAGGGTCAATGTGATAGGGTTATGAACTAGATATAGAACCCAATTGAATGAACCTTTAATGTGGATTACTCCATGAGAACGAAGGCTAGCACTGAGTGAGTGTGGTAAGGGAAGTAGTTCTAGTTAAGTATGAGACTAGAATACAAAGAACACCCTTAATATTTCTTAATCATGTGCCTATATGGGATGTGTCCTAGTTCTACCCTTGTAAAGTAGAATACCCTCATCGGAGTAGGTAAGAACTCCGGATTCCATGAGTTGTCGGTTATTGCATATTCTCATCATTTGGGATACTTACTAGCACTAGAGAAGTTCTATGTAGTTTAGGTGGTGGTATGGGATGCTATCTACACATTGCACAATGGTCTTTGAAGGTGTTGGTGAGAGTCCCTGGATCTTGTCTAATACCATTACTTGAATGTCCTTAATGTGATGAATGTATCTTAATGAACTAATGAATATAATGACTTAAGTCAAGAAAGTATGTTAAAATGAAGTAGTACTTATGTAGAGTAA
Organism: Solanum lycopersicum; assembly: GCF_036512215.1. Lineage (NCBI taxonomy): Eukaryota > Viridiplantae > Streptophyta > Magnoliopsida > Solanales > Solanaceae > Solanum > Solanum lycopersicum. Next base: position 20,826,617 of record NC_090811.1, on the reverse strand, counting down.
TTAAGGGTTGTCTAGTTAAGGTGTGAAGAGGGCATAGCAATGATCACTTCTTATCTTACCTATATAATTCTAAATAATTACTCTAGATAGGGAAGTTGGTTGATTATGTCGACATGATCTAAGACTGAGGTAGTCTAAAGGATTATTTAGGTAATCTTGAAGAGGTAACTATGGGTATTATCTTCTTGATTTACTTAAGTAAGTCTTTCGATAGCCTTTGGAAAAAGAATGTCATATCATCTATATGTTAATGTGTTAAGTAAGAATGATTCTATCTTAGGGAGTCCATAGGATCTCTTGAGTGTGTTTGTAAGGGATTGTATGGGCGGTCGCTTCATAACTCACTCAAGTGAGACTTAGAATCACCTTTGGTAGCAGAATCTTACCTTGATGTTTATGGTGCTTTATAAGTGTGTATGTGACTCATTATAAGTAATCTTGAGGTTCGTTTAGGCACATCTATAGAGGGTGTATGGCGGTCTCTATTTGTTTGACTTAAGTGAATCTTAGGATAACTTTGAGTGAGAAGATTACATGTTAAAGGGTGTTTAATGTGAAGTGAAGGAACTTCAATGTCACAGTGAATTGAGTTCACTGTAATGTTTGCTAAAAATGTGACTTTTTGTTAAATTATTTCTTATGTGTTTCTGAGTTGTTAAATATTTTTCTTATGCTTATAGTATCATGTTTTTAATCGAAATTCATGAAAATCATGCTATTTACTAAATGTCCTTTTTCATGAATTTTGAATGGCTTGCATACTTAGTATATCTAATCTGCTTACACCTTCTTTTCCCTTTTTTACTAAAGTGTAGGGAATTGGAAGTCTTGATGTGCCATGGAGGATAAATATGTTTCTAAGGCTTAAAAATGAAGCACTGGTGAGTCCTCACCTATTCGAGGACAATATTCACTTGTCCCTTATGTCATAGACTTTATTTTATTGTCTTGTATGGGATTAGTCCCCAGTATGGTATAGTATAGAGTTTAGATGGTTCAAGTAGATGTTGTAAAGATTTAATGTTTTTAATGAAAGTCTTCCGTTTGCATATTGTTTATGAAAGAGTTCTTAGTGTGTGAAGAAAGTTTTAAATTCTTACCTATTTTAGATGTTTATTATGCAATGAATGATACGAAAGGCTTAGATGAGACTTCTTGAAGTCTCATTTGCTGTGTGACGACACAAGGATGCCCTAACTTGTAGGGTGTACTTGCGGGTCGTGTCACTTTTTCCCAGACGTTTCCATCTCGAATATGCTCATATACGATTTTAGGACCTCTCACATGAAGTTCATCCAAAATGAACACATAAAACTCGACAAAACATGTCAAGACACACAAGATCATTTCAAAGCAAACCTTTCAAACATCATGAACGTTCTTGGACGTTTGACCTCCTAACGTCATGAAACTTTACACACTGACTATAAACAATATTATAACCCAAATAAGGACCTCATAAGCGCATGAAATGTGCATAAGCACATAAAACACACATGAAGCACATAGATGACTAGTCATTGAACGTCTTCATCCTCCCTAAACATTTCACTACCAATTAACCTAAATCTTTAGAAATTGCCTCATTACCACATTATAAACCATTTTACAATCTCCCCCACTTAGACAACATTCGTCCTCGAATGATACTTTCCACTTTTCTAACACTTCCAAGAGTGGAGATTCAACTAGCATCTCATAACCATACCACATAACACATTATACAATACAAACATCTATAAGAAACATCAATTTCACATAATTAAGAGACTCACAACAAAATAAGAAGCTACAAATAAATCTACGACTCATCATGCCATAAGACTCACAACCTTCATTCCAAATAGTAAAAACTCCTTTTATATTCATAATAATGCTCATATACATCATTTATATACACATTAAAACAATTTTCAACCAAAGAACAAATTAGCCATTTTTTCAAAAATAGTACAGTGTGCTAAATTCAGTGAACATGCTTCAAAAATCCAAAAATGCAAAATTTAGAAAATTGAGGATAGAAACATGCTAATATGCAAGATAAAACCACATAAAATCATTTTAAGACATAATCATAACTTCATGAAATGCATAATTCAAGGAATCAATGAAATTCAATTCCAACAAGACTCCTAAACTTAATGCACGTGTAACATGCTTATGTGGCTTTCTAACCCATCTACTAACCATACTCCCTCACTTAGAAAGAACTTATAAAACTAAAGAGAAGAATACAATAACTTACAATCATCATCATCATCCTCATCCAACTTTGATCCTCTAGTCTGGGGTGCATAGAAACGATTCTTCTTTGGAGTATCATTTCCCGGAACAGTTGGAGGAACTTGCTTACCCCCTCTAGTAGGACAATCCCACACTTTTTGCCCATCTTTACCACATCAAAAAATACTCCCTGTACCCAATAGGCATTCCCCGTAGTGCCTCTTTCCATAAATAGCACATGTAGCCTTAGAAACTTCAGAACCACTACCCTTCTTAAGTTTCAACTTAGCACCCATAGGGTTCTTCTTTACTTGAACCCTCCTTTTCAAGTTTCTATGAATCATACCAATCTTACACTCCTAAATGTATTGAGCATAAACCATGAGTCTAGATAGGGTCATATCGTCATGGAGCATGGTGATATGATGTATTTCTTTTACTAAATCGGCGACACCAGTCACAAACCTACTCATCTCATACATAGGGTTAGAAACCAAGGATCATATCTAGACAACATAGATAACTTCAAAGAGTATTACTCAAAACTCATATTTTCTTGCTTGAGATTGATGAACTCCTCTACCTTCACCTCTTCCTCTCACAGGAAAAGTACTTTTCTAGAGAAGCTTCTTTAAATTCTTCACACTCAATAGGACCCGACTCAACAGGCCTATTATATTTCCATTGAGTGTACCACACTTGAGAAACCTCACTCAATTGGTATGAAGCTAACTAAGAAACAAAAGTCTTAGAGTGAGAAAAAATACTACCGGCCTCCAGCAGAAGAGTGCAACTTGAGCAAGGTACAAACCGTCATATATGAGGAGAAGAAGAGACATGAGATTAAACCTAAAGTACTACTACATGTCAATTCCAAGGCAAAATGAGAGGAATATATATATAGATTAATACATATTGATTTGATAGAATTAAGTGACCAAAATATCTTTACTTTATAATGAAATGACAAACAAGCAAGCATTTTGAAATTGTCTTTTATATAAGAGAGAAGAAGAAAAGAAAAATATGTGTATAGATTTTTTTCTTATGTGTGCTTATGCAAATCGATAGATTTGTTGGTGATACTTTATTTTATTTATATATTTTATTATTTTACCTAATTTGATTATTTTTGTTTCTTTGTTGCTGACTCATTTATTGTGATGATAATTTTTTGTTACAATTTTTCCCCAATAAATAGTGCATATTCTTTTTGTTTTATGGACGATAATTATTTTTTTATTTTGTCACCATTTATTTTCTGTGATTGAAGAGATTTTCAAGTAATCTTTAATATCTTGATGATGTCTTGGTTGTTTGTCATCGTTATCCATTTTAGTTATTCAGTAGTTTATTATTAATTGTTATTATTTTTTGGTTGAATTTTATTATATTTATTATTTTTCTTTGCTATTTTTTCTTGCTTACAAGTATTAATATCAATGGTGCTATTTCTAAATTAGTTTTACTATTAATATTTCTCTCGCTTGCCCTATTTATTTTATTTTTGAATGACTCTTTTTAATTTTTTGGCTAAGCTTTATTGTGGTTGTTTTGTATGCGGACGTAATTGATTTCGACAATCATCATGTTGGTATAATTCTTAATTATTTTGCTTTGTTTAAGTTTTGATTTCTTATGGATTTCTTTCCACTCATCTTAACATATATTGTATACTGATGGTAATTTTTTTTTTCCTATTGTTTATATTTGTTTAACATTTTTTTAATCTTTAAAATTTATTATTTTTTGAGATACCACGACATTGCGTCTTTAGGGTGTCAACATAGGGGAGACTCCTTTTTTAAAAAATCATTCTCCTTAAGATTTTTTTTTAATTCTCTAAACTAGGCGCTTTACGCTGGGATTTAATCTCACAAAATTTATAAATTAATACGTAAAGTCTATCAGTCATTAAAATTAAAATATTATATTATTTTACATATAAGATTATGCAGTAACAAACATTAATAATGTAAAGAAAACTAAAATTTATTACTTCTTATCATTTATCCTTAATAACATTTGCATAAATTAATGACTTTAAAAATACATATCAAGAGTTGTAACATAAGCAATGGTGTTAGAGAGTCACTTAATAGGAACAAAGTATACAAATATTTAATTGTGAAGAAGTAGAAGAGGTTTAGAATTTTGTTGTTTAAAATAAGAGGAAATCCTTCTATATATAGACAACAAAAGTTAGTGTGAACAAATGTTGATTTTGTCTTATCGGAAATGTTACAACTATCTGGACAAGTTGCAACACTTCGATAAGGTCACAACATTTCAAAAAACTCGTAACTTTTTCATATAAGTTGCAACTCTTCATTAAAGTCACAACTTTTTATAAAAAGTCTCAATATTTCGTAAAAGTCGCAACTCTTCATAAAAGTCTCTACTCTTCATGAAAGTTGTAACTCTTCGTAAAAGTCACAATTTTTCATAAAGTTACAACTCTTCATTAAAGTCGCAACTCTTCATAAAAGTCGCAACATTTTATGAAAAGGAGAGACTAGTTTTTGAAATAAATAAATTTAAAAGTTAATTCCGATTTGAGGTGACGTCATGTAGGCGGGCCTAAAATTTTCTTTTATATATATATCTTGTAAAATTGATTGATTATTTTTGTGAGTCACCACGACATCGCGCCTTAAGGGATGTAAAAACTATTGACATAAACACCATTGAAGTCGACCAAAATGCAATAAATATTTTCAAATTGATATGCAAGATAAACATAAAAATTTAAAAATTCTAGGCATTATCCATAGCAAAACTTCATTAATAATGAGGAATCAAAACATGTATCAAATGGGTCATATTTCCAAAAGTTTTAACAAAAATCTCAACGTAACTGCACTATTGCAGTAAAATAATTAAGTAGACTAAAAATTACAGAAAACATGATTAAACTTACTTGAGAGGATGAAGATTGAAGAACATTCGGTTGAACTTGAGGAAGAGATTGAAGTAAAAATGACCCACTCCAGCTCGTTACTAAATTTTGAGCAACGGTTATGGGATCTCACAATTTTTTTATGATTTTAATTATAAAAGATGAAAAGATTGGTTATTGGAGAAAGGTAAATTTTATGAAGGTTTATGATTTCAATAAAGGGAGTATATGAAAATCGAATAGGCACATCGGTGAAGGCATTCTCTGAGAACGTTTTGAGGTTTTCTCGAAAATGGGTTTAAAAGATTAAATTTTATTAAAATATTTTTTATATTGATATTGTAACTATATTATTGTGGGGTGAAATTTATTAATGTTTGAAGTGTTAGGATGAAAATATTTTTTAAACGTATTTTATCCCCCATCCCCCCAATTCTTAAAGTGATGAAAAGTTCCATGCCTCCATAACCCAAGACGACATTTTAACTTTCTTTTTGTAACTTAACACCAAAAAATTAATTAATAAGAGAAATGAAGTGTCTATTTGTTAAACTATGTTTTAGGAGTGTCCTCTTTTGTAATAATTCTCTTATAAGTCATCAATCAAAAGTCAATCCAAGCAAATTTAAAGTTTGATTTTGTGCCCTATAACTGATAAAGAACTATATATGATGTGTCAATTTAATGTAACAGTCGATTTGCTTCAACTTTGATTATTAACCAATTGCTGCTAATTTCATTTGTTTGAGTCATTTTCATTTTAGTGAGACTAATAGAACTGCTACTAATTTTATGTATTGGCACTTCTATTTCTTTTGTAAACTATTTTTGTACATACCTAAAGTATATATATTTTTTATTGTCCTCATAAAATTAAGAACGAAACCTTTTGAGACTATCAACTTCAACCAGGCGAGCCACGACAAGTCTTGAACTTCAACAAGTGAAATAAATATCAGAGATCGTATAAATGGATAATATGTATATCTAAGTGTTTCTTTAGAAAATATGCCAAAAAAAAAAATTGTTTTAGATAGACTCTACTATGAAATTTGATGTCAACTATTTTACAATATGACAATGACACCAGTCCAATAAGTTTTATGTTTTATTTGCCATGCGTTACTTTTTTGTTCTTTATTACTATCCTTAGTTATCAAATAACTATTCAAATCACCAAAAAAAATTGATCATGGATGAATATACAAAGAGTATGCACTAAGTACGAAATAGAGAAATAAAAGGTTCATATATATTCTACGATTTCATATATTATAATCATCCCACAACACTATTGTTGAAGAAAATTATGTTTGTTGTTTCTATATACAAGAAGATCATATAATCACGTACTAGAGTCTACCATAAAGATTGCATAAAAATGTAACAGATGAATATTTTTTATTTTTTTAGTTACGTTTATAAATTAACGTATCCTCTTTTTTTTGGAGGTGCAAAAGAATGAGTTTGATTCTGCTCATGGCATTAGGCAGATAAAGTGTTAGCAAGTATAAGGACGAGTTATGAGTTTTTTTTTTTCATACTATGAATAAGATTTAATAAGTTGTAATACTTTAAAATGTTATAATTGTTGCAAGTTTCATATTTCTTACCATCTTAGATAAGATTAATTATAAAAGTTGTAGTATTTTTGTATTGTTTTTACTTGAGGAATTTCTCTGGTTTATCCAGTTGAAATTAATATGTTTAGTTTTGGCAACTCCCAAATGCCTACTTTACTGTGATGCTCCTCTATATCTATATCTATATCTATATCTATATCTATCTATATGTTTAGTTTTGGCAACTCCCAAATGCCTACTTTACTGTGATGCTCCTCTATATCTATATCTATATATATATCTATATCTATATCTATATCTATCTATCTATCTATCTATATATCTATATATATATATATATATATATATATATATATAGGTGTTGCATGTGGTTACAAGTTCAGAAATTGTAGATTATAGTAAAAAGTATTGCTTATTTAAGCCAAAGTTGGAATAATAATCTTAGCACGAAATAATATTGCAGATTCATTTGTGAATGTTCAATGTGGATCGTGATATATATCTCTTATTCACTCTAATCAATTAAGATGATCAATGAAAAATTTTATTAGTTAAATGCAGTAATGAATATATTTGTTTCAATTTGATGAGATTCAATCATATAATTTTTTGTATCTTCCTAATATTATCTGATAGACGATATGTGTTTTGTACTTTTTCTTCTCATATACCAGATATGTTTTGCACATGTATTTCATGTTAAATTGTTTAGATATCTTATGAATATGTGAACTAAAACAACTACATTAACTAAGAAAAGTTTCCTTTTTCTACCAATAAATAAAAATAAAAATTAAAGAACATATTGAATTTGTGAAATCATATGTATAATCACATGTTCATCTTACACGCAATAAAGATATAGTTTATATACTTGTAAATGATTTTCAATCTATTCAACCAAGCATGATTCGTCAAAGGAAAAATAACAATGCTGTATTATCACATATATAGGAGCTAAAGTAATGTGAAGAATTATTAGTCAAAAAGTTAATATAAAGAATGAGAAAATATAGAAATAATTAATGTAATAACTAGATAATTTATAATATCATAACAACTGAAATGCAAAGAAGAGGACAGAAGGTGACCAAGGCTGCCATAATACATATATATATGTGTGCTGATGATGTACATGATAGAGTTTGAATACTAATAGAAAAGAGCTATCCTAATCAATAAAGGATGTTGAGTTTACATAGAAGACTTATTGTCATCTAACACCCTCTGGCAAGCACATGTCGGGTTTGGAGACAGTGAGCTTGGATCATAGATGAGCAAAACGAGGGGAGCTTAGAGCTTTAGTGAACACATCAGCAGTTTGATCAGTGGAAGGAATGTACTTAATACAAAGCTGGTCACGAGCAACCTTTTCGCGAACAAAGTGATAATCAATTTCAATATGCTTCGACCTTTGATGAAAGACAGGATTGGCAGTGAGATAAATGGCACTAATGTTATCACAGAATAACACAGGAGGACAAGGACAAGGCAATCAGAGTTCCTTGATCAAACTAGCTATCCAAGATACTTCTGATGCGGCAAATGCAATGGCACGATATTCAGCTTTAGTGCTGGACCGAGCTACTACCTTTTGCTTCCGTGAGGACCAACTGATTAGATTAGGACCATAATATACAGCAAAGCCATGATGAGAATGACGATCATCAGGATCAGCAGCCCACCCTGCATCACAGTAAACATGTATAGTAGATGAAGTGGATGGAGTGATGGAGATACCATGCGTAAGGGATCCTTTGAGATAGCGAAGGATCCGTTTCACGGCTTTCCAATGATCTAATGTAGGATTCTGCATGTATTGGCAAACACGACTAACTGAGAAGGAGATCTCTGGTCGCGTAACGGTCGCATACTGAAGAGCGCCAACAATGCTCCTAAATAATGATGGATCATCAAAGGTTTCACCCTGTTTGGACAACTGAAATGTGGTGTCCGCTGGAGAAGGAGAAGGCTTACAATCTGTCATTTTTGTTCGAGTGAGTAAATCTCAAATGTAGCTAGCTTGAGAGAGATGCATCCCAGATCTGACACGACTAACTTCAATACCCAAGAAAAATGAGAGATTACCAAGGTCTTTTAAAGAGAACTCAAGATCAAGAGATTGGGTGAATGAGGATATATAAGAGGGATCACTACCCTTTATGATGATGTCGTCCACATAAACTAAGAGGTAGGTCGTGGAGGAAGGAGTATGACGGACAAACAAGGATGAGTCAGAGTAACAACAAGTATAACCATGCGATAGGAGAAACGTTTTGAGCTTGAGAAACCAGGCGCGAGGAGCTTGCTTTAGTCCATATAACGCTTTTGACAAGCGACACACAAAATGTGGGTGAGACTTGTCAATAAAGCCTGGTGGTTAAGACATGTAAGCAACCTCCGTAAGGTCACCATTAAGGAATGCATTGTTAACGTCTAATTGCTTAAGAGCCCAACCTTTAGTCACTGCATAAGATAAAACAAGTCTGATAGTTGAAGGTTTGACAACTGGGCTGAATGTATCATGAAAATCCACCCCCTCTTCTTCTTCTTGATGAAAACCTTTGGCAACTAAGCGAGCTTTGTACCTTTCGATTGAACCATCTGCTCGTCACTTAATACGGTATACCCATTTGCAACCCACCACATTTGCAGTGGGAGGGCAGGGAACAAGTGTCCAAGTGCAATTACAACGCAATGCTTGATATTCAGCTTCCATGGCGCACAACCACTTAGGAGAGGATGCAGCTTGCTTATAGGTTTTTGGTTCACTTGCTATAATAGATGAAACTGGGGTAGGATGGCGAGATACAACAAGTGTTTTAGGCTTGAGGGAATTTGTTTGAGCTCGTGTGGTCATAGGATGATTGGAAGAAGTAGCAGGCCGGAAATATGTGGGAGCATTCTGATATGTGCTTGAAGCAGAGGACGCGACGGTGGGCGGACATGTATTATGTGGTGGAGATATTGTGGTGGATAAATGAGGTACTGGTAGGACTCGAGTTGGTAGGGAGGATGAGGAAGGGGAATCTGCCAATGAATGGAGTAAAGGTGAGGCAGCAGATATGGGAGACTCATTGGAAATTGATTGTCGAGAAGTTAAGGATGAGGGTGGTGAGTTGTCACTAGAGCAAGAAAACTTGCTGTAATGAGGATAGGAAAATCTATCTTCATCGAACGTCACATGACGAGCAATGTACATCCTATTGGTGGGGGGATAATGACATAGATAACCTTTATGCTTCGAACTATAACCCAAGAAGACACACGGAAGAGAGCGAAAATCAATTTTATGATGATTGTAAGGACGTAGAAAAGGGTAGCATAGACACCCAAATTTTCTAAAGAGTTGGTGGTCCGGTGGATGATGATATAGAGCTTGATAGGGTAATTTAAAGGATAATATGGGAGTGATGGTACGGTTATGTAGGTATGTGGCGGTAGAAAAAGCATGCTCCCAGTATTGATATGGAAGACATGCGTGAGCAAGTAAAGTTAGTCCTTTCTCCACAATGGTGCGATTACGTCTTTCTGGAGCCCCATTTTGTTCATGAGTGTGAGGACAAGAGAGACGATGAATTATGCCGATGGATTGGGCATATGAAGACACATTACAATACTCCCCACCCCAATCAGTTTGCAAAGTTTTGATGTTTCTGCCAAATTGTGTGGAAACCATCTTATGAAAGTATTTAAAAACATCAAATACTTGTGATTTTGTTTACAAGAAAAATATCCAAATAAATTTAGTAGAATCATCAAGAAACTGAACAAAATACTTGTTTCCATTAATAGAAAGATGCGGAGAAGGCCCCTAAACATCATAATACACCAAATCGAAAGGGAATGAACTACGACTTGAGGAAGATGCTAACGGGATCCTATGACTTTTTCCTAATTGACAAGATCCACAAACTGCAGGCATTTTGTTGGAAGTCACTGGAAGATTAAAACTAGAGACTAGACGACGTAAAAGTTGCTCATGGGGATGACCAAGGCGTTCATGCCACGCTTGGAGTGATGCTCGAGATATGACAAAGGCGCGAGGAGTTGAGGATGAGATAACAGGAAGCCCACCACCATCGAAACGATATAAACCATCATCAATTGACCCGCGGAGTAGTATTTTTCCCTGAGGATCCTTCACAAAACAACATGAGGGATGAAATTCCATAAAGACATTATTATCTTTAGTAAATTGAGAAACACTCAGTAAACTCTTGGTGATGGAAGGAACATGAAGAATTTTATTAAGATGAAGAGGTCGAGTAGCACAAGAAAGCTTAGAGGAGCCGATGTGATTAATAGAGAGTTTTTGGCCATTACCTAAAGCAAGCTGATCCTCACCATTATAGTCCATGTGAATAGATAGTTGAGACAAGTCTGACGTAACATGATTAGTAGCACCTGAGTCCGCAAACCAAGAATTATCAATAATAGCTGAAGGAGACATCATAGAATTAGTCGAGGGAGTAACCATATTGGCTTGTGGACGGTTAGAGGATCGGGTTGGTGGGTAGGTATCCATGTTGTTGCGGTTGTAGCAATTACGAGCATGGTGGTTGGGTTTCTCACATATTTGACAGATTATGCGAGGTGATGATCTATTAGAGGAACGAGGGGGGTTGGTATTGGTCGGGCGAGTGGAGGATTTCTGAGAGGTGGTGACACTTTGTTGATTAGGATATCCAGTGATGGGGGAGCGGTTGGAGTATTGACGAGATATGGCATTGGCTTGAAGTTGGAAGGATTTAGTTTCCTCAGCCAGTTTCTCCTCTTCTTGGAGAAGTAAACCAAGAAGTGAGTCAGTGGTGAGGTTATCAAGGTGAGGGTTAATGGAAGAGCGAAAAGGTCCATAGGAAGAGTCTAGTGTGAACAGAATAGCACTCATAAGTTCTTCATCTGTTATGGGACGGGCAGCAAGGGCTAGACTATGGGATATAGTTCGTTTCTTGTCAACATAGTCCATAATGGTTGAAGAACCCTTAGTGGTGGTTTGGAGTTGGTGGCGAAGTTGCATGACGCGAGCTCGGGATTGAGATTGATAAAGGTTGGAAAGATATGACCAAGCTTCACGAGTGGTACGAATGTGCATTATGTAAGGTATGATAGAATGGTTCGTGGTAGTTTTGAGCCAAAGAAGAGGGATTTTGTCCCGCTTCTTCCAAGCCGTGAAGGCTGGATTTGTTGTGGATGCAGAGGTGTCCTGAGTAGTGGTTAAGATAGTGGCAGATGGAGAATTAGTTCCATCAAGATGACCCTCCAAATCAAAGGCTTCAAAGGCAGAATATACGGTAGATTGCCAAAGGTAATAATTTCCGCAATCAAGTTTTATCGGAAGGCCGGGAAGGGCAATTATTTGGGAGTTGGAGTCAGTTATGGAGAGATGTGTGGAAGAGGATGAATGTGGCTGAACGGCAACGACAATGGACTGGTTGGGGTTGTCCATGGTGGCGGAAAGAAAGAAAAAAAAGTTGGCTCTTGATACCAAACTGAAATGCAAAGAAGAGGACAGAAACTTGGTCACTGCTGCAGGTGACCAAGGATGCCATAATACATATATATATATATATGTGTGCTGATGATGTACATGATAGAGTTTGAATACAAATAGAAAAGAGTTATCCTAATCAATAAAGGATGTTGAGTTTACATAGAAGACTTATTGTCATCTAACAATAACTAAAAATGTAAAATAGTGTGAATAATGTTTGCCATGATTAGTAATAACTAAGATAATTTACAATGTTATAACTAAATAACTAATGTGCAATATTTGAACTTCTAATAAATTTATAGGGATAATGCCCAAGTACCCCCTAAACCTATGTCCGAAATCTCAGAGACACACTTATATTATACTAAGGTCCTACTACCCCCTGAACTTATTTTATTAATAATTTTTTACCCCTTTTTAGCTTACGTGGCACTATCTTGTGGGCCCAACGATGGTTGACTTTTTTTTCGAACTAGTGCCACGTAGGCTAAAAAGGGGTAGAAAATTACATATAAAATAAGTTCAGGGGGTAATAAGACCTTAGTATAATATAAGTGTGTCTCTGAGATTTCGGACATAGGTTTAGGGGGTACTTGGGCATTATCCCTATAAATTTATTAGAAGTTCAAATATTGCACATTAGTTATTTAGTCATAACATTGTAAATTATCTTAGTTATTACTAATCATGGCAAACATTATTCACACTATTTTACATTTTTAGTTATTAGATTTTTATTTGGTGTCGGGACAAAATGAAAATGTTTATTCCATATTACTAAATATTTTATTTTGTAAATTATAAATTTAAAATGATTCATCTAATCACATTTTTCGAATTTTTATTATTATTTAAAAAACAACTCGAATATTTTAAAATGATATATTTTGAAGTTGGAAAATTTTGTTAACTTGATAATACATTAGTGATATATATAATACTTCAATATAATACAAATACATATCTAAATATAATTATTTATTTGCATCATGAAAATATTTATATTATAAAAAATATATATTAAATAATAATAAAAATTAAATTAATACAAACTTCAAAAAGCGTTATTACGAGTCATATAAATTTTTCTTAGTCTTAAATATTGAAATAACTTCCTAACAATCTAAATCATGTAAGTAGCATTGATATATAATTTTTTATTTATTTTTTTTAATCAAGGCCCCCGTCAGGCTATTTTTTAAAGTGAAAAAGTCTGCATAGCTACAAAACTACTTTAAAAAAAAAAAGGAAAGTACATTGGATACAAAAACAGAAAGAGAACCCTTATTCTAAAGTGACGAGATATGCTCGATTCTTCCTTGGTAGTTCGCCAATATGATCCTTGCACCAGCTCCAGCCTTATTTTGCACATCCACCACTGTTGTTGCTTCATCTTTCTGCAGCTGCTCGTTCTTACTCTGTTTGACAGGTAATTTCCCTTTCATTTTCTTGTATTTGTTGGTGGCAAGTTTTCTTTTCGGGTCCATAATGTTTTGATGGTTGATTTTGCCCATGTATGATTCTTCAAATGTAACTGATTTTGCCTTCCACTTTACCTTCTTTGTGTTTTTTCGTCCTGTGAATCAGTATTATTTACATTTATTTTTATTAAATATTTCATATAGTAATAATTATTTTGAAGCAAACTTCCTAACAATCTACAAGTTTTCCTTCTAAGATATGGAATCTGAAGTTTATCATTGTTAATTATCTTTCTCCCCTCTACATCTAATTGGTGAAAATTTGTTATCTGTAGGCTTCCATAATCAAGGGCATAATTTGCTAAGTAATGAGCAAGTTTGTTTCCTTCCCTTAATATATGATTCACCAACATATCTCATCTCTCATAAGATCCCAAATTTCATCCACGATATTGACAATCTGCCATGGAACTTCCCAATTCTTTTTAATCACCTTTTCCATAAGAAGGGAATCAGTTTCAATGGTCGCATGTATATATTCCATGGTCTTGATGGACCTTAAAGCTTGAAGTATAGCCATTGCTTGTGCTTGTGTGTTTGTCGTACAAGAATCTTCTATTTCTGTTGCTTGTGGCCTTGTGCCTCTATAACATCCCCTAAATCGTTTCTCACACTGAACCCCCATGCACTTCTTCCTGGATTTCCCCTTGATGATCCATCTGTATTGCACTTGAGACTTTTTGTCTCAGGTATTGTCCATAACACTTGCTCAGTGTTGTGGACGGCGAGAGGCGACAAAAGGCGACAAGGGCCTGCCTCGCCACGGGGCGAGGCGAGCGGCGAGGCGCTTGCCTTTTTGAATAAAGGCGCCAATTAATACCAAAAATTAAAAATATTTAATTGCATATTTTATCCAAAATCATAATAGAAATAACACATATTAGCAAATATTCAATTCAAAAACCAATAGTAAATACTAAAATGTCTAAAACTTTAAAGACCAAACAATTCAAAATACAATAAACCAAAACTTCAAAAGTTGATTCTTCTTCAAAATTATCCAACTCTTGAAGATCAAAATCCTCTACATCATTATATTGCTCTTCATCTTCTTACTCCTCGTATTCTTCATCAATTAGTGTCTGAGTCCTACTTGAAGATGAACTTGTAGATGTACTTTGTACTCCTTTGCCCTTGTCAAGTACTGTTGATCTTGAAGAGAGTCCCCTAAGATGATAGATACTCTCGTCCGCTCCAATTGTCGTAGCAACGCTACCCCAAGTAAGATCATCATCCTCATATACTAGTTCATCATCTTGATCTTCGGGGCATCCAACTAACCATTCATTTGAATCATCTATGTTATCCAAGCGAATTGGATCAATAAGATCACGAGCATCATAACGACGTTTCAATGTTCTATTGTACTTAATGTAAACTAGATCATTGAGACGCGATAGTGTAAGCCTATTCCTCTTTTTGGAATGAATCTATGCATAAGTTATTGATATTAACTAGTTGATATTTATAATAATATAATATGAAAAATAGGATATAAATATTTACTTAAGTGTTCAAACACACTCCAATTTCGCTCACATCCAGATGAGCTACAAGTTAGGCTTAATACTTTCATGGCAAACTTTTGCAAGTTTGGTGTTTCACTACCAAATAGTGACCACCTTTCAACTATAATAAAAATTTAAAGGTTAGTGACTATAAATAAGTCAAATAATTTAAGTAAGATCTAAATCAACTCATTTACCCGGTGACCTTGTGTCTCTAGATCTTTTAGCCGGACCACAACCAAATAGTCCATCCGCCATTTTGTACTTAGGAAGCTAAGCGATTAGTGCATCTTGTATTGTTGTATCACGGACCAACTTCTCAACACATGCATAATACTCGGTCCACAAAGTCTGTAATAAAGTTCCCTCTTCTTCAGCTTTATAATATAATCCTGGGTTCAAAACATGACCTACAACATGCAAAGGCCGATGGAGTTGTTTTGACCACCTTGCATCAATAAGTTGAAACACTTTCTCATAATGCTTCTGAACTCCACGAAAACCATGTGCAATAGATTCTTTGGCTCTATCCATTGCTTCATAAATATAGCCCATTGGTGGTTTTTTCTCCCCATCCACCAAACGAAGCACTTTTGTCAAAGGGCTACAAACTGTAAGTGCCCAAACAACATCATTCCAAAAGTGGACAGAAATAATAAGATTGACAACTTCTTTCCCCAAAGTTTCCTTTGCAAATTTACTTGAATTCCATTCGGTTGAGAGGACTAAAGTTTTCAAGTTTTTTCTTTGTATGTACATAGCTCTCAAAGTTAAGAATGTCGTTGCAAATCTCGTCTTGGCCGGTTTCACCAAATTTCTTTCTTTGGTGAATTTTCTCATCAAGTTTAACAACAATGGCCTTTGACTAATGTAAGAATGGATTCTGATGGCCTTCTTAAAAACTGTTACAGAAAGATTAAATTATATTAATTAGTAGCTAATGAATTATTGACTATAAAGAAAATTAAAGGATAGGTTGATTACTGGAAGCATATGTCTAACCTTGAATATGTCACCAAATATCAAGTTGATGCAATGAGCGGCACATGAAGTCCAATAAATGTGTGGATACGCACCCATCATCATACTTCCCGCTTTGACATTCTCACTAGCATTATCGGTGACAATTTGTACCACATTTTCCGGTCCAATTCTTTCGATAGTGCTTTCAAATAACTTGTACATTTTGGTGGAATCGGTAGATTCATTGCTAGCATCAATAGAACCAAGAAATATACTAATTGATTGGAGAATTCACCAAAATATTGATGATCATTTTGCCATTTCGTGCCGTCCATTTGTCCATCATAATGGAACATCCAAACTTTGTCCATTGCACTTTATGCTTATCAACAATTTTTTCTATTTTATCCACCTCTTTTTTAAGGTGAGTGACTCTAACTTCATGGAATGTAGGAGGCTTCATTCCGGGGCCATGTTGTCCAACCGCCTTAATAAATTTATCGAATGATTTGTGATTGACGCAATTAAAAGGGAGCTCGGCATCATACATCCAAATTGCAAAAGCACTTACCGCACGCTCTCTTAGAATTTTTTTGTTTCTTCTATTCCTCCTCCTTTTTCTAAGCCTCCTTTTTGTGTTGATTTTTGTGAAAAATAGAGGTTCAAAGGTCCTTTCGTCACACTCCGTGCGGTGGATGAACCTCCACTAGAATATATCTTTTGAGTTTTGGAGGGAGGCCTCATTCCCGCATAATCATCCATTTCATCAAGATCATCAATATCAACAAATTCTTCCGGCTGCCTCACTTGAAATTCGGGATTATTAGCTATTTTGTTTTGCATATAAGCCCTTACTTCTCTAATTTCCGACGGACAAGCGACACATTGTTTAACATTCTTGAAACCATCAACTAAATGTTGTTTGTGTTGAGTTATTCCACCATTGAAAGTACTCCCACAAAAGTTACAATTAACCGAATCTTTCGTCGCTCCTTGAGTGCCATAATTCCATCCAATGTCCCTCTTTCTGCTAGCATCCGCCATTGATTATTAAATTCAATTAATTCGCTGTTTAGAAATATTGGAATAAATAATTAAGAAAAGAGAGATTTTTTTTAACTAATTGCCTATAATTTAAAAAAAAATGTTTACACAAAGCAGTAAGCAACTAAGCACTGCTTAGTTGCTTACAACCTTACTACCTTACAAGTTACACCAAAAAAACACTAACTGAAAAAAAAATGAAGAAGAAGAACAGAAAAAAATTGTTGAAGAAGAAGAGAGAAAACAATACCTGAAAACAGAGAGTCGCGAGGGTCAGAGGAAACTCGTGAGTCGGCGGCCGACGAGGGAGAAGGAGAACAGAATCGACAGCGAGGGAGAACTTGAGAGAAGGAGAAGCTGACAGCGAGGGAGAGCGAGGGAGAAGCGACAGCGATGGAGAGCGAGGGAGAAGAGACAGCGATGGAGAGCGAGGGAGAAGAGACAGCGATGGAGGAGAAGAGAAGAGAGTCAATCGAGAGAGAGACAGAGTCGCGATGAATTTCAAAAATTTCAAAAGTAAAAAAAAAAACCCTAATTCTGACTAATATTATTAAGTCAAAAAATTTTAATTAAAAAGGCGGCGCCTTTTCTCTCGCCATTGCAGCGCCTCACCTCGCCTTTTTACCATCGCCTTGCCTCGCCTCGGCAGAGAATGGCGAGGACCCCTCGCCTCTCTCCAAAGGCGAGGACCCCTCGCCTCTCGCCAAAGGCGAGGAGGCGCTCGCCTTTTGTAACCCTGCACTTGCTCAACTCTAATTTTAGGAGTGTAACTTTGTAGAGCCTCCACTCATTCCTTCCTGTAGAAAATATCCATATTTAGCAAAATAATTATAGGAACAAAATAGACTAATTATGTTAGTAATATATTCGGTACAACCATTTTCCTTATCTGGTTCCGTATTTCTTTCCATCTTACCTGTATAAATGTAAAAGTTATTTCACAAGAGCAATACACAGAAAATTAACCAAAAACTATTCTCTTTGTTTACGTATTTTAACATGGTATCAGAGCCATAAGGTCGATCTTCGACGTTTTTTTTCCGTACTCATCATCTACCGGGATCTACCGAAATGGAAGACCCATCGGAAAACCCACCGGAAAATCCAAACCAGCTTATTTCTATGGAACATATGCAGCAACTGTTTCAAATGTTCCAAACACTCAACAAAAATTCAACCAACATCGAACCAGGGACTTCACAAACAGTGCGAGTCGCGGAAAAATTGAACTTCACCAACTACACCAAATGGTGTAAACTGATGCAGATAGCAATTGGTGGCCGGGGAAGACTCAATCACATCATCGTCAACCCCATTTCACCAGATGATCCAGAATACCAGCAATGGGCTCAAAAAGATTCGATGGTCATTTCATGGATCATCGAGAATATTGACGGAGACCTCGTGAATCAATTCTTGGACTACAAAACTGCCCGAGACTTATGGAAAGGCATCGAAACTCTACTCAGTAGCGGCAGAGATGAATTGCAGATCTATGATCTGAACACAAAAGCAACCTCTATGAAACAAGGGATAGACACAATAGAGGTGTATTTCAGCAAATTGAATACACTCTGGAAAGAAATCGATAGACGAATGCCAAACCCAATGAAATGCGCAGAAGACATCACACTTTTCAACTCATTTATACAACGACAAAGGCTGTACCAGTTTCTGGCTGGTGTAAATGATTCACTTGACAAAGAAAAGCGAGACATCCTAAATTTAGATCCCCTTCCAACCATTGATGCCGCATATGCCACCATCAGACGAGAAATTGTTCGTCGTGGCATAATGACCGGCAACTCATCACTGGAACGAGGTCCCTCAGAGATCGGAAGTGGTCTTGTCACTCAACGCCGGTCAGATTCTTCATTTAGCCGGACAGATTCATCATTCCGGCGAGAGGACAAAACTCACCTCAAATGTAGCCACTGCGGAGGAACCAAACACACCAAGGAAGGATGCTTTAAGCTCATCGGCTACCCATAATGGTGGGAAGACCTGAGACAGCGTAAAGCCGCCACCAAGGTAACAAAGACCGGCGGCAAGGCTAACGCCGCCATCGGAGAAGGAGAAGCGACCAGCGAGGCTTCGTCAACCACTGTCACCAACAGGCGAACAGGTACCGGCGAGGCTTCATCGACCAGCGTTACCGATAGGCGAACAGGTACGAGTGGCAAAGATGGGTTCACCAAAATTTCCGGTGAACCATGGATAGAGACAGAGGAAGCGACGGGAAGAAGAAGAGAGAAAAATCTAGAGGAGCCGTCCTCTAGAAATGAAAGTGAGGAAAAACAAGAGGCCCTAAAAAAATCAGACCCTTTAGCCCTTTTTAATCAAAAGCCCAAAAATTCAGAAGCCCGATTATACAAAAAACCCAAGGAAAAACAAAGTGTGGGTCTCATGTGCAATAAGTCCAATTGGATTTTTGACTGTGGGGCCACGGACACTATGTCATACGACCCATCCGATTTTCTCTCCTCCACATCAACTACCCGCACTAAAATTCAAACTGCAAATGGGGAGTTTATTCCAATTACTCAAGCCAGAGATGTGGATATTACATCAAAAATCCATTTAAAAAATTGTCTTTTAATTCCAAGTCTTACCCACAAACTTTTATCTGTTAGTCAATTAACCAAGGAACTAAACTGTACAATTCTAATGACTTCCTCTGATTGTATTGTACAGGATGCTCAGACAGGGCGGATCATTGGTCGTGGTATTGAACGAGGAGGTCTATACTATGTGAACGAGGTGACTCAACAGGGTAACGCTTTGCTTGCTCAAGGGTCACCGGAATATCAGATCTGGATGTGGCACCGACGGCTAGGTCATCCGTCTTTAAGTTATCTTAAACGATTATTTCCCTCTTTTAAGGACTTTGATTTTGTTTTGGATTGTGAAGCATGTGTACTTGCAAAAAGTCATAAACACTCTTATTCTCCCAGTTCAACTCATGTTTCTAAGCCATTTACCTTAATTCATTCTGATGTCTGGGGTCCTGCACCTGAATTTGCCTTTTACAAATATTCCTATTTTGTCTTGTTTGTGGATGATTGCACCCGTATGAGTTGGGTTTATTTTCTAAAAAATAAATCTGAAGTATATGATGTGTTTATAAATTTCTACAACATGATCTGTACACAATTTGCTGCACAACCTCAAATTCTTCGATCTGATAACGGAGGAGAATACATAAACTTAAATATGAAACAATTTATTTCTGATCATGGCCTCATTCACAGACTACCTGTCCGGATACTCCTCAACAAAACGGGATAGCTGAACGGAAAAACCGAACCCTTCTTGAGATTACTAGAGCCATTATGTTAGAATCCCATGTCCCTGTCCATTTTTGTCCAGAAGCCATTGCCACAGCCACATATCTAACAAACCGACTACCTACCAAACCTCTTGCATATCAAACTCCTCTTGACACTCTTTCCTCCCATGTGTCCATCCCTTCCTATCATTCTCTACCTCCACGGGTGTTTGGATGTGTTGTCTATGTTCATCTCCCAAAAAAAATCAGAAATAAACTTGAACCACGAGCCATCAAATGTGTTTTTATTGGGTATGGAGTCACTCAAAAAGGGTACCGATGCTATGATCCCATTCAAAACAAAATCTACACCAGTCTTGACTGCGAGTTCTTTGAACACTCCTATTACTATACCCAGCCTGGTCCTTAGGGGGAGACTACGAATGATGACCTTAGCTGGTTAATATATCCAGAAATGATGGACCTTGATCCTCCAACGCAAGTAAGCAATACCGCCGACGTCAACTCTGAAACATCTGTATCAGCTCCTTCTCATCAATCCACTCCAATGACAACCACTGAGCACCCTGAGTCAACATCAGTTGAGGTAAATTCTGAATCATGTACTGTTCCTACTGACTCTGTGTCTAGTGATAATTGTCAAAACAGATATGAGCTTCCTCACAGAAGCACGAGAGGTGTTCCTCCCAAAAGGTATGACCCGGAATATGAAGATCAACGGTCCAGATACCCCATAGAAAGAATCAGCAATGAAAACTTGTCCAACACAGCTGTTGCCTTCACTACCTCCCTATACTCAACAAACATTCCCAGAACTGTGGAAGAAGCTTTTGAAGATGAGAAGTGGAGACAAGCCATGGAAAATGAATATGTTGCCTTGGAAAAGAATCACACATGGGAAAAATGTATTCTACCCAAAGGGAAGAAGAAGGTGGGATGTAGATGGGTATTCTCCATTAAGCACCGGGCAGATGGAACCATTGAAAGGTACAAGGCAAGATTGGTGGCCAAGGGTTACACTCAGACTTTTGGGATCGACTATTCAGAGACTTTTTCCCCAGTAGCCAAGATAGACACAATACGAGTATTATTCTCTGTAGCAGCAAACAAAGATTGGCCCTTGTATCAGTTTGATGTTAAAAATGCCTTCCTCCATGGAAGCATTGAAGAAGAAGTGTATATGGACCCCCTCCAGGATACTCTCATGACTTTAAAGATGGAGAAGGATGTAAGTTGAAGAAATCCCTGTATGGTTTAAAGCAGTCTCCAAGAGCTTGGTTTGGAAGATTCACTAAGGCTATGAAGAAATTTGGGTACAGACAGAGTAATTCTGATCATACTTTATTCATAAAAAGGGCAAATCAGAAAATCACCTGTCTAATTATATATGTAGATGATATGATCATCACCGGAGATGATGAGGAAGAAATTGTTACCTTAAAGGGGAAGTTGTTTCAGGAATTTGAGATGAAAGATCTAGGAAACTTAAAGTACTTTCTTGGTATAGAAGTCTTAAGATCCACGCAAGGGATCTTTATTCACCAACGAAAGTATATTCTCGATCTTTTAACTGAAACTGGAATGTTAGGTAGTAAACCGGCTGACACTCCAATTGTAGCAAATCATGGCCTTCAGGTCATAGAAGGGGCAAAGGCGACTGACAAAGAGCAATATCAGAAGATTGTAGGGAAACTCATCTATCTAGCCCACACAAGACCAGATATTGCATATGCAGTAGGGATAGTGAGTAGATTCATGCATCTACCTCAAATACATCACATGACAGCAGTAATGAGGATTCTGAGGTATCTAAAGGGTACAAGCAGCACCGGGATCTACTTTGGAAAAAATGATAGCCTCGATATAATTGCCTACACCGATGCAGATTGGGCCGGAGACCGAGATGAAAGGAAATCCACTTCTGGATACTTCACCTTGGTAGGAGGGAATCTTGTCACTTGGAGAAGCAAGAAGCAAAAGGTTGTAGCCCTGTCAAGTGCGGAAGCTGAGTTCAGAGGAATTGTGAAAGGAATAACTGAAATCCTATGGATTAGGAAACTGCTAAATGAACTCGGTTTTCCTCAGAAAACAGCCTGCAAGTTATTTTGCGACAACAAAGCAGCAATAAGTATTTCTTGAAATCCTGTCCAACATGACAGAACAAAACATGTTGAGGTTGATCGACACTTCATCAAAGACAAGTTAGAAGACAAAGTTATCAAACTTCCATTTGTTCGATCAAAAGATCAACTGGCAGACATCCTAACCAAGGCTGTTAGTACTGAAGCTTTCAGCAATGTCTTGCGCAAGTTGAGCATTGGAAATCCGAGTGCACAACTTGAGGGGGAGTGTAGAAAATATCCATATTTAGCAAAATAATTATAGGAACAAAATAGACTAATTATGTTAGTAATATATTCGGTACAACCATTTTCCTTATCTGGTTCCGTATTTCTTTCCATCTTACCTGTATAAATGTAAAAGTTATTTCACAAGAGCAATACACAGAAAATTAACCAAAAACTATTCTCTTTGTTTACGTATTTTAACACTTCCAATCATAAGGAGTATATTTGAAGTTACTCTTCCTTACTTTCAACATCAGAACAATGGTATGCATGATTTGGTACATAAGTTTTTCATGTGATATCTTTCCACCATGTTTCATAGCATTCCTTCTTTTCCATAATTCCCATAATATGATCGCTGGAATAGCAGTACGCACCTCTCTGATATATAGATTAGCAGGAGCTTCCCACCAGAGATTAATAACTTGAGTAACTTGCAGCCCTTGAATATTCAGCCCCAATGGTCCACTAAATTGTCTCCATATGAACTGAGCTGCAGGTGATTGTAGAAAAACATGTGAGAAAGTTTCCTGCTTATGTTCTTGACAGCAGTAGCATTTAGATGAAAATTGGAATCCCCATCTTCTCATTACATCGTCCAAAGGCAATTCATATTTTCAAAATCTTCATAAAAGGAAAGAGATTGATCCACATTTTCTTGTGTAGATTACACTCCTTTCTCTGTCTAACCAACTGATATGCAGACCTTACTGTGAACTTTCGTTTTGCTTCTAGTTTCCAGTAAGGTTTATCTTTATATGCATTTCCGTGGGAGGTGGTATATTAATCTGAATGTGCTCCACTTTATCCTGTCATATGAGATCTCTCAGCTTTATTGTATTCCACCTATCCACTTCCATTACCTCTTGTACCTGAACTACTGTTCTGTCACATTCCTGATTAGGTTGATACAATGCTCACAGTCCTGTCCAATTATCCAACCAGAAATGGGATTGACCTTGTTTTTGTTGCCACCATATATATTGTTCCACATGTTCTCTCATTTGTATCATTTTTCTCCGTACATAAGTACCTCTCTTCCACTTCACCAGGACTGCATGCTCCGTTCTCCATAATAATTGTTTGGTTCTAAAATTCCACCACAATTTAGCAAATAAAGCCTTTGAGACATCTTGTAAGCTTCTAAAACCTAGTCCTCCTTCCTCAAATGGATAACATATTACAGACCAATTAGTCCAATGTTTGCTAGAGTTTCCCACAGAATTACTCCAAAAAAACTTTGCAAACATCCTACGAAGATTAGCTATTACCCTTGAGGAGGGGTCACAAGCAGAAAGCAAATGAATAGGCATGCTCTGTAGGACATGCTTAATGAGTGTGATCCTCCCCCCAACAGATAAGAGTTTTCCAGTCCATGAAAATAGTTTGTTGCTTACTTTATCAGTGATTTCCTTATAATAAGCATTCTTCCTCCTGCTATAATAGATTGGTACCCCTAGATATGTGAAGGGGAATTCTTTTCTTGGTATCATAGTCACTCTATTTACCACTGCCACTGCATCTTCCTTTGCATTTTCATGCATGTATACTGCACTTTTCTCTTTATTAATCAGTTGTCCACTCACCTTTTCATATGTAGCCAAAGTATCCATTACCAACCTTAATGAGTAATTATCTGCTGAGCTGAAAATAATAGTGCCATCTGCATATGCTAAGTGGTTGATGTATGGACTCCACTTAGGCATTCCTAATCCTTTGAACTTCTCATCCCTATGTAATGCATTTAGAGCTCTTGACATACATTCTGCTGCTATAATGAATAGAGTCGGCGACAAAGGGTCCCCTTGTTTTATTCCCCTATTTCCCTGGAAGAATTGAAGAAACCTTGTGGTTGTCCATTTATAAGTATGGAATACCAATTGTTAGAGATTATTCTAAACACCATATCAATCAACATCTCCCCGAATCCCATTCTTCTAAGCACCTTGGTCAAAAACAACCAGCATAGCTATCATATGCCTTAGTCATATCCAATTTAATTATAACATTAGCTGATTTGGCTCTTATTCTAATATCATGTGCAATCTCTTGTACAAGTAAGACATTTTCCACTATGCTTCTTCCTTTAATAAAACCAGCCTGCTGAGGGGATATAATGTAAGGCAATAGATGAACTAACCTTTCATGTAAGATTTTAGAGAAGATCTTACTGTTGAAATTGCTAAGACTAATAGTCTTATATTTG
This sequence comes from Solanum lycopersicum, assembly GCF_036512215.1. NCBI lineage: Eukaryota > Viridiplantae > Streptophyta > Magnoliopsida > Solanales > Solanaceae > Solanum > Solanum lycopersicum. Next base: position 20,801,576 of record NC_090811.1, on the reverse strand, counting down.
AGAATGTCATAACCTCCTTCTTCTTGGTTATCAACACTACATCAGTACAAGTTACATATCTAGGTAATTCATGTCCACAGAAGAAAGATTGCACCATTTTAACCACATCTCCAGCAATGATGTCCCAACAAGCTTGATGAAATTTCCCTGTGAATCCATCTGGTCCCCCTGCACTATCTGCGTTAAGACTGAAGACTGCTTTCTTCACCTCTTCCACTTCAGGTATATCATGAATTTTTTCCTTCTGATTTCGGTAATCAATTGTGGAATGTGATCCAGAATATCAAAGTTTGTAGGAATTTGATTTTCAGCAAACTGATCAGTATAGAACCTTATTGCTTCTTGATTAATTTCCTCCTCTAATTCTAACCAATTCCCATTAACATCTTGTATTCTCTTGAGTTGTAGTTTCTTTCTCTTTCCATTTACGTGAGCATGGAAGAACTTAGTATTTCTATCTGCATCTTTAAACCATTACATTCCAGCCTTTTGTTTCCAAAATTTATCTTCCACTGCATGAAATTTCATGAGTTCAGCCTGCACTTTTTGAAGCCTTTCCCTGTTGTGTTTAGAGGGTTGTTGTTCAAATTCTATTTTATGAACCCTTACTACCTCTTCTAATGTTGCAATCTTTCTAAATATATCTCCATATCTTTACTCCACTTAGATAGTGCTTTGCTCACCTTCTTCAATTTATTATGAAAAATAAAGAAAGGATCTGTTCCAAAATTTCCAGACCAGTTCTGTCTCACCACCTCCAGAAAAGACTCTTGCTCTATCCAGAAATTCAAAAATCTAAAAGATTTCTTAATAATTCTACTATCCATTTTATAATCAATTAGAAGAGGAGCATGGTCTGAACCTTGTTTGATCAAATGTTCTACTTGGAGATTAGGAAATATATTCATCAATACTTGGTTACCTAGACATCTATCCAATCTTTTGAAAATACATGCTTCATCAAACCTCTCATTCCACCATGTGAACATGCTGCCAGTAAATCCCATATCTGATAACAAACAAACATTTAGACAATGTAAGAAGTCTTCTGTCTCTCCAGAAGATACCGAAAGCCCATCGAACTTCTCTGTCTCATCTGTAATAACATTAAAATCCCCTCCCACTAGCCACGGAGTATGTTTCTGAGTAGAAGTCATACAAAGCATCCCATAATGAACTCTAGTATTCCTATCATTGCTAGCATATATAATAGATATTGTGATTTCCTGATTGTCATCAATCCTTTTCAAATTTAGAGTCAACATTTAGTCTGTATCCATCATTGTTACAACTTGAAACTCTTCTCTAACAAACACCCAAATTTTTCCATTGATATTATGCCAGGCTGTCCCCATTCACAACCATTATCTATCCATATTTATATGTCTCATGTGTTTGAATGGTTCTATCAATGCTATAAAATTGAAATGTTTTTGTCTGTTCATATGTACAACTCTATCAAAGGCCTGTTGAGTATTTAAGGACCTTATATTCCATATTAATGAGTAATTCATTGATTACTAGTTTTGGCACTTGCTAGCCTTGTCTGTATACCTCATTTTGCCTTAGGAGGTACACTCTTGGCTCGATTTGACTTGGGTTGTCTGGTATCTTTCCTTGCTTTACATATTTGTCTAGGTGATAAATCCCCTTGGTTATTTACTACTACATATAACTGAACACTAGCATGTTCTCTATTTCATCATTCCCAATATCAATTTGATCCTTCTGTTGGACATCTTCTTTTTCAATTCAAGTTACTGGTTTATTAGTCTCTTGAATATTTTTATCAGATATTCCTTCAATTATATCTCCCTCCTTTTCTTGTGCTACTTTATTCTTTTGTGACTGTATTATGTTTTCCTCTTTTTCGGGATCATCTGGTGGCTTTTCACTTGATTCTTCCTTATGTATCTCTTTATCTTTTTTTTCTACCCTTCGCTCCTCCTTCCCATCAAATTCTGACATCTCCATATGATTGTTCCTATCCTTGAATGTCCACTGTCATTGTTTTGATTGTCATACCTGTTGTCATTATTTGTATTGTGTTCTTGTACTTGCTCTTGTTTTTTCTCTTGTTCTTGACCCCTTTGTGTCCTTTCTATCTCCACCAGGTTTGTTTTATTATACTCCTTGTTCTTTGTTCCACTTTGTTTGTCGATTTGTTCACCAAAAGATGCGTCCACCCATTGTTTGCAGATTTCCTCTTTTGTATTGTTTGCTTTTGTTTATTCTCATTGCTTCCCTGCTCCTTAGTTTGACCATCCTCTTCTAGATTTATCAGTGCTTCATAGGCATTTTTGTTTGCCTGTAATTGTTCTCTGTCAACTTTATCTTTGCTATTCTTCCCATTTTGCTCCTCTGTCAGTTTTTCCTTATTATTATTGTTTTTTTTCTTGTTTGCCACTCCATATGTTTTTTGTTCTGATCACCATGTCTGCCATACTTATTAGTCTGCATCTCAGCTTCAATGTTCTTTCATATTCCTTTGTTGTCTTGTGTTGGATGCTGTTGGTTTTCTGTTACTTTATTCTTCTCTTTATTTATTGTTTTTTCTGTTTTGTCCTCCTCTTTCTTTGGTCTGAGTTCTGGATTACTATTCCAACATCCTGCATTGTCATGCCCTTGTAGTCTGCAGTGACAACAATATTTTGGTAAATAGTCGTATTTTATTTTTTGCAGTCTCCTCATCTAAACAATTGATTTTAATTCTTCTAGGTAATTCCTTCGGGAATTCTACTTCAACTTTCACCCTTGCACAGCTTGGTCTAGTTTGATTGTTTGTGGCCTTATTAATTACCAACGGCTGCCCCACAGCTTTAGCCAATGAGATTAAAGATTCCCTGTCAAACAGATTTGTTGGAAGGCATGGGAAAGATATCCAAGCAATAGCAATTGTGGTTTCTTCTGGATTAAACCATGGATCCCACTTTAAAAATTTTATTGGAAAATATTTATTTCTAACATGTAACTCCTATGCTCTCGACATCAATGCAGAATAATTTTCCAGTAGAGAGACATGTCTTTCTTCCATGTATCCAATATTACATGCTCCTTTAGTCTCCAATTGTGATGGCATAGTCTTTCATCTGGTGTTCCATTTGAAAACTTTGCTACCACTGCGTATTGAAAAATTTGCTTTATGCATAGTCTATCGAATTCCTTTTTGATCCACGTAATGTTGGTTCTTCATGTAAATACGATATAGGCTTTAGAGCTAATGATTCTGGAGGTTGTGTAAGATTGGGAGGGTTATGGAGTAAGTTCGCATATGTAGATGGATTAGTTTCAGTCATACCAGCTGGTGGTGGTGGCTGGCCGCCGACCACCGTAGCCATACGTTGCTAATGCTAGGGTTAGGTTACGTCCTTTTATATAGTCATTTCTATTATCTTGAGCATTAAAAAATAAATCATGACAATCTAAAAAAAATTTAAAAAAAAAAGAGTATATCGACATTGTAAACAAAAACAAAATGAATTTAGACTACATCATGTTAACTTTATATGAGCATTACATACTAATTTATATATTACGCAAAAAATTAATTATTATATCATCAAAATTATTTTATTCAAATACTCGAGATTATGGAATATAACCTTTTAGTATAGAACGGTTTACTTCATCAATATAGTGGTACCTCATATTCAGCTAAAGATCGAATTCACTCAACCATAAGAAATCACAAAAATGCAAGAAGAAGATAAGCAGAAGATTAAAAAAAAATTGTTCTTGAAAAATGGGAGGAAATCCATCTACTAATAGTCAACAAAAGTTGGTATGAACAATTGTTTTTTCTATCTTATCTGAAAAGTCACGACCTTTCGAAGAAGTCACGACCTTTTGAAAAAATTAACAACTTATTGAAAAAATCAATTTTTTGAAAAGTCACAACTCATAGAAAAATCACAACCATTTAAAAATAACAACTTGTCTGAAAAATCTTAACTCATCGAAAAAGTCACAACCTAAGTTTCAAGTTATAGCAGTACAATTATAGTTTTAAGTTGTAACATTAAAAATATCAGGTTTTAGCAGACTATTTAAAAACATTGTTTTGAAAAAAAAAATAAAGTAAAGTTACTGAAGGAAATAATGAAAACGGAAATTTCAAACTAATTAAATTTTGTTATAAATACATTGAATTAAGTGGATAGTCCATAAGGTTGGTACATGAACAACCATTCATATTCACTAGGTTACATGAACCTTTTTGGATAAGAATGTATCTATTTATTATGATACTTAATATGGTGACCTTTGGAGTGATTTCTCACTCTATAAATAGGGTTGTTCATTCACTATTGTAATAGATACATATCAGACTTGAATACACTTGAATAATAAGAAAATTCCTCTTCTTCTATCTACATCTCTTCTCTTCTTCTCTTTATAATTATATCTCTTATAAGCTTGATTTTATAACAAATTTGAATTAATTGAGGATAATTATTAATTAGCATGATTTAAGGAATTCAAATTAGTTAAGAATATCTAGTTTTCTTATTTTTTGTTAAAATAAATTAAAAATCTGATTTTATCCATTTTCGTTTCATATTTCTCTCTTCGATTTTCTTCTAGAAATTTTGTTATCGGCGAATAATTGAAGTTTTTTTTTGTTTGAAAAAATGCTGATTTTTTTTTTGCGATGGACAACTACACATCAATATTAATTAAATAAGACGAAAGATGGGATCCTTCAAGTTAGTACATCGAATTGTTTACTATTTTTATTTGGATTTCAGTGAAATGAAAAAAATGAACATGTAAAACATATTTTGTGATTGAATGGGATATGCTTTTTTTTTTATAAACATGTTATTCATAATACGTATTAATTATTGTAAACTGTTATATTATTGATTTTATTGTTAAGTTTCTTTTTCTTTTTTCTTTTGTTTTGTTCATACTGTCAAAATAATAATTTCTCGAAAAATTGCAGCAATATATGAAAGATTTGAGTATAAATGTATAACATATAAGTATTTTTAACATTGTAGATTGGATACGGACATTAAAATTATAATATTGATTAGTGTTTTTTTTATTCTGAAAATATAATTAAATATATAGTTTTGAATGAATTTCTTAGTATAAATGTTATTGGTATGAAAATATATTTACTAATGTGTAAAAAAAGTTATTAAGAATTTCGAAGAATTGTACGACAAGTGTTTTAAATTTGTATGAAATTTGAGATGTAATTGTTTATATAAGTTTTGTCGATTATGTATAAATTTGTGTTAAAAAATGAACTATTTGATATGAAAAATGTATAAATTTGATATAAATGATGATTGTATCTATTAAATTTGTATTAAATGGGTAAGGATAGCTGAAGTTTTATTTTTTGATATAATTTGTTTTGTAATTTACTGTTTAAATGATATTTGTATGAAAATATAATGACAAGTATATTTAATGTTTTAAAATGATAAGATATCATGCGGGCATGTAATGACAATTTTTAGATACAGAAGACCGCATGAAACAGAATGCTTCTCTCCTTTTATTAGCCTAAAATTTTTTCAAGATGCATATGCAAATCCTGTTGAACCTCTCCCGGGAGAGTACATGTAATATACCATGTTATATTTCAGAGTCTAAATTGTTGCCGCCAAATTCAAAGAGAACGGTAGGAAGACCCAACTTGAATGCTAGAAGGAATTTGTTGATGTGAAATTCGAACGGTCTAAAGTTACTTGCAGTAGATGTTGTCAAGTTGGCAACAACAAAATGACATGTTCAAATTATCACGTGCAAAAAAAATAATTATTTATTTTTTTAGACTATATATAATTTTTATTTTATTGTCTTTTAGACTCATGTTTTATTTTGATATGAAACATAATTGGTACTAAATGAATTATATTGTAGTGTTTAATATATTGATTATTCGTACAGATTTCATATACGTGAAAATAAAATCTATCCCAAATTAATATATAATATAGTATAAATATATGTGCAGATTTCAAATTCCAGATTTCATATACACAATTCATTAATTATTCATACAGATTTCATATACTTTGAAATAAAATTTATTCTGGATTAATATATAAGATACAATAAATATAGTGTAATACTGTAATATATAACAAACTTTATATAAATCTTATTAAAGTTTAATTCCAATATAAACTTCAGTTTACATCACACATATTATACCAATAATATATGTATTCATATAATCACACAATGCATATCATTTGTATAACAATATTATATTACAATTAATATAATATCCAATCATAACACATTAAATTCAGTGTCATACACATCTTAGTCAAAATTTCACACTCATTCATTTCGTAAGTGTACAATTTAGATACACATTGATATTTTAAAATAGTAAATTCAAATGGTATGAAGTTTATATATTACTAATATCCTGAAATTATAATAGACAATCAATAATTCAAATATAGATTGCATTCGACTAGAAAAAACATATGATATTATATATCATCAAGTACTAAAACACAAAAAAGTTGTCAAAAGTATAAAATAAAAAATAACATGTAATTCTAAAAAGTAGAATGTGAAATCAACTATTTCAAACTTCTTGTACGTGGTCTTGGTGTTGGATAATTGGTGGTATGCGAAACATGTTCTTATGCTATGTGGGGTTCATCAAATTTACTAGCAACCGTACCAGTAACTTCACTCTATTGATCTCGCCATTCTCACTCTTTGTTTTTCCATTATGTCATAGGATTTCAAGAACCTCTCTCGCCCGAGAAAACTCAACGGATCACTAAAAATACTCATGTTTGTACATGAAAATTAGTGTGTGGATACCTTCCTTATAAAATTGTTTATACATAATCAAAACAAACTTTACACCAATCATATTCAAGTTTCTTTCCAACGCTAACTTCATTTATATCACACATATTATACTGATAATAAATCAATTTCATATAAACATTCATATAATTTTTATTAATCAGATTTAATTCAAAATCATACACATATTAAACAGATTTCGCACATATTTCATCCAAATAATCTGTTTTGAAAAGAAATAACCATAATATGATATTTTGTTAATATCACATATATTATAGTGATAATAAATCAATTTCATATAAACATTCATATAATTTTTATTAATCAGATTTAATTCAAAATCATACACATATTAAACAGATTTCACACATATTTCATCCAAATAATCTGTTTTGAAAAGAAATAATCATAATATGATATTTTAAACAAAAATAACAAATTTGAAAATTCATACCATATATAGAGTCAATCGACAATCACACTACTATTAAAGCACAATCCACACCATTTGTATACCACTATTATATCACAAATCACACAAATATTCAACAATTAACCATTAATTTGAATCTTACATATATAAATCAAATTTCATACACATTTCATTCAAATAAAATGTTTTGAAAAGAATACAATAAAAATGTCATATGTTTATAAAAAAACTGTAGTTTTAATAATGTAAAAATAAATTGAATATAACACCTATCGTAACAACTTTTTTGTTCTTTTTTAAGTGTTGGAACTTCTGATTCTTTCTCTTTTTTGGATCTTCTAGATGATTTCGAAGACTGCCCGACTTCAACTTTCATCCATTTTTTTATTTTCTTCTTCTTTGATTCAGTCACAAAATCAGAATCATAATAAAATTAGAAGGGGTTTCAACATTTTTCCCCTTTCGATTTACCGGACTTGTCCTTTTATTTGTGGCATTTTTTCTGTTTTTGCTCTTTCAATAGAGATGAATCATCCATAGCCGGAGCTTCTACAATGTTTGGCAGCGGTGTTTGAGTCAAAATGTTGAAAGATGGGGCATACACTTCATCTGTAAAAGTTCCTTTGACTAATTGAGGACTCTTTCAATGAGTTACAACTATTTTCTTCGACATGATTTTATTGAAAAAAACTAAATTAAATGGAGGATTGTGATGTTGGTGTATTTGATGGAAAGAAAGATGTGACAGAGGAAGGTAAAAGTGGGCGGCTAGTGGGTAATTGACGGTTTGGAGGGGGTGGAATTGAAGAATTGGGTAATCAAGGAAACTATTGTAGGGTAATCCTTATATCTATGTGAGTGATAATTTTAGATTTATAAAAGGAACAGAAATCAATTTAATTACATATTATTAATTAATAATTAAAACCCATAAATAGATTAATCATTTATTTAATAAACTAAAATCAATTTTTAAATAAAATTAATTTTAAATGATTTGTCGTAACTCGTAAATAAACTGTTATAAATAAGAATTTTTTAAAAGTATTTTTAACACTCGTAAAATTAATTCTTAAAATATGTATAGACTCTTAAATAGACTCGTGCTTTAAAAATAATATAGCTATATTAAATGGAATAAGAGTTCATGCTTTAAAAGTAATATAGCTATAGTATATAGATATTAACATATGTGCATATGCCCATTGTGACATTATTATTATTGAATACAAAATTCAATCGGTTATCAAAGTTTGATAGTACCATTATAATTAATAGATTACTGAATCTAATTGTACTCCCTAAGTTTCAAATACTTTTCACGTTTTACTTTTCAAAAGTTAATTTAATTAATTTTTAAAGCTAGATTAAATTACACTAGATGAATATAATAAAATTAAATACTATACGAATATTAGCAGAAATTACATTTGTTCTCATACAATGTGAATTTCTCTTATTAATATAAAGTAAGATTTTGCTAAAATCCACATTGTTCAATGAATGGCTCTTGCTCTTTTTTGTCCAACTCGAGAAAAAATTATTATATGTTTCTGAGAACCAAAAAATGTGTATTAGTAAAGTTATAAGGCAAAACCCGAAGAAAAATAGTAGAAAGTATGCACTGATTGAAGGATCTGAATTAAATGGAATGCTTTCAATTTCTTAAAACTGAAGTATCACTCTCTCTCTCTCTCTCTCTCTCTCTCTCTCTATATATATATATATATATATATATATATATTGCTAAGGCATGCTATTCTGTTCACATATTACTAGAGAATCTTTAACTACATAACCACAGCAGAGAAATGGTTTCAGGATTTGGAAGTACATAAAACATGAAAAGATTTACATGCAATCAAAAGCTAAGATGCAACAAATTTGTACATCGATGTCCTTCCCTACTTCATCTAGCTCCCATTTGCTACTATTAGGTATAGCTAGAACCATCTATACAACTTAAGACTATCTAAATGAGCTTTTTTGAGCAAAATATCACAATTTTGGACAAGGCCATACTGATCCACCTTAGTTGACACCACGATAGACGGCACCAGGGCAAAGCTCATCCATACTATCAACATTTCGATATCCATTATACTCTCTTAAACATGACCAGCCTCTGCGTGATAAGAAGTTACGGAAATCATCCTCGGAGTAAAAGGTTTTATCCTCTGTATGAACAGGCAAGTGATCTGCCTCATCATACATGCAGATCTTTATCGTCAGGCCTGCGAGCAGGAAGCAGATTACTTTGTCTATTTCTTCTTATGAAGGGAATGAGAATGGGTTAAGGGGGGACAAAAGAATAACAGCACTGAATACATAATAGCAAGATAGGCAAATGTTTACTCTGCAAAAGATTTACTTTAGTTACATACCACTGTCAATAATGCCCATATTATTTGTCCAATGCATTATAACTTCGTCACCTTAATTTTATATTCACAAGGGTGATGTGAGACCGGTCCTGGAAATAAATATGGAGTTGCAAAGCTCTAATATAGGTGGTGTTTTTGACAAGGTACGTATTGTGGGTGCATTTTGACATCAGACAATTGAAGGAATTTCCTTTTACTGTAAACTAACCTGCACCTCGCCGGAAATGTGGAGGGGACAACCACACAGAGCAGCGCAAAGGAACCGCGAGGAAGAAATACTTCATGGAATTAACACTAGCAAAACTAGTAAATCAGCGCCGACAACAAAGCAACTGTATGGACCAGCTCTGTCCACACCAGGAGGAGTACCCACTATATCGGAGGTGAAATCAGGAAAGAGCAAAGGGGAAACTGCTAGGGAGAAACACTGGCCGCAACTACCGCAACACAAAGGAACTGGAGGAAGAGTAACAGTGGACATATCTGCAATCAAGTTGAGTATGCCTGAAAAAACACCAGAGAAACCATGGGCGAACCTGTTTGCTACTAATCATATAGCTTCTAGAGGTATGAATTTAACTTAGCTCCAATAATCGTAGGTGGTGAAAAGGTAGTGGAGATACTGGCTGAGGATTTAGCTGAGGATGATGTGAAATGGAAACCTTCGATGGTAGTGTACGTGGTGAGTACAACACCATCAATTCAAGCTATGGAGAGATTCATCCCGAGTCAGGGTAAATTTTCAAGTAAACCAGTGGTATTGTATCATGTTCATGGGTATTTTGTAGTAAGGATTGCAAATGAAGAAGAAACGGATACAGTGCTTAGTTCGGGACCTCATTACTTGCTGAGAAGACCAGTCATTGTGAAGCCATGGGATCCGGATTTCAACTTTAAGGAGGAGATACTCACAACAATTCCTTTGTGGGTCAAACTTCCAAACCTGCCTCTCAACTGTTGGAATTCTGTTGTGCTTAGCAAAATAGGGAGTAGCTTGGGTAGACCTTTATATGCAGGTGAATGTACTACACAAACAAGTAGAATTTCATTTGCTGGAATACTCGTTGAAATGGACATAACAAGGGTACTCCCAGCTGTGATCAAGATTCAGGATCCAAAGGGGAGAATTCTCGAGCAACAAATAAGGTATGAGTGGAAACCAGTCTGCCAGAAATGTTTACAGGTGGGACATTCTTGTGAAGCTAAAACAGCAGAAGCACCACCAAAGAAAGGGCAGGGTCAAGGACAAAGGAAGGAATGGAAGCCAACAAAAAAGGGAGGGAAAACAACTGGATAAGGTGATCAACAGATTACCACCACAAATGAATCACAGGAGCAGGAAGAATGGAAAACTGGCAAACTGTGAGGCGTAGAGCAACAAAGAAAAGGGATAATGCAGCCTGAGCACACTAGACATGAGGATGACACATACAATGAGGACAGTCCATATGAAGCAGGGCAACATAGTGGCAGCATAGTGGAAACATAGAGGATGCTAGTCATGAGGTATCATCTGAACCCCCTAATATATTATGCTAGCTACTTGGAATGTTAGAGAATTCAACCAAGAGGTAAAACACAAGGAGATGAGGTTGTTTGTTAGGAGGAATTAAGTAAATATTATAGCAATTTTCGAACATAGAGTTAGAGAAGAAAAAACAGGGAGTAATAAGTAAAATAAAGCCAGGATGGGATGGTGCACTAATGCTACAAATGAAGTTAGAGGCAGAATTTGGGTTGTACGCAATCCTAGTATAGTCAAGTTTACAAGAATGGAAACATGAGTCAAATGTATACATGGCATGCTTGATACGCAAAAAAGTGGTGTTAAGTTTCAATTAACAGCAGTGTATGGCCTGCACACTATAACTACCAGGAGTTCACAATGGGAAAAGGTAAAACAGCTAAGTACACACATCAAGGAACCATGGCTGATAATGGGTTATTTTAATTCAATCTTGGCACCAGAGGATAGACAGTAACCTATCAGAGCTTCATACAGTAGGGAGGCAATATACATGGACTAATGGGCATGTGTTCAGCAGGATAGATAGAGCATTGGTTAATGATGAATGGGTAATTAGAATGCCACCAGTACAAGCGATGGTGATGGAGCCTCTATTCTCAGATCATCCCCCCTCCCCCCTCAAGTATAGAATTGGAATCACAAAGGGACAGATGGAAGAAGCTATTCAGATTCTATAATTGTTTAGCCAAACACCCTGAATTTAAAACCACAATACAGTCAAGCTGGAAGAGACAAAATGGAGGAATGTAAGGGGTCTGGCAAAACCTAAAGGCTGTAAGAAGAGAAACGCAACAATTAAACGAAAGGAATATGTAGGGATCACAGAAAAAGTTAAGCAAATTAGAAGAGAGCTTTTTGCTAAACAGAATCAAATAAGAAGTACTCATATTCCACAACATATGGCAGAAGAAGAGAAGGAGATGAGGGCACAACTGACCAAATGGAGCTTGATTGAAGAGTCAATTTATCAGCACAAGTCTCGAATGCAATGGCTCAAATTAGGGACTCAAATACTGCTTATTTTTTTGCTAGTATGGAAGGAAGGAAAGCTCATAATCAAATTACAATGCCTACCAAAGAAGATTGTACAATTATCAGGGATCTAGATGACATCACAAAAGAAGCTGTGGGATTTTACAAGGGGTCATTAGGACAATCAACTTCACCCATGCCAGCCATTAAGCGAGAAGCAATGAGAGATGGTCCTATGTTCACCAGAACACAACAACTTTCACTCATACAACCTTTAACTGCTGAGGATGTTCTAACAACACTTAAACGAACTGATGATAATAAAGCACCAGGAGAAGATGGTTTCAATGCACACTTTTTCAAACAAGCATGGTCAACAATAGGAGATGAGGTAACAGAGAGAGTATTACAATTTTTCAAACTAATGAGATGTTTGCACCTGTTAATGGAGCTTCTGTAACACTAATTCCAAAAGTACAGCATCCTAGATCCATCAAAGAATACAGGCCTATTTCATGTTGTACCACAATATACAAGATAATCTCTAAGACGCTTACACATAGGTTAGAAGGAGTAATGAATTATCTTGTGGATCTTAGTCAGGCTGCTTTTGTACCTCGAAGAATGCTGAATGATAATATGATACTAAGTCATGAACTAATTAAAGGGTATGGAAGGAAAGGGATTTCACCTAGATGCATGTCTAAGATTGATATGCAGAAGGCCTATGACTCTTTGGAATGGCATTTCCTTGAAGAAGTCCTATTTGGTTTGCAGCTACCTGCACTGTTTATAACATGGATTATGAGATGTGTCAAGTCAGTCTCCTACTCAGCTACTCTATAGTGATAAATGGATGTCCAGCAGACCATTCCAAAAGAGGGGTCAGACAAGGGGATCCCTTATTCCCATATCTTTTTGTTCTAGCCATGGAGTATCTCACTAGATTATTGAAGTCTTTAAGGGCAAACAACAAATTCAAGTTCCATCCGAGATGCCAAAAGCAAGAGATTATACAACAGAATTTTGATGATGATCTCCAGTTGTTTAGCAGAGGAGATGTACAATCAACTGTCATCCTTTATGACTGTTTTCAGCAGTTCTCACAAGTAACAGGTTTAATAGCAAATAGCAAATCAGGCAAAATCTTGTGTGTATTTTGGTGGTATCAGAGCAAGATCAACAGCTGGTACTACAACATACAGGTTTCACAAAAGGCCAGTTCCCTTTTAGGTATCTTGGAGTCCCTTTAAGCTACAAAAAACTATCAATAAGCCAACGTCAACCATTACTAGACAGGATGCTGGAAAGAATGCACATGTGGACAGTGAAATTTCTATCGTATGCAGGGAGGCTCCAGTTGGTACAAAGTGTATTAACATCTATTCAAGCAATATGGGCACAAATATTTCTCCTTCCAAAGGAAGTGTTGCAGCAGGTAGAAACTATATGCAAGAGATTCCTAAACAATGGTGATGCACAAACTTAAGGGGAAACTCTTGTAGCATGGGATAAATTATGTTGGCCAAAGGTTGCTGGTGGACTGAATATTGCAGATGTATATGTGTGGAATAAAGCTCAAATATTTGTGGGACCTGTCTAAGAAAAGGATAAGTTATGGATTGTATGGGTCCATACTTGCTACATCAAAGTTAGGAGACCATGGGAAGTACAAGCTAAACAAGCTGCTTGGGTTGTGAGGAAAATCCTACAAGCACGCCATTACCATTTTCAAAAAGAAATCCTACAAGCAGGGCATTGGATATTATAAGCAGGATTACAAGTGACAGAGGTTATGGAGGCTGAAACACTTAGAGGTGAATTGAGCAAGGTGCCATGGAGAAGAATGATATGTTATAATTAAGGCAGTCCGAAATGGACATTCATCCAATACTTGGCTATACCAAGGAGATTGCCCACAAAAGACAGGCTAGACAAATGGGGGATAAACACTGATTCAATTTGCTCAATGTGTAACCCAGAACCTGAAACACACCAACACCTATTTTTTGCATGCAGTGTGGCAAATGTGATATGGCAAAGATTACTTCAGTAAATGTCCATCACCAGACACAGTGCAGGGTGGAATGAAGAGATAGACTGGGCTACAATGCATGCTAATAGGAAATCAATACAAGACGAAGTGTATAGAATGACATTAGCTGCAGCTCTCAGTTAAATATGGCAAGAGAGGAATCACAGAATTTTTCAGCAAAAGGAAGAGGAACATAGAGGAGATTATAAAGAAAATCATTCCGGAAATTCATTGTAGAATTAGCATGAATCCTAGAGTGGCTAGTTGAATTCATAACCTAAATTGTTTAACTTAGTAGAAATTCTAGCATAGAGCCTGGACAAGGCAAAAGTGTTGGGCTTTGAGACTTGGGATTATGTTCATGTCCTACGCTTCAAATTTGTACATATTTGAGAATCTTGTAATACAATTACAGTTACCAAAAAATTGTAGGAGAAAGATGAAGTATTGTAAGCAGTTGTTTGCAGAATACATGGAGTGGACACTGACCACGTTTTGCTATATATTAGCTTTGTTTCAGAGTTGTGGGCAGACAGCTGGCGGACAAAGTAGATGAACCACAGAAAGGTCATGGAGAGCCCCTTTATGAGTATTTTGGCTTATATAGAAGGATATATAGATAGATATATAGAGAAAAAGTATTCTCATCTAGCCAAAGACCATGATGTGGAACATGGAGCACCTTTGCAGAGAGGGATATTGAGCTCAGGAGCGCGATCGCGAGCCCCTCGCCGTGACTGCAAAGAAGGCGCCTAGAACACCAGATTTGCAATTCATACTCATGTCCATTTATGTAATTAGCTTAGTGTTACTATAAATAGTAAGACTTGAGATATATTTGCTTACAGATGATTTAGAGTTTTTTTCTTCTTTTTTGATAAGGTAAAGTAAAGGTTAATTGACTAAGTACCAAGAAGGTACCAAAACAAAATGTTACAAAAGACTGATGGGAATATGCATACAGTCAATTACGACATCTCCCTAGCAGCTCCAAAAACTCTATATATTGATCTATATTATCAAGGAAACTACGTTTAAACCAACTGTGAGAAATATTGGAGAAAATATTATTGAATTGCACATCTAAATTGTTACATGAAGACCCTATTTATAGACACTACATTGAAAACCTTTTCCAACTAGATTTCCTATTCTTATTCCTATTCTAAGTAAGAAATACTTATTTTTATTCTAACACTCCCCCTCAAGCTGGTGCATACAAATCATATGCACCTAGCTTGTTACAAATGTAATTTATACGAGGACATGTGAGAGACTTGGCGAACATATCTGTAGGCTGATCATTGGACTTCACAAATTTTGTAACAATATCTCTTGAGAGTATCTTTTCTCTGACAAAGTGACAATCAATCTCAATGTGCTTAGTCCTTTCATGAAACACTGGATTTGATGCGATATGAAGAGCCGCTTGATTATCACACACAAGTTCCATCTGATCAATTTTGCCAAATTTTAGTTCTCCCAGTAACTGTTTGAGCCAAACTAACTCACAAGTTATTGTCGCCATTGCTCGATATTTTGATTCTGCACTAGATCGAGCAACCACATTTTGTTTCTTACTCTTCCACGACACCAAATTACCTCCAACTAAAACACAATATCCAGATGTCGAACGTCTGTCAGAGGGTGATCCTGCCCAATCAGCGTCCATATATCCAATGATATGCTCATGACCTTGATTCTCAAAGAGTAGTCCTTTGCCGGGGGCTGACTTTATATATCGAAGAATACGAACAACTGCTTCACAATGACTATCACAAGGGTAAGTCATAAACTGACTTACAACACTCACGGGAAAAGAGATGTCTGGTCTAGTCACTATGAGATAATTCAACTTTCCAACAAGTCGTCTATACCTTTCAGGATTACTAAGTGGCTCCCCCTGTCCCGGAAGAAGTTTTACATTCGGATCCATCTGCCAATGTCTTTAGTCTGAAAGTGCTTAAAAAGATGTTGCTTTAAATCGGTGATACCATCTTGATCATTATCGGTGATAACAATATCATCAACAGAAACAACCAAATAGATACATCGACCTGGCGCAAAATGTCGATAAAACACAGAGTGATCAGCTCCACTACGAGTCATGCCAAACTCCTGAATTACTATGCTGAACTTCCAAACCAAAGCTCGATGAGACTGTTTTCAGACCATAGAGTGACCTACGCAATCGACATACAAGGCTACTAAACTCCCACTGAGCAACAAAACCAGGTGGTTGCTCCATATAGACTTCTTCCTCAAGATCACCATGCAGAAAAGCATTCTTTATGTCCAACTAATAAAGAGGCCAATGACGAACGACAACCATAGATAGAAAAAGACGAACATATGCTATTTTAGCCACAGGAGCGAAAGTGTCACTATAATCTAGCCCAAATATCTGAGTATACCCTTTGGCGACAAGGCGAGCCTTAAGTCGATCAACTTGACCATCTGGACCAATTTTGACTGCATAAACCCAACGACAACCAACAACAGGTTTACCTGTAGGAAGGGAGACAAGCTCCCAAGTACCACTCTTATGTAAAGCAGACATCACATCAACCATAGTCTGCCTCAATCCAGAATGAGAAAGTGCTTCACCTGTAGTCTTACGAATGGAAACAGAGGACAAAGACGACACAAAGGCATAATGGGGTGATGATAGACGATGATAACTTAAGAAGGTATAAAGCGGGTTAGTATTTCGAGTAGATCGTATACCTTTTTGAAGTGCAAGCGGTGGGCTAGGTAGAGGCAAGTCCGCAGTAGGAGCAGGGTCTGGTGCATGACATGAATCATCTGGGACTAGGGTTGGACGTGGATGACGATGATAAGTTAGAAGTGGTGGCACTGCAACTGGAGATGTAGACGTAACTGTAGATCCCTCAAAGGGCACAAGTAAAACTTGAGGTATGGGTAAGACCATAGACATCAGTATGATCAGAAGATGTATAGTAAGGCTGAGACTCAAAAAATGTAACATCAGCAGAATAACATATCGATGAAGATCATGTGAATAACAACGATACCCTTTTTGAACTCTAGAGTAACCAAGAAAGACACATTTGAGGGCACGAGGAGCTAATTTATCTTTCCTAGGGCTAAATTATGAACAAAGCATGTGTTCCCAAAGACATGAGGGGGAATAGGATAGAGATGTGACTAAGGAAACAGTATGGAATCTGAATAGACGAAGAGGGCATTCTGTTAATTAAATAACAAGATGAAAGGACTGCATCGCCCCAAAAACTCAGCGGAACATGGGATTCAATGAGGAGAGTGCGAGCAGTCTCTATGAGATGCCTATTCTTTCTTTATGCGACACCATTTTGTTGAGGAGTGTGGACAAGATGTTTGGTGAATGATTCCGTGGTGAGACATAAATTGCTGAAATTGGGATGATAAGTATTCTAAGGCATTATCACTACGGAAAGTACGATAGAAACACCAAACTGATTTTGTATTTCAGCAAAGAAACTTTTGAAAATAGAAAATAACTCAGAACGATCTTTCATTAAAAAAACCCAAGTACATCTTGAATAATCATCAATGAAACTAACAAAATAATGAAATCCTAAGGTGGAACTGACTCTACTAGGACCCCAAATATCAGAATAAACTAATGAAAAAATAGACTCTGAATGACCCTCAGTACTACAAGAAAACATAGCACGAGTGTGTTTTCCAAGTCGACACGACTCACAATCTAATGTAGATAAACTAGACAAACTACGCACCATTTTTTGTAGTTTGGATAAACTCGGATGTCCTAGACGTTTGTGAATTAGATCTGGGGAATCTGTAACGGAGCATGCTGTCAAGGAATTTGAAGAGGTAAGGTAGTAAAGGCCTTGTGATTCATGTCCTGTTCCAATCATCTGTCCCGTACTGCGGTCCTGTATGAGAAAAAAATCATCGAAAAAAATTATGCTACAATGTAGGGATTTCGTCAAACGACTAACAGATGCTAGATTAAAAGGAGAACCAAGAACATAAAGAACAGAGTCTAGGGTGACAGAAGATAGGGGTTTGGCTTTTCCAACCCCTTTTGGTTTTGTCTAGATCCCATTGGCTAAAGTAATAGCTGGAAGAGATTGCGAATAAGCAATACCGGATAAAAGTGATTTATTACCAAAAATATGATCACAAGCCCCAGAGTCCACGACCCATGTTCCAATAGTACTAGATTGCGACACACAGCAAAAGAATTACCTGTGACAGACACATCAAGTTGTGCAACCAAAACTACTTGTGGAGACGTTTGCTTATTTGCACGATACTGAAGGAACTCATCATATTCTATCTGAGCAATATGAGCATTATTGGATGGTTGATTAGGTTGAGCACCATATGCTACTGGTGGAGATGACTGTTTACTTGCGCAATTTCGAAGGAACTCATTATATTCCTTTAGAACAAAAGGATCATAACTGGGTGGTGGACCATGCAAAATATGACATATGTCATGAGTGTGTCCAGACTTATGACAATGACCATACTTGGATCAAGGTTTCCCAAAACGTCCTCCCCCTCGCCGATTCTCCGTAAACTAATATGTACGCTTTTCAAAGGTTTGATGCGAGAATAGAGGAGTCAACAGTGGGTGATGAAAAGACTTTGTGACTATGAGGTGTCGCAAGACGAAGGAGGCGAGAGAATAATTCATCGATTGTAGGAACTGTAGGGCTAGCTAAAATCTAATTACGCACAGAATTATTATCAGGAGGAAGTCCAGCAAGAGTAAGAACTAGAAACAATGTTTGTCTATGTTCTTGTTGTTTTTCCACATCCGTAGTTACTGGCATCAACGTGTTGAATCCCTCCATGATTGCATGTACCTGTGCCAAGTAGACATATCGGATTCTTGTTTTTTTAAGTTGGTCAATCGAGATATCACATCATAGAATCGAGAGATATCATTAGTGCATAAAGCACGCACCTTTTCCCAAACTGTATAACACGTTTCGAATGGGCGAAACAAGGTCATCGATTTGGAATCAATCAAACGCCATACGAGACTAGATAATTGAGCATCTACTTTCTCCCAATGTGCTTTGACTTTTGCATCTTCCTCACTAGTCTTAGCCTTTACATCTACCACATAAGTCTTGTTCGTTAAGTGATCGTGCACACCTTGACCCTTGCACCACAATTCAACTGACGAAGCCCAATATAAATAGTTTGAACTTCCCAATAGAATTTCTGAAGTGATTATAGGCTAGAATTTCCAATCCCTATATTTTTAAAACCAAAAACATCACATCCAAAACACATTATGCTAAATTTGTCTCGGGAACAACAAAAAAATCTTGATTATTGAGATCTGATCGTCGAAAAATTCAAAGCTCGAAAAAAAATTGCCGGAACCCTAATTTCGGCGATCAAATCTTGTTGGAATCAGGAAAAAAATTTAAATAGTCAGCCTCGGAATGAAGAGTCGACTTAAATACAAAAAAAAAATTGTCGAAAAAATTGGCCGAAAGTCACACGCTGGCGCGTGGGTCTGACAGTTCGCCGGTGAAAATCCTACCAACGGCGCGTGACGGCACGTGTAGCACTGGTTTCCGGTGGGGATGACTGGGCTTTGCTCGCCGAGAAATTCTGCAGCTAGTGGTGGTGTCAATTTTATGAAAACAGTGACGGAAAATAATAATTACCCGGATAGCAACTAGGTTACCAGAAAATATTAAACTTTTTTTAATTTTTTTTTCCTCACAATTGCTCTGATACCATGTGGGAAATATTGGAGAAAATATTATTGAATTGCACATCTAAATTGTTACATGAAGACCCTATTTATAGACACTATATTGAAAACCTTTTCCAACTAGAATTCCTATTCTTATTCCAATTCTTATTCCTATTCTAAGTAAGAAATACTTATTCCTATTCTAACACCAACAAAACAAATTATGTAAACCCTTGTTTTAACTCTAGAATATGGTCTTTTTGCCCATCAAAACAAGCTTTATTTCTTTCTAGCAAGATAGTCCAGAATATGTACAAAGGTATAGTTCTCCAGATTTGCTTCAAAGTTTTGTGTGTTCTCTGCTGCTGCCAACACTCCAATAATTCCTTCACACGCTGAGGCATGATTCAAGAGATCCCACAAATACTGATTCAGATTTTACTCCTTTTGATGGGTGTTTAGGAATTTTCCTATAAATCTTCCTTGAAAGCATTTATGTGATTAAAAGCTATTTTTATTATTAGAATTGTTTGTTTTATTTTCAAAAAGAAATTGTTAAAATCATCCATATCCTCCTAATTTCTTGTGTTCTCTTTCTCCCTGTGTTGTTCTTAATTTCTTGTTATATCTTTTCTCTATCTTGTTCTTAATTTTTTGATAAAATTTCTTACTTCCATGCATATGATTGTGATCATTCAATTAGCTGATTGCAGATGTGATTGTATTAAAAAATGGAGTTTTTCGAGGCACGACAAAGGGATGTTAGAGATAGTGGATAGATAGAAGAATCTGATACTGTTACATTGATGAACCAACTGGTGGCAGTAGAGATGGGAAAGGGTGGGCTCAGGGAAAGGTTCCTTGCCCCTTTACCACTCCCAAAGTACTTTGTAGTTTGTTATGGAGATCAACACAACTACCAAAACCTCATCTCAATGCTAGCTATAATTTTACTGTTGCATGACATTACCTTCATCGACATGCAAGGTGTAGTTTCCCAGTGGCATATCCCTGTCAAGTGTTCTGACAATATTATCTTCATCCTCCAACCAAAATGCACGCTTTGTCCTTAATCGAAAAGCAGATTTAATAGCTTCCTTGATCGCATCTGCAGTACCGTCAATACCAATTCTTTTGGTGTAATCTCCCCACTTGACAGAGATAACTCGTCCCTCATATGATTGACTCGGCTCACCTGTAAACGCAGAGAATAGTTATTAGCATAAAATAAAAGTCTAAGCAAGTTGACACTGTTGCCCTAGAAGCAATTTTTGTCAGAAGCCTCAAAAGGGTAATCTTTGTACCAATTAAAATTAATTGAAAAAGCCACAGAATGAATCTAAACAAAACCCAGAAGCTGCCATCTCAACGAAATCCAGAGAATGACAGAATATAGACAAGCATAAAAATATTTGTTGCTGGGTTTCTAAAAGAGTTTTAGGAGGGATGTTCTTAGAACAGTTCTCTCAGTGTGCTCTACACTTCTTGAATTGAAGAGTCAAGGTAGGAAGAACTAGTCTGACTGACCCGACAAAGAAAAATATGCAAAAATAGTTTTTGAGAAGATTCTTCAAACTCCTTTTGTTTTCCTTGTTCTCTGAAGTAAAACCATGGGGATGTTTCCACACTAATTTGTAACACAGACTGACCGGTTCCATGTGGCTCTCTCCAATTCCAAGGGGAAACTCCACTAGCGGTGACTGCATCTGCTGCTGTTATGGCAAGAGGATGGCCATCATGATCCAGACGTCGTTCTAAATTAAGAGTTGGTCTCCCATTCTCTGTACATAAAAAATTTTAGAACCTATATTCCACTGCATATTGTAACTTGGAATTCAACAAAAAGAATAGCATGAAAAAGTAAGTGCAATAAATACTGCATGTCGTTCAGAAATACAGAGCATATAATTCAGGAAAAATAAAGCTGCAACCATCTTAAGCTTAATTTAGTTTACATTTCTTTAGAAACATAACTAGAAACTTGCAGTGAAAGATTCTGAGGTCATGATTGAGTTGGAAAGTATCATTGTTTTACCCTCCTTGAATCAGATGGGAGACTCGTTTTTAGGTTGAAGTGGTTTTCTTTTAACTAGATTACATTCTAATCGGCATTGATAGGTTTAGTTAGGCATTATTGCAGATGTCTAAGAATCCAAAGGCAGTCTTCTTTGATTAATCAAAATCCATAAACAAACAGATTGACCTGACATAAGCGCAACTTTTGTGAGGGGAAGTAATGGAGGGTATACATTAGAGCATAATGTAAGAAAAGAAATTCAATAATAGAAATTACCCTTATCTCAAAAGAATTTCAATAATAGAAGATGACAAGGTGTTGCTGACTTCAAGATATGGCTGTTCCATGATTTCATATGATACGTCTTTAAGAGAAACAAAGGGTTATTCAAGGTGAAGTATGATTCAGTTTTTGAAGCATTTAGAAACAACGCCACGGTAACGTGTTGCACCTAAGATATCATGCATTTTAAAAGGGCGAACAAGTGATGCACATATGCAAAATATCGACAGATCGCCTGGTGATCCACTTCCAAATTTGTGGATTGCAAATTAGCTCAAGGTTTTGGACCTAAGGTACCGTCAAGCTATACAAAAATGAAACACTGCCGTCCTACAACTCGAAAGGATGTGTAAATAAGTATCCTTTAGATTCCATGTATATTTCTTATCCTTTTTTATTCCTTTTTTTTATCAAGTAAATATATTTACATTGTGAAACATGGACTAAATGTTGTATGCAAGGGGTAATCCAAAATGTAAAAAATCTGCATGATATGATTCTCTACGAACTCAACCCAATTATCTATACAACATGGAACTTTATGTAAACACCAAAATGAAATAAGGGAACGGAGACTACTCATCAATTGGGAGAAACTCGACTCTACTCCTTCAAAAGCTTTCCTATTCCTCTCTCAAAACAACCCACATTAACACATGTGGTACCACATTCCAAGTCCTCCTCCTTCTCCTCCTTCCACTCTTTCACAATTTTGCCATTGCCTATGGAGTGTCAAACCACCAAAACATATCACACCATAACCTCATGGTTAACCTACAATGAAGAAGAAGATGATCCAAGTCCTCACCCGTCTTCTTACACATGTAACACCAACTGACACAAACAATCTTCCGTTTCTAAGATTTTCCACTGTCAAAATCACCACTCTAGCAGCTAGCCAAGAAAAAGAAACACGCCTTCCTCGGCACCTTTGGTATCCATATTGTATTACATGGAAAAACATGCTCCTCTCTAACCAACAGGTTATCATGAAGGACATCACAGATGTATATTTTGTATCCTTCATTTTTTAGAATTATTAAAAAAAAAATTAACCACGAATTTAATCAATCAAACAAGAGCTTTCATCTTATCTTTTGTTTGTGATCTACTATAGAGCTTCCACCTTATCTTTCACCTGTGATCTGGTTTTATATGGTATCAGAGCCCAATGCAGACCTATTCATCCGAATCCCTTCCTCCTCCATACCCATGTTGTCTATAACATCTCTTCTTCAAACTACAAGTCACGTAATTCTCAAAAGACGTCATTCTTTGTCAACCACATTCCTATATTTCAAGCAGTACTCTACTCCCTAATTATCCTCTCTTATTATGGTAATAAGGGTCTACATTTCTCTCCCCAAACTCATAAACTTGTGCCTTATCACTCTGTACAGTCTCAATCAGACTGTGGTTCCTTCTAAGCCTATATCTCCTACTAGTGATACATAACCCAATTCAAATTCCAGTTGATCCAAATCACCTCTCTCTCTTATACACATCCTACATAATTAGGTAAAATGCTTTATTCTAATATCTTGCTTTAAAATCCATTACTGGAGAAGCTACTCCTATTGTTGAATCCAAATGTTTCTCAAAAACAAATATATTCTTATTGTAACAACCAACCTCTTGTTTTACAAATTTACATGTCAATGCGTGATACAAAGCTTTACATAGGTGTATATTAATTTTTGGACTTGTTGGCATGCTTAGGGGTGTTCTGGAACCATGTTTGAAATAACACATTTTCTTATCCTAGTGTCTTATTCAAGATTGTGATGGCACCCGTCGTGAATGCGAAGCACTAGGAGGAAGTGCATCTTGCACACTAGACGTCAACTCTGCTTTGCAACAACATGGCTAAGGATCGCGATCATGTAGGAATAGTGGAAGAGCTTCACGAACACAAAAATGGGGTTCTCTATGGTGTAAAAAGAACTGAAACTTATAAATCCGAGTTTGATTAAGCTATAAGAACTGAAGCTTATAAAAGCCCAGTTTTATTAGACTGTGTATGGCCTAGAGTGAGAGGTAAATGAGCCATCCAACTAACCTCTAATATCTATCCTTATCTGCTAACCCTCTAACCCAAGTTTGTAACTTGTGATAGCTCTTTTATCTGTTCTCTTTGGTTTATCTCACAAAACAACTAGAAGCGTTCAGCTCCTTCCCTCCTAAAGCTTTCATTAGTTTATATCTAAAATCATGGCTTTTAGAGAGAGGAGTCCTACTTCTCTCTAGATTCTAGAAAAAAAGAGTTTATGTCCTTCTAAGAGACCGTAGATTGATCGATATTGAGGCTCGGTGGGAGCTGTAAGATGCCAAAATCTGATGGGGAGTCAAAGTTTTGCATCTCTGAAGAACATACCCAAATCAGAAAAAAGTTTTAAAACATGTCCGGTGGGATGTTTCTCCAAATGGGCAGGATCTCCAGAGGTCATTAGGAACTTGGCACATATATTAGGAGTGGTATAGATGGCCTAAAGATCTCGATGTTGGGTGAAATTCAATTCTTGTTGCAGTTCTTGAGTGGAGAACAAGTGGCACACATCCTTAAAAGAGGAAGAAGGTGGATGGGAGAAAGCTTTTGAGGCTGGAAAAACGGGCAGAACATAGTGGGTATGATGATCCACCCACGAGTTTCTAGAGATTCAGTGGTGGTGAACATGATGGGCTTACCTGTTCATCTAGGGTGTTTTGAGCTTTTCGGGAAGTGGGCGACATGTGTGGTGGTTTTGTGGATGCTTCCATCAAAAAAAGTAAATGAAAGATTTTCATAAAAATTCTCATAGAATCGAGATTGAAGTTTAAACCTTGTATGCGTATCTCCAACCATTTTGGACATAAATACCTTTTAGAAGGTCGGTTCACAGACTAGACAACCTCACCATGGTGAGACTTGTGGTGAGAAAAGGGGGAGAAATTTTGATCTTCCTCGAAGACAAAAGATGGGCCTGTGGGGTTTAGGATATAGTTGTACCCTGAATTCTGACATTTCTTGCTTATCCACAAGGAAGTAGGACAGTGAGAAGATGAGGAAGAAAGGGGGAAGAATGGGATAAAGGGGAGAAGGGCTATTGAGAGTCATGCGAAGCCAAGTAAGTTGCTAGAGATGAATCTTCTAGCACCTCCATCATCGAGGAAGCAAACATATGACGATAGATTTGAAATGGAGAGGAGAGGAAAGGGTTTCTATGCGGTAGAGTTTTACAAGGTTTTAGGGCAGTTCAAAGGAACTATTGATGCACAAGATAGTTTGGTATGGCAGGATCACAACTGGGACAATTTCAGTATTAGAAGAGCATACAAAAAACTTAATCCTTGTAACAGTCAGGGGAGTGGGTGGCCATGGAAGTTGATATGGAAACTAAAATCCCCTACAAGGTGTCTTGTTTTACTTGGCTCCTTGCTAAGCAGGAGTTTTTTGACCCAGGAAAATCTAATGAAAAGAAATATTCAACTGAGTCCTAGGTGCCTTCTATGTGGTGAAGAAGAAGTAGAGATTGTCAACCATCTCTTCCTTTACTGTAAAATAACAAACATTTTGTGAAATGTCTTTATCAATTAGAAGGACATGAAATGGGTTATGCCTAGGAAAGTTACACAGACCCTGAAGTTATGGAGCAATTATGCAAGCATTCCCGGGCATAAAGAAAGACGGAAAATCAATATGGCTTGCATCTGGTGGTCCGCGTGGAAAGAAAGAAATCTCAGATGCTTCCGGAACAAGAGCAATTCCATCCAGAAGATTAAGATGAACTGCTTAGTCTTGTTTCTTTTTTGGTGCAAATAGGAGTACATGGTAGATCTAGAATCAAATGAAGATGTTTTAGGTTCCTTGTAAATTTTGCTATAGGATTGAAGATCTTCCTGGTACTCTCCACAATTATAATTAGGAATCTGTAACTTATTGTGGCAGGTTCTAGTTTTAGTTTTGGAAATAGAATACAAGTTGTTACTGTCTCAAAAAAAAAACAAGAATACATCTGGTTAAGTGAATTAGGAAAGAGAATATAAGTCAAGTCACCAACTTTTCTTTTTTTTTTTTTTTGAAATGGTAAGGTTGAATTCTTTAGCATTAAGGGTATGCTGGCTACCTCCAAAAAGGAATAATTCCAGATTTCCTATCAAATCTATGATCTGGTCTGTAATCTATACAAAGTTGTTTAAACCAAAGAAGTAGAGATACTATACAATTCCATTTAACTTTATGGATGGAATTGGATCTATCTTCAAAACATCTTCCATTTGTTTCTTTAGAGACTGACCACAATACACATGATGGTATTAGCTTCCACCATCTCTTTTGACTCTTACGGCCTCCACTCCTAATCCAACAGCTCAAAAAATCTGATGTATGTTCTGGCATTGTCCAGTTCATGCTTGTGATGTTGAGAGACAAGTTCCAAATTTGAGCAATAAACTTACAATGCAGGAAGAGATGGTTATTTGTTTCCCCTGTCAAGTTGCACAAAAAACACCTAGGAACCAGTTGTCTGCCTTTCTTTTATAGAACTTCTTCTGTTAGACATGCCCTCTTTATCACTAACCACTAACCAAGTGAAACACTTTACTTTTGTAGGAATGTAACTCTTCCAAAAGTAGTTCCAATTATAATTTGGGGCCTGTCATCCCCATTAGTCCTCTTTTGTAGGCATTGATGACTTAGACGACTCCATCCTAGCTATGTTTCCACAGGATCTTGTTTGTTGTTGTTGTAGTTATAATCATTCCTGCTAATTTTTCTAGTAATGCTGCCACCCTCTCCACCACCCAGTCATTAAGTAGTCTTCTTAAAGATGTGTCACATCCCTGTTCTGTCAAACAATCGCTAACTCTAGCATCAGAGTTCTCATATATTAGAAACAAATATGGAAAAAGTTCTCTGAGAGAGGTTTGGTCTAGTTAACCATCTTTCCAAAATATAGTTTTGTTTCCATTACCCACCTTAATAAACATGTTTCCTTCCATTCGTGGCCATAGGTTCCTGATTGTCCTCCATACCCCGACCCCATATGGTCCGGAGGTGATTTTTGTACACCAGGGATTTGGTTCTCCATATTTTGCTACAATAACCTCCTTCCAGAGAGCTGCATCTTCCTCAGTGTATCTCCATAGCCATTTCATCAAAAGGCTTTCATTTTGCAGCCTTAAATTTCTGATCCCTAAACCCCCTTTTTCTTTGCTGAGAAGAACATTCTTCTAGTTGACTAAGTTATAACCCTTTCCTTATTGCTTTTCCATAGGAAGTTCCTTCTAAGTTTGTCTAGTTTATTCACCACCTTCGCTGGGATTGGAAACGTTGGAAACAGAGACATCACATAGTTTGGTAAAGAGTCCAGAACAAAGTTTATGAGGATCTACCTACCCCTGGGGATAGGTATTGTGCCTTCCATCCAGCAAGTTTATTCTCTGTTTTAACAAGAATACCATTCCATACCTCCATTGTTTTGTGTTTGGGTATATAATAGGCAAATGCTCCACTTAGCATCCTAGTATAATTGCTAGTTTCTGGATCTGAGGGACCTCATTAACCGGGAAGAGATTACTTTTTCCCCGATTTACTTTCAACGCTGAAACTGCTTCAAGGAAACCCAAAATCACTCTGATGTAGCTAATTTGTTCTGTTGTAGGTTCACAAAAGATGATAGTATCATCCACATAGAGTAGATGACACATTACTTTTTCTTCCCCCACTCTGTCTCCGACCTGAGAGCTTCTAATCCATCTATTTTGAGTTGCAATCCTCATCATACTATCAAAGCCTTTCATTGCAAAAATGAAGAGTCAACTCACCAACCAAAAACAAAATAAACCAAATCAACCTATTCTTTTCTTTTCTTTTCTTTTTTTTGAAAATGGTAATGTTAAAAAATTCAGCCTATTTTGTAGATCCATATAAGAGCCCTCGAGCTAAAAATTGTTCTTCTCAAATGTATCTGAAACTTCCTACTCAATCATAGCATGTCTCCACTTTTGATCTCGACTCAGGATGTCATAATTTCCCTCTAAACAAAAATAAATTCTATTGTACATCCTGTTCATGAGGATCAAGATATTGAGCAGGAACAAAAGTTCCATAGGAGTGGTTTGAGAAGTGTGAGTTGAGCTTATGGAAGCTCAAGAAGTTGCTTACTACCAATCCTATATTGACTCTTCCAGGTGGAGGAAAAGAAGCTTGAAAAGAAAGGATGAAGATGGAGTTTTCTAGTGGAGGAACTCCACCGGAATGGATTCCCCTAATCTAGAAGAACTTTAGGATGATGCTTCAATAAAGGTGCCTTTGATATTAGACAGACTTACATAGTACTGATACTTGTGCGTAAAATAATCTGTGTACAGTCTATATAAACAGATAGAAGCATGAAATCTTGAAGTCACGTATTCCCATAAACTTTTTCTCATGTTCTATATTTTCATTGTAGCTATGGTAGATTTTTTGTTCTACCACTCTGAATTAACTGTTCAGACACGCTATGATGCTAAAAGTCTAGAACATCCAGCAGAATATAAAAAAAATGGCCGTGGAAAATGATATGGAAGACAAAAGTACCAGCCAAAGTGGCTTGTTTGGATGGTTGGCTGCTCTCGGAGCGTATTTATCGCAGGATCGGCAGCAGGAGAAACAATTTATTCATTGTAGCAAGTGCATTTTATATGAGAATGCAAAGGGAATCAGTGCATCACTTGATACCTCACTGTAGCATTTCATGGCAGATTTGATATATATTTTTATGCATGTTTGGAGTTCACTGGGTAACGACATCAAACATTTGATAGCTACCTCATATTTGACAAACACAGAGATTGATAGGAGACAAAATAGGCTATACAGTGAGCCACCTTATGCATAGCATGGACCTAAGTTACTTGGACTCTTCACTTTTGGTGCCGCACCCGTACCGGACACTCACACCCGAGACTGAACAACTTAGGGTATGGGATCCGTGTCCAATTTGGTCAATCAATTTTGGGTACTTTGACCGAAATCGATGGGGGAAGGTCTGGACAATTTTAATGATTTATGTAATCAATACAAAAGCTAAGGTGAAATTTAAGAAAATGAAATACCTTTTATATAGAAATTTCTATGTCGCTCCTTTTCCTTTGATCTCCTTCCGGAAATCTCCTCAAGTTCTCCACATAATATCTCATAATTTAGGTTTTATAGCTCTATATTTATATATTATAATTATTTTAAGGCGAATCCCTGCACCCGTATTCATACATAGATCCATATTCCCGAATCTTAAAAATTAGATAACGAAAGATTCGACCTTTAGATCCACACACGAATCGGACAACTGCACCCTAGTCCGAGCAACTTAGGTAGGGACTATATGGCTAGGAAAGATCTAAAGATGCTTTGACGGGAAGAGGGAATTTGCAGCTGTTGAAAAATTCAAATGTATTCAGAGTCTGTTGTTGTTTTAGGAGCAGCGGGTCTTTTGTTACCGATTCTTAAGATTTCATGGCTTGCTAGAGTCTTTTGTCATGTAATTTGGACGAGTCCAATTTGTGTAACCTTTTCAGACTTTATGCCATCATCCAAAAAAAACAATTTATATTTTATCAATCTACATTTTTCTAAAATTTACATTAACCCTTTCCTTGAAAAACTAATCCATCCTATTATCACATATTGGTACCCCACAGACGAACTAGTATTGGATAGTGTATCAAACCAAAGAGAGCTTATCTCAAATTACTCCAACCACCAATATTGTTGAGTCTGGTTAAGCCAGACCACTAGGTTCTAACTGGTCACCTTAAATATAATTAATTTTGACAACTTTATAGAAGTACCGTATAATGAAGCAAGCAGCAGCAGAAGATGAAGAGTATGGAAAAAGACAGTAGGCAGTAGAGAAATGAACAAGCACAAAGATAAGATAGCAATGGTCTAAAGAGCTTAGATGTGTTACCTTCAACGGGTCCAAATGTGATGCTTGTATCATCAAGACCTGGGATAAAGTGTAAGACATTAGAATTGAGAGGAAGATGGTTGGAGCATTAGTTAAAAAGAAAGAAGATACCTTTTTGAGCAAAGTGCATAAAAGAATCAACCTTGGGAGGGGGAGGGAGAGGGGTATTAGTCCTGTCTCTTAAAATCTCGTCAATTTCCTTATAATAGGACATCTTAGCAGAGCCATTTCTATCTTGATTTTGTTTAGCTTTCTTGAATTCCTTCAACAAATTTCTCCATTTATCAGTACACATAGTAGGTGACCTATCAAACCCCTTTTCTCTCATCTTCATAGAAATTTGGTCCCACAAATGCTTATTAGACTTTGAAGTGTTGAAAAGAGAGTCAATTTCTCTACGAAGACCAATAAGTACTCGAGTTTCTTCTTGTACCCATGTCTCTGCACGTTTCTTAGGGGTTTTCACATCAGAACAAGGGTTTGTACAATTTTCCTCGCCCCCACTGCTCGTCGTATCTCCTCCTCCGCCTCCGCCACCCATCAGAATTTGCTGCTGGCTATTGCTAGTCACCACGTCAACCATCATTTTATCGATCCCACACTTCTTCTTTCTACAACTCTATAGCTTCAGCACTGTCGCCTATCCAGACTCCCCATCCCACTAAATAATTATTATTCGTGAAAAAGGTTAAAGTACCCTCCATTTTTGTTTTATAAATTAAATATGTTTTCGCTGTTAAAATGAATTATTTTTACCGTGCCGTCTACAAACTTGTCACATATATCCCTCAATTGGATGGAAAATCCTAAATCAACAAAAATAACCCAATTTTTACTTACATTGACCAATTTAGACCCAACCCGACCCACAAATCATTTAACCCATCTATATTCATCTTCATCTTTTTGAATATAAACATAAAAGCAAAAAACAATGAATAAAATGTCTCGTAATGAGGATCCCAACATAATGTGGTACACGATTCTTTGTTAGAGAAAGGGAAAGAGAAATTCAATAAAATGATGGCAAAGCAAGAGCGACGAGAAAGAGATTGGGCTGGCAGATCTCTTACTTCAGATGATCTTTCGGCCGAAGAAACGACGGAATCACTATAGTGAAGTTATTTGGCTTCATATTGAAGAGGCAATGATATTGGTTCCTCTCTTTGTAAACAAAGAGTTTTGTACTGGGCCAAACTAGTTTACTGAAACTATAACATTTGATTATCAATATTCTCTTCCCAAAGAACTTACAGAAGTGTCAAATCAAAATATTCTCTGGTTTTGTTACTTTGCTTGTCTGTGATATTTTTCTTTTATTTAAAATGGACATAAAAAGTTGTAGCATGGTTTCAAATGGAATGTGGAATTGAATACTTAACAATGACGGAGGATAATGCTTAGGATGAGAGTTGTGGAAAAGACGGAAAAGAAGGCGAGAAGCTTCAAGGGGGATTTTATAAGATGAGATGAAGATGAATAGTAGCAAAAATGTTTATGGTGAATAAATTAGATTAAAAATGAAAATAAATATAGGTGGGTTAAATGATAAGTGGGTCGGGTTGTGTCGGGTTTTAATTGATTAATTTAAGTAAATCGAGTTATTTTTGTTGATTTAGGATTTTTGAACCAATTGACGGGTGTATTTGACAAGTTTGTAAACGGTAGGGGCAAAAATTACTTCATTTTAACGGTGAGGGTATCTTTAACTAATAAAATAAAGTCGAGGGGTATTTTTAACCCTTTTCCCTTATTATTCCTTTCTCTTAATTTTCAACTCTCTCTCTCTCTCTCTTTCTCCTTTAAAAAAATTGTGATATCCAACTCATCCATAAAACAACTCTAAACATAAAAGAAATGGACCAATTAAAACATACCAAAAAGCCCTAAAATACCCATTAACTATGCAAATTGGTATAAGTTGCCCTTTATCCACCTATCGGACCAATATTTTGATTCTTTTTTACCCTTATCTTTGATGGTCTTTATGTATAACCTAAATAACAAAATCATTAATGGCTTGTCACTATCCTATTAACTATCCTTGCAATTAAATAAACTAATTAAAAAGACCACAAAATATCGATTAGATCAGACAAAAATGCCATACAACTTCCTATGATCAAATGAACAGTCGGTTGAGATTGTATAGGTTGAGGAGGTACTTCAAGAACTTCCACTTCACCCTTGAAGCATTTCTAATAATTCCCTACTTATCGAAGGGTGTCGTATCAAATTCTCTTGTATGCACCATTGCGCAACTAACCACAAGTTTATAACAATCTTCTTTACCCACCACAAAATTCTTCCTTTTGTTAAACTTATAAATATAAGGAAAAAGGGTCTGATGGACACTTATACTTTTATGTGTTTGTATTATGGACCCTTCTACTTAAATTTTTATCAATTGGACCCTTAAACTGAATAAAATGTAATATACTAAACCCCTATGACTGTTGACCATGCTTTTGTGGCATTAAGATAGTTGTGTTGGCTGGAGAGTGTGTGTAACACTATGAAAGTTCATGACTTAATCTTTAGCCTAACTAGATGAACTAAGACTTAAAACATTGTTTCTAAGACTAAAATAATGTATTGAAACTAATTAGGAAGTGTTAGAGTCAAAAAGTTAAAAAATGACGACGGCGCCCAAATAATTGTGAAATGTGTGCTAGTGTGCCTTGGCATGTTTCATGGGGTTTTAAGAGTCAAAATTTAGTGAAATTTGATAAAAAGGTGTTAATATATGGAAGAGTGTGCTTAGGATCTAAATATCCGAGTACAACTCCCTGAGGACCACCCTAAGAGTCCTTGGAGAGGACCCTTCCATTTGACCTAAAACTGTTAAATTGACAGTAGCCAAACGATGAGCCATCGATGGGTCAACGACCTGTCGATGGTGGTCGTTGGCCAAGACTTATTTTATTTCAAAAGGGGGCAAAAATCACACTCTGTAACCCAAACCACGGCCAGCAGCATGG
This sequence comes from Solanum lycopersicum, assembly GCF_036512215.1. Taxonomy (NCBI): domain Eukaryota; kingdom Viridiplantae; phylum Streptophyta; class Magnoliopsida; order Solanales; family Solanaceae; genus Solanum; species Solanum lycopersicum. The sequence goes on along the minus strand of NC_090811.1, from coordinate 20,768,520 downwards.
TCTGTGGTCCATACAACAGGGAGTAGGTCGGGGTTTTGTCGATTGAGGTTCATCAACGACTCATCGATTGGCTTGTCGATTGACTCGTCGTTTGGCTATTGTCAATTTGATAGTTTTGGGTCAAATGGAAGGGTCCTCTCTAAGGACCCTTAGGGTGGTCCATGGGGAGTCGTACCCAGACGTTTCGACCTCAAACATATTCTAATACATGTTTAACACCTTCCTACCAAATTTTATTGAGTTTCGACTATTACTTACCCATGAAACATGCCAAGGCACATTAACCTCTTTCTCACAATTCACTAAAAATCATGGACGTTCCTTGACGTTTTGACTCTAAAACTTCCTTAATGATTTATGTGCATTATTTTAGGCCTTAAAACAGTTCTACCAACCTTAATTCAACATGTAAGGCTCTAGATTAGATCATGCACTTTCCGAGTGTTACATTATCCCTCCCTAGGAACATTCTTCTCCGAATGACACTAAAATATTTTGAAGGGAATGAATAGATTCAGTACTTCAGCCCAACCAACAACATACATAACCAACATGACTTACAACTCAAATGAACATATCAACATGACATTGATACGTAGCAACTCAAATCACTATTTACCACATTTAAGATCTCAACATTAACACATAAGGAATACCCTTTTCAATATCAAAATGATATCAACATGATCATCAAGTCACTTGTGCCAAAACTCGTTACAACACATAAACATGCTCATTACTATTTCAAGAAGGTAACAATACACCAAATACACAAATAAGTGCAAATAAAGCAAAAGAACATTTTTCTATGAAAACTCATTTTAGCTAAACCTTTTACCATAATTATGCATATTTTTGCAAAACAAGTCAAGTTCAAATTTAATCATTATTTTCAATATTAATAGGAACAACTAACCTTAGTTAGGAAAAAGATAAGAATAACAAGATGTTGCCCCTTCAACTAGGTGGTTTCTCCATAACACTTTTATGGAGGCCACCTCCTTGTTCATCAACTTCCTAACTTGTCTATCAAGGATCTCCATCGGAACCTCTTCATAGGAAAGACTCTCATCCACACCGAACCATTCAATAGGAAGCATGAACATGGGATCACCAATACACTTCTTAAGCATGGAAATATGAAATATCGGATGAATCGAAGCTAGTTCACTAGGTAGTCTCAACTCATATGCAACCTTTACAACCCTTTATAACACCTCATAGAGATCCACATACCGGGGACTGAACTTTCCCTTTTTGCCAAATCTTATCGCCCCTTTCATAGGTAAAATCTTCAAATACACCATATCACCTACTTTGAATTCAAGATCTCTTCTTCTATTGTTAGCGTAGGATTTTTGTCGACTATAGTTTGTTTTCAACCTATCCCTTATCACCCGTACCATCTCCAAAACTTGATATACTATTTTGGGACCAAGAAATGAAGACCCACCAACCTCAAACCACCCAATCGGAGACCTACATCTCCTACCATAGAGTGCTTCAAATGGATCCACTAAAATACTCGAATGATAACTATTGTTATTGGAGAACTCAATCAACGTGTAAGACCCCCAAAATGAGTTAGGGTGTCTAGAGAATCACTTGTGACTTTAAGATTTTTAACATTCTAATTAAGTGTTTTAAAGTATGCATGAGTAATTTGAAGGAATTTTGAAGTCAAACGTCATAGGACGACTAAAACGTTCGACGACTTGTCACCAAGAGGCCTTAGATATTTTTATGTCTTATATGTGTGTAATTGGATTATGAAGTCCTAATATGAGTAAAATCATGTTTATAGGTAGTATTTTGAGTTTCATGAATTTTGGAGGTCAAACATCCAAGACGTTCAAAAGTTTGCCCTTGAGACGTGCATGTGTGTCTTGACTGTGCCTAGCATGTTTGGACGTGTTGTGAGTATTTGTTTTTGGATGAAACTGATGTGGTAGGTCTTTGACATGTTAATGTATATATTTACGTTGGAAACGTCTAGGTAAGACTCCCCAAGGGCCTCACAAGAATCTCTCTAGGAGGACCTAAAGGCTGTCGAGACACTACATTGTCAGTGTCAATCGACGGAGCCAAAGGACGGTTAGTAGTCTCACCTACGCCCCGTCGATGGTGATTTTTCGTCCAAGACTTATACTGGTGAAGTCTCAAGTCAATGTACAAGCCTCAGTCCCAAACGACGACCTTTAGTACGGTCCGTCGATGGACCTACTGGGCGTCGTTTGAGACTGTCGATACAGGTTGTGTAAAACTGCCATGCAAGCTGTCTTATTATGGGTGAATGGAAATTCACCCCACGTTCTAACCTGACCCTAGTTGGTTTATTTGGTTATTTTTGGGTGTATTTAGGTGATCAAAAACGTGACTAGCCCAGTTTCAATTCATTCTTCAAATTAAAACCCTTCCCTCTAAAAAAGAAACCTCTATAGAATTCTCCATTGAAGGTGAAGCTCAAGGTAGCTTGTAGATGGGATTTCAATGGGTACTTCACCAAGTTTTTTTGATTCCTTAATCTTATAAAGGTATGGTGGTCCTTCATCTCTAGTTAATCTTCAATCTAAGAGTTCTTCTCAAAGTTTTCAAAGAGAAAAATATGATAAAACTTCTCCTTCTTAAATCTATCCATTGGTTCTTTATTAAAACATTTTTAAAGGCTTCATCATGATAAATTGATATTAATATAATGATTGTAACATGAATTTCGATCCAATTTGCATGATGAACCCATGCTCCCTTCAAACTCACGATAACCTATGTGTGGGCTTTGTGATCCTGAATTTATGTTGATTGAAGTATGATTCTAGAATGTTGAATTGATTATATCTATTGACCTACATCTATATTATTTATGAACTATGATTGATGATCAAGGCAAGGAAATTGATAAATGACCTATAGTACTCTACTTTCAATCGAATTATGAATATAGTGTACTCACTGTTGATCTCAAATTTATAGTACATGAATGTAGGATTTCATTATTTAAAGATACTTATAGATACTTCTTTATAATGTATAGTTTATGAAAAAGGAGTATTGATCAATGATGATCAAAGGATGAGAAATTGGTAAGATTGTCTATCTTTTTTTACTTTTGTATAGTATTGATAGTTGATGAAACCTTGTATGGTGTGATCCACTTATGGTGGTGTTTTTATTTATTGAGAATATATATATGATGTGATCATGTCATTGAAGGCAATTGTGATATGAAAGTGTGGTGGTGATGATCACCCAATGTGAAATCTTATCCCTAGTTTCCTACTCTAGTTATGATCTATGTAGTATAGCTAATGTATGAGCATGTGTATAACTATGTAGGGATAGGTTTAGGTGCTGCCATTGATGAGTTGTGATGGTTTATAACCCCTTACCTATGTCCCTATATGAATGGGTGAATATTTAAGGTGAGGAGTCTTGAAAGTAATATGATGTTGTCTTGTCGCCTATGCTAATAGCTGTTGTATGGTCTATGCTTGAAAATGTATTATGGTCCTAAGAGGGTGGCTGCCTCAATATGTAATTGATAGCCTTTATGTGATCATGTTGACCAATGTATACACACTTATACTTTATGCATTCTTACAAGTAGTATAGGACAGTGGTGTCTAATGAAAGGTTGTTCTCATTTTCACTAATGTCTACTAAAAAGAATGTAAGAGATATGTCTATGAAGCATGTTATGTGATGTATCATTAACTAGGATGACTTGATAGGTCTACGAGTATGGGCAAGGGTATAGGACTTTATCTGTGCATTGCACATGTGTACCTTGATAGGATAGTTCCTAGGTTGGTCTTCTAAGTACATGAATAGGAATGTATGAACATGTTATGTATATGACTTATATGCTACGATGTTAAGTATATGATATGATAAACCATGGATGTGCATAGTTTCTTAAAGTGTTTATATGAAAGGATTACTCTGTCACACCTATATACTTATGCATTAATTTATAAGCATGTGTGGCCCTAATGTGTTATGTGAAAGGTTTGCTCACATATAAGTATACACACACATGTATGATGATATAATCAGTTGAGGGGATCTGAAATGTGTGCTCAAGTGTACCATAAACTAGATAGGTGATTGAATATGCTATGTCCATGTGAAAGGGTTTCTCATATGATTTAGATTGATGAACTCTCATCTATGACCTATGAGCTAAGCATATGAGGAGTCAATCTACTAAAGCCTATGTTTTTTTATAAGTAATGTTAATAAAGAATTTTTAATAAAAGGGAACTTAGCTTATGACTGAGAGAACTTGAAGTTGAGGTGTGTCCCTTCTTATTGGAGGAAGGTAGGTCACCATAGTCCTCATGAGGTGATTAGCCTCATAGACCAAAGGGCATAGAGTGATGTTTCCATAGTGGATAACTACAATGCCCCATTTGGCATAAAGAAGGTTTCCACATATACCTCCAAGTTCCATAACTATGCTTGCCACATAGGATCTAGTAAGTGATTTCACTTAGTATGCTAGCATGTGTTAATGTTCTACTTTGTCTAAGTAGAGCACCATCCCTTGGTGTAAGTCTCTACAACACCAAATTCCATGTAGCACCCATGGTCTTAGTGTCGGTTAAGGCTATTGTCACATCCGGGTTTATCCCCTAGATGTAACCGTCGTCGTCGTCCTTTTCAATGACTAAGATTAGCCTCTTAGTTTCATGTCATTACATTCATAGGTTGAAAAATGCGAAAAAATTTAAAACTTTCATTATAACTACTTGGAGGTTTACATAGACCTCCACATACACATAATATATAATCATATCGAGTATACATAGACCCTTCATATAGGAAGGTTACATAGCCTTCTACTTTTATTGTACATACATATATATAATATATAAAAATAGTCTCAACGATTGTCTCATCTCATACCATCTAAACGATTATCACAATATGGGCATAGCCCTTATATAAATCCAACAAGACCACATATAGATCATACATAGTACTCAATTGAAAAGGAAATAAATGAAAGAGTCTTTAAGCTCATAACAAGTACGTAAGCTAGATGGTGGCATTGCCCTCGGAAGTTGAGGACCTACCCTACTTGGATGAAATGAAGAATCCAAGCCTTCAACAATGTCGCCTTCCAAACTCTTCAACGATCGGAACCTAAAATGTTTGAGAAAGGGTAGAAAATGGGGTTAGTACTCCACATGTACTAAGTATGAGACCTTATGCACACTACGAATAAAACATGCTAAAGAGACTTTTAGTCATAACATGTCATTTTACCTCTTTAGGAAACTAATGCAAAGCCAAGCAAGTCATATCAATCAACCAAACATGCTTATGGACACAACAAGTAATACGTATTCTAACATGCTTGAAACATGATTTACTACAATCCTATCATCAAGAAATAACATCACAAGAATGAATAAGAGTCAATCGTATCATAATAAGCAAGACAACTACTTATGAACCCTTATCAAGTCAACAAGTGCGATAACAAAGCAAAGCCCCATAACCTTAATCAAGTATCCTCAACAAGAAACCATGACCAATGTCCAACTTTACATAACATAACATTTAGGTTTAATTTCATCATATATTAACATTATAACCCAAGTCATACTCATAAGTGAACTAATCAACATATAGTATCAACAATGTGTTCATATCTCATCATAACATAAACATATGTAAGAACCTCCTCCTAAGACTCCCCTCAAGGCTAACTAGTGCAATGTTTAGGTAGAGTCCCATACCCCTATCTAGACTAAGAAGACCTCTTAGGTTATCCAAGTTAGAGTTCAAGTCCTTTAATTCATTTTACCTTTTGGGAACATCTTGCCCTAACCGACATAGACCAGATGAGCTAGTGTGAAATCCGGTGTCATAAAAACCTACACCTAAAGAAGGAAGACTACTTGCCGGGGTAGTAACAAAATATGAAACATAGCAACTACGTGGATCCACTAGCTAGTATTCCTATGGGGACAACATAGTTCAAGAATTAGGAGATATAATTGGGACCCTCTTTATGAGCGATGCATTATAGTCTCCAATATCAAGATTAATGTAGTGCTCCTACCTTCCCTAGGTAGGAAGGGATACTCCTCAATCTAGTTCACTCGGTGCTAAGCTGGAGTCCCTTTTTGAAATGACTTTAAGCCTTTAATTACCAATCATAGCTTAGTTTAGGTCATAGGGTTTATCACTTGTATAATCATCATCATAAATAGCTCAATAAAAATTGTATGAGTATGTCCTTTCATCACAATTCATATAAGTGAGGTTAACATATTAGTATTTCATAGCATATCAAGGCACATTGATAGTTTTCACCATCCTTATATCACATACACCTTAATCAACATCACAAAATAGTCAAGACATTTCAATTCAACATCATATTACCTTATAATCCTAGTATAAGGTATACTCCAATATAACATCATGACTTAGCCACCATTAATCACAATTGAAAATAAAGATAGATATTCTAAGACTTACAAAGTCTCCCTCATAGTTCATCATCAAGGTCTTACCATCAACCCATAACTTAACCCAACTAGGGGAGTAATATCATCACACAATGATAACCAATAAGATAACAAGGCTAATTGCATCTCTATAACACTATTCAACACTAGATCATAGATTAAGACAATATATATAGGCTAATTTGACAATATACTTCATAACCTAAATGACATATCAAGAACTAACATGATAGGCATATAATTCATCTTAATTTATTCATAATAACACCATAGCAAAAGTAATCCAATCAACCAAGACAATTGAATGATCACAATACAATATAGATCAAGATCACAACCTAGCGTTAGGGATTGAGGATCATGTTCTTCAATTTAGACCGAACCATCAACAATTACAATAAACAAGTTAAATTACATGTTATTCTATTTAGTATAACCTAAATAAATCATCAACAACTCGATTCATAACTTCAATTTGTAATTGGATGAAACCCATAAGAAAACTCAACTTTTGAAATCCATTTTGAAGGAACCGTTTGAGGAAAGAGTCTCAAAGGTGAATTAGATCTCATACCTTAATGTTTGATAAAAAATTGGTGATGAATTAACCCCTTTTCCAGACCCCAAACCCTTCTCCTTGCTAGTCTTCAATGGTGAGTTCAAGTAGAGAGAGAAAGAAGAGAGAAGGAAGAGAGTTTATATTTGAGAATTTTCTTAGATTAATGAGGGTTGGGAGTATTAATATTGGGTCTTAAATCAACTTAATTAGACTAATTTAACCCCTAATTAAAACACTTAACCCCCTAACTGATTAAATGAGACCAACTTAAATTAAACAGAAAACTCGACCCTCACAGACGAGACCACGAACTATGGGCCGTCTGTGAGTCGACACACCCTTCCCCTCTCATCCTGTACTCCGTCAATGAGTTCAGAGACTGTGCAGGCAAGGAATTCGTCATCATGTCTAAGTATGGGATAACGGTTGCATTGATGACCCGTTTGTCCACACACGAACTGTCTATTGCGCTATAAATGCACACTGCCATGCAGTGTTACTACAAATGCTAGGGTCCCCCTCAAGGGCCCTAAGTCGGTCTTTAGGGATTTCGACCATGGAACAACCTAAACACCTATTATATACCCTTCCACCAGCTTTCGTACGTTTCCAACTCCTAAAATTTAGTAAAATAGGCTAAGGCACGCTAACATCCCTTTGAACCAACTTCCCGAACGTAATGGACTATCTTGGACGTTTTGGTTCTTAAACTTTCTCAATGACCTATATTCGTTTATAATGGACTTAAAAAAGTACTTAGACCTTATGACACCTACGTTAGGCTTTACGATACGTCTTGGATTTTTCAAGGTGTTACATTATCCCCCCCCCAGGAACATTCGTCCCCGAATGACACCAAAACTCTTTTGAAGGAAGGAATAGACTCAAGACTAGCAGCCCAACCAATCAACATAAATCATATCATTTCAACAAGGTAATACCAAAAACACCAATAACCACACATAAGGCTCATTCATTTCATCATGAGGTATTTCCTTCTCACAACACACATAAGCTCAATGTACATTGCATGAGTCAATTAGCACGAAGTTCATCTTATCAACATGCTACATATAATTTTATAAATACTTACTATATGAAAATACACAACATAACTCAAAACAAGCAAAAAGCAAAATTTCAAGTTTTCAAAGTCAATATTACAGTAACTTCACTATAAAGCTTTCAAAAATGCATATTTTGCCAAACTTCACCCAAAAATCAAGCAACCTTAAATTCTAGTTATATTTATATTATTAGAATGAATTACTAACCTTAATGCTCAAAAAATAAAATGAAGGTAACGGGACTTCATGTCGCCCTCGTCCTCCCATGTTGCACCCTCAACTAGGTGATTTTTCCATAACACCTACGGAAACCACCTCTTTATTCCTATACTTCTCGACTTGCCTATCAAGAATTTGAACCAGAACTTCCTGATAAGAGAGGTTATCCTCTACACCAAGACCCTCAATAGGAAAAATGGACTCGGGATCACCGATACACTTCTTCAACATAGAAACATGGAAAACCGGATAAATCAAAGCCAATTCACTAGGATGTTTCAATTTATAGGCAACCTTACCAACCCTTTGCAAGAATTCATAGGGACCCACATAACGAGGACTGAATTTTCCTTTTTTTATCAAATCTACCCACCCCTTTCATTGGTGAAATTTTCAAATACACCTTATCTCCTTATTCAAACTCCAATTCCCTTCTCCTATGATCGGCATAAGACTTTTGCCTACTAAAGGCCATTTGCAACCGGTTTTTTATGATATGAACCTTTTACAAAGTCTTATAAATCAACCCGAGACTAAGAAATTATGGCTCACCCACTTCAAACCATACAATAGGAGACCTACACCTCCTACCATACAAGGCTTCATAGGGAGTCATGGAAATGGATGAATGAAAACTATTATTATAGGCAAACTCCACCAAAGTCAAATGTTTATCCCAATTCCCTTTAAAATAAATAATGCACACCCTAAGCATATCTTCAAGGGTTTGTATATTACGCTACACTTGTCCATCCACTTGGGGATGAAAAGTGGTGCTCAAATTCACAATAGTACCCAACCCTTTTTGAAATTATCTCCAAAATCTAGAGTTGAATTGTGCGCCTTGCTCCAATATGATGGATAACGGAATGCCATGAAGGCACACAACATCTTGGAAGATACTTGCATAATCTTCCACCGAATACCTAGACTTGACAGGAATACATCAAGCGGACTTAGTCAATCGATCCACAATCACCCATATGGAATCATATGACTTTTGAGTCCGAGGTAAACCTACTACAAAGACCCTATTGATCTCTTCCCACTTCCAAGTAGAAATTTGGATCTCTTGTAGTAAGTTACCCAACATTTGGTGTCCGTCCTTTACTTGTTGGAATTTCGGACACTTAGCGACAAACTCTGCTATGTCCCTTTTAGACCTTGCCACCAATATATCTCCCTTAGGTCATAGTACATTTTTGTCGAACCCGGATGAATTGAGTCGCGAGACCCACGTTCTTCAACTAGGATCCGGTCCCTCAACCCATCTATATCGGGAACACACACTCTCTTTTGGAACGTTAGCACACCATCCCCCACTAAGGAGAATGATTCATTCAACTTGCCGAGAACCAATTCTTTCAACTCCATTAAGGCTATATCAAGGTGTTGTTTGGACTTCACCTCAACCACTAGACTCAGAGTTATGATGAATTATAGCACCCCATTCGGAGAACCTTACAACCTCTCCTCCAACCTAGCCAACCTCTTTACTTCATTTGCTAGGTTTTTCTTAGCTTCATCAATGTGGGATACACTACCCATAGTAGTACGACTTAGGGCATCTGCCACCACATTAGCTTTCCAGGGTGATAGAGGACACTTATATCATAATCTTTCAACAACTCCAACCACCACCTTTGTCGAAGATTCAAGTCCTATATTGGAGACTCTAATGGACGGTAAAGACATCCATATGAACCCCATACAACTAATGCATCCAAATTTTCAAAGCAAACACTACGACTGCTAACTCAAGGTCATGAGTGGGATAGTTTCTCTCAAGTACCTTATGTTTCCTAGAGGTATAGGCTATCACTTTCCCGTGTTGCATAAGCACACACGCCAAACACACCGGGATGCATCACAATACATAAAAAAACCCTTTGCGCCCTTCGCTACAGTCAACACTGGAGCGGAAGTAAGACTATCTTTCAACAATTGGAAGCTTTTCTCACATGCCTATAGACAATCAAATTTCTTACTATTTTGGGTCAAAGTAGTCAAAGGAGATGCAATGGACGCAAAACCATCCATGAACCTTCGATAATAACCTGCTAAACCCAAGAAACTCCTGATGTCGATTGTAGTCAAAGGTCTACACCAATTCTTCACCGCCTATGTTTTCCTTGGGTCTACCTAAAATCCTTCAATAGAGATGATGAGCCCAAGAAATGTCACCGACCTTAACCAAAACTCACACTTACTATATTTTGCATACAATTGATGTTCCTTAAGGGTTTTCACTACTGCCCTCAAATAACCCATATGATCACCCTCATTCTTTATATATACCAAGATATCGTCAATAAAGACAATGACAAATGAATCTAGGTAATTTCAAAACACTTTATTCATTTGGTCCATAAACTCCGCCGAGCATTAGTGAGACCAGAAGACATTACCAAGAACTCACAGTGTCCACAACGAGTCCGAAAAGCCGTCTTTGGTATATTCTCACCTCTGACCCTAAGTTGGTGATACCCCAACCTCATGTCTATCTTTTAAAAGTAGGTCGACCCTTGGAGTTGATCAAACAAGTAAACAATCCAAGGGAGAGGGTACTTATTCTTAATGGTGACCTTGTTGAGTTGGCGGTAATAAATTCACGTTCTCAAAGACCCATCCTTCTTTTTCACAAACAAAATCGGAGCACCCCATGGAGAAATACTAAGCCTTATAAAACCCTTATTATTAAATCCTTGAGTTGAGCCTTCAAATCCTTCAATTCGGCTGGAGCCATCCGATAAGGAGAAATTGATATGGGATTTGTATCCGATAGCAAATCAATGCCAAAGTCAATTTCTTGTTCAGGAGGAATACCGGGAAGTTCATTAGGAAATATTTCCAGAAACTCACTTACTACGGGTACCGACTCAATGTGAGGAATTTCGGAGTCTAAATCTTGGACTCTTACTATGTGATGTACACAACCCTTTGAGATCATTTTGCATTCTTTTAGACAAGAGATGATACGACCTCTAGGAATAGAATTTCCCCTTTTTCACTCAACAACAGGTTCATTAGGGAGGTTAAACCTCCCCACCCTTGTCTTACAATCAATGGAGGCAAAACATGCATGCAACCAATCCATACCTAATATAACATCAAAATCAGCATATCGAGTTCTACTAGATCGACATACGAAACTCTATTGGACGACATTATTTGACAATTTATATACACCCTTTTTGCAACAACCAACTCATTCATTGGAGTAGACATTATAAAAGGTTCATGCAAAATGTCAGGTAAAATATCAAACTTTTTAGATACTAGAGGTGTATCAAATGATAAAGTAGCACCGGGATCAAGTAAGGCATATACATAAATAGAGAATAATTTCAACATGCTGGTCACCACGTGGGAGAAGTCTCTTTCTCACCTCTAGAGCGGAGAGCATAGAAGCGGTTCGTCTTTGGAGCATCACTAGAACTACTTGCTTGTTTGAGCTTTGCCACTACCCTTATCTTGACTCTTCAAATTTGGGCAATCTCTCATCATGTGACCACCCTTTCCACAACTAAAGAAATTATTTGTTCCCTTAAGGCAATCACCATAGTGCTTTTTACCACACTTCCCACAAGTTGGCTTCTCGGTTGGTGAATTAGTACCTTTTTCCTTCTTGAATTTAGGGTTAGACACCCTATAAAAACTAACTTTGGGAACTTGGAAGGGACTTGATTAGAAACACGCTTCTTAAATTTAGGCTTGTTTTGTATTTCAAGCCTATTCCTTGAGGATTCTCTATCATATGATCTTGCTCTCTTAGCGTCTCTACTCTTTCGCTTAGCCCTTGCTTCCTCAACCCTTTTTGCATGCACCATGAGACGGTAAATGTTCATGCTAGCATGTAGCATGGCCAAATGACACTCCTCTTGTAAGTCCTTTAATACCCCCATCACAAAACGACTCATTTGGTCTCTAGGATCGGAAACTAAGGAAGGAGCATATTTGGACAACTTAATGAATTCCAAATAATATTCATGGAGAATCCTTCCTCCTTGGCGAAGGTTGATGAAATCCGCCACTTTTTCTCCCTCATGTCCCTAGGAAAGAACCGATCTAGAAAAGCCGCCTTAAAGATCTCCCAAGTCACCGGACCACCCCTCAATGGCCTATTATCCCTCCATTGCATATACCAAGCTTGCGCCATGTCCTTGAGTTGATATGTGGCCAACTTCGCCTATTAACTTGTGGACAACCCCATAGCCAAAAGTAATTTAGAGAATTCATCAATGAATTATTGGGGGTATTCATCAACCTTTGACTACCTTGACCCAAAATAGTTTTAAGTTTGAGTGGTCGGAGGCTTGTGAAAAAAGTTACCAAATGTTGAAAGATAGGATTACCTCCGCTTTGGTGTTGACCTTACCGGAGGGTAGTAAGGGTTTTGTGGTGTATTGTGACGCTTACCCAGTAGGTTTGGGTTGTGCCTTATGCAACATGGTAGGTGGTAGCCTATGCCTCTAGAAAACTCAAGGTGCATGAGAATAACTATCCAACTAATGATCTTGAATTAGGGGTTGTAGTGTTTGCTTTGAAAATTTGAAGACATTACCTTGTATGGTGTCCATGTGGATGTATTTACCAACCATAAGAGTCTTCAATATTTGTTCACTCAAAAAAAGTTGAATCTCCGTCAAAGAAGATGGTTGGAACTATTAAAGGATTATGACATTAATGTTCTCTACCACACCGAGAAGGCCAACATGGTTGTGGATGCTCTAAGTTATATGAACATGGGCAATGTGTATCATGTGGAAGAAAGTATGAATGATCTAGTGAATGATGTCCATAGATTGGATCGGTTGTGTGTTCGGTTAGAAGATTCTCCAAAAGGTGATTTTATGGTTCATCATAACTCTGATTCATCTTTAGTGGTTGAGGTGAAGTCTAAGCAACATCTTGATATGCTATTGATCTATTTAAAGGAATCGGTACTTGGAAGGTTCAATGAGTTATTTTCCCAAGGGGGATGGTGTGCTTAGGTACAAGGGTACATTGTGTGTGTCGGATGTTGATAATTTGAGGGGGCGAATTTTGGAAGAAGCTCATGGTTTTTGATATTCTATTCATCTGGGTGCCACCAAAACATATGGTGATATTATTGAGGTATATTGGTGGGATGGTCTGAAAAGGGACATAGCGGAGTTTGTAGCTAAGTATCAAGAAAGTCTGACTAGTTTAGGCGCCGCCTTCCGTTCAAATCCTGCGGTGTCGGTTTTAGTGTCCAAATTCCCAACAAGTTAAAGTCGAGCATCTAAAGCAGTGTGGTATAACCCAAGTAATAGATGTTCCTACTTGGAAGTGGAAGGAAGTTAATATGGACTTTGTTGTTGGGTTGCCTCAAACCCGAGGCAAAATGACTCAATTTCGGTTATTGTGGATAGATTGACGGAATCCACTCAATTTAGCCCTGTCAAGTCTACTTATTTGGCAAAGAATTGCGCAAGAATATACATTAATGAGATTTTTAGCTTATATTGGATCCCTTTGTCTATCATATAGGATAGAAGTGCTTAATACACTTCTCGTTTTTGGAGGTCTTTTCAACAAGGACCGGGTACTGAAGTGAAGCTTAACACTGCTTTCCATCCGCAAACGAATGGTCAAGTGGATCATACTATTCAAACCATAGAAGGTATGTTAAGATCTTGTCTAATAGATTTCAAAGGAAATTGGGATAATGATCTATCGTTGATTGAGTTCTCCTATAATAATAGCTACCATTCGAGTATTTCCATGACACCTTTTGATGCACTTTATGGTAGGAGATGTAGGTCTCTGGTTGGATGGTTTGAGGTTGGTGAGACTTCACTCCTTCGTCACAAAATAATTTATGAAAATTTAGAGAATGTTCGACTGATAAGAGATAGGTTAAAAATAACCTATAGTCGGCAAAAATCCTATGATGATAATAGAAGAAGAGATCTCAAATTTGAAGTAGGTGATATGGTGTATTTGAAGATTTAACCTATGAAAGGGGTGATGATGTAGCCTCTGTAAAATTCCTATTGATAAACCACTTAGTTGAAGGATGAACATGGGAGGTGGAGGACAACATGTAGTTCCGTTATCCTCATCTTTTTCCTCAATATTCTAGCCAAAGTTGAGGTTTGTAATAATCCTCTTAAAAATAATGAATAATATTGAATTTGGCTTGCTTTGATATAATGTGCATAATTATGGAAAAGGTTCTATCACATCCCAAATCCACACCCTAGCCCTTACATATCATTCATTGCATAAATATAGTGAAAAGTAGTGCGGAATTAAAACTTTTCACAAAACATATCATAGTCTTTAAAAATTTCTTTCATTTCAAGTCATAGGAAATACTAAGTCTCAATCTCATCAAACTTAAGACACGAAAATACTTGGGACACAATCCACACTTCAAAATATTGAAATACTTAGTCTATCACAAAACTTCAAATGGAAACATAAAATACATCTATGCCCTCGAATCAAGTGCAGACATACTCTGAATTCTCTTGAACGATGCTACAATCCAATTCTTCACCTTCCAAATGCTCCTCACCTACCAACAACTATAGAGTAGATAAAAGCATGGATTGGTACAACCACATGTACTAACTATGGCATAATGCATGAAAATCATGAAAATGGACATTTAGTTGAAATATTCATATTTTCATTTAAAAATTATATTATAATAATAAGAAAAACATTTAACAACTTAGAAACGCACAAGATAACATTTGACCAATTATTCACCTTTTTTAACTCACTTTACAGTAAGCTACTTTCACTATACAATGAATTGCTTCACTATAATAGTGAAGTACTTTCTCTACCTTTTAAACATTCTATTACATGTAGTCTTCTCATTAAAATCTATCCTAAGACCCACTTAAGAAACACAAAGATAGACCACCCATACAACCTCCCTGAGCATACCTAAACGACCCTCAAGAACACTTATACTATGTCACAAACACATTTACAAGACATCAAAGTATCAACACATAGATAATATGGCATTTCCTCATCAAAGGCTATCAAAAGACTTACTTAAGTGATTGACCTTTTCAAGACTACTTAAGTTATCCTTAAGACTTCATAAGTTTGGATCATGTCCACATAATAAACATCTTCCCTAACTAGAGTCATTCTTCAGACTCATCTAGGTAAGATACGAAGTGACCGTTCCTATGCCCCCTTCACACCTTAACTAGATAACCCTTAACTACTCTAGATAATTACTTATTCCACTTACATACTTCATAACATAAGTCATTAGTTCATTGAGACTCATACATTACATAAATGACATTCAAGTAGTGGTCTTGGACAAGACCTAGGAACTTCCAATAATACCGGCAAAGCCTATTGTGTAATGTCTAGATAGCGTCCCATGCTACCACCTAAACTTCATAGAACTTCTCAATTGATAATAGGTATTTCATATGATGAGAATAGGCAATAACCGACATAGACCATGATAGCTATACATGGAATCCAGAGTTCTAACCTACTCCGATGAGGGTGTTCTACTTGCCAAGGGTAGAACTAGGGCACAACCCATGTATGCACATGGTTAAGGAATATGAAGGGATTTTATGCACTCTTGTCTCATTCTCAAGTAGAGGTACATTTTACTCTAGTCTCATTCTCAATTAGAGCTACTTCTGATAACATAATCACTTGGTGCTAGCCTTGGTTCTCATAGAGTAATTGACAATAAAGGATCACATCAAGAGGTTCCTTATCTACTTCATAACCCTATCCCATTAACCCTACCAAAGAGGTTAACTAGGCTACCTTTCAATGGCGACTAAGATAGCGCATTATGACTTTCCTAAGAATGATATGATATCGTTCTATCCAATCAACCCAAAGTCCACCATTCCTTTACATGAAGGATACCATTACGGCTCTCAACTTCAACATTCATAACATAACCTTTACCACGTACATGACCTTCTTAACATCCTCTAAGGTCTCACATATCTTTCGTTCATACATGACAATGGTGCACTAATCCTAGCTAGTCAAGACATATCATAATCTTATAACATTCATACATATATAAAGTAAGGGACACACGTATACCAAACAAGACACTACATTCTTTCACCATATCACATATAGAATATTATTATTTAAATCACTTAGGATGACTCTTATAATCTTTATGTCACCTTACACATTAATACAAAATCATCAATATAACCACTATAGACTCATATAGTCAAGTAGGAACAATCATGCATCAACTCTAAGACTACACATATAAGCACATAGTCATAGTCTAACATGATCTCCTAGTATAGATCAAACTTTCACATTACTAGAATATAGTTATATATGATCATACTTTCACATAATAAACTACACAAATAGCCACATTACTTCAAGAAGTTTGCCGAAAAGGCCATGATCATCATAATACATAAAGTAACGCCGATAAGGCCACATCAATTGCATGTAAAGAACATAACACCACCACCATAAGTGTACCACACCAATCATAATATAATTGAAGTCTAATTAACATAAAAATAAATAAAATAGTCAGCTTACCACCACCACATCCTCAACACCTCAATTCGATGCTAAATCTCTCAATTTGATATCACAAGGCTCTTACCCATGGCCATAACCAACAATTCAACATAATTGTATCTATTTTCATGAAACTAGGTAAATTATATGTAAATTCATAAATCTAATACAATCTAGATATCAATTATATACAATTATTGCATCATTATAGCCCATAGAAATCTACACCATAATTCATATCATTAGGTCAATATCAAGTAATCTATAACTTAGACAAAATCTAGGGTTCATCCAATTATATGGGTTCATAGGTAATTTAGGTTTAAATCATCAATACAATATCAATCAAATCATTTTCCAATGTTTATAAATCATTAATGCAGAACCCATGGTAGAATCATGAAATTTGGACAATTCAACTTTAAAACCTAAGAAAACTTCTTGAGAGTTGGGATCCTTCATGAAAAGAGTTAAAAGGATCAAAATGCATACCTTAATGAATCTAGTTCGTCAATTTGATGAAGAATCTCCACTCAATTCGTCACACCAAGCTCTTCCTTGACTTTGGACTTCAATGGAGTCTTAAGGAATTTCTAAAGGATTTTAGGGTTTTGATTTGGAAGAATGAAATATCCTAAAAGTCAAACGCTTGTATACACTCTTAAAATATCAAAAATACCCTTAAGGAACCGCCAATACTATTATTTGGAAGTGGGGTGAAATTCCCATTTCACCCCTCATTTAATAGTAAAACTGCACACATGACAGACTCCATCGACGGCTGGGTAGTCGACGGACCGTTTGTCCACAAACAGACCATCATGTTCTTCCGTCCTTGACTTCAGAGACTCACCATGGGTCTCTTCCCTCTCAAAGACCAAGTCTCCACCAACACCACTATCACATCCCGAAACCACACCTTAGAAGTTAGGGGCAATCTCAGATTTCGGCCGGCGTACTTGACCTCTCACAGGTCTTGTACAAGCCCGTACATATCATTCATTGCATATACATAGTGAAAAGTAGTGTGGAATTAAATCCAAAACATACCATAGGCTTTAAAAACTCATTTATATAAAGAAATAGGAAATGCTAAGTCTCAATATCATCATTTTAAGACACAAGAATACTTGGGACACGACCTATACTTCAAAATATAGAAATACTTGGGACACGACCTATACTTCAAAATATAGAAATACTTAGTCTATTACAATACTTCAATTGAAAACATAAAATACATATATATCCTCGAGTCAAATGAGGATATACTTCACTTCTCTTGTACGATGCTACGGTCCAAGTCTTCCTTCCTAAAGCTCCTCACCTACCAACAACTATAGAGATAGATAAAGGCATGGATTAGTAGAAATATTACATTACGCATAAAAATCATGAAAACGGACATTTAGTAGAAATATGCATCTTTTCATTTTAAAATTATATTATAATCATAAGAATCACATTTAACAACTTAGAAACACATAAGATAACATTTAAGCAGATATCATAATTAGACATCTCTTAGTATGTAATAATACCACTAAAAGTTATCCTAAGACTTATTTAAGAAACACAAAGAGAGACCGCCCATACAACCTCCCTAAGCATACCTAAATGATACTCAAGACTACTTATAATGAGTCACATACACACTTCAAGACATCAAGACATCAATGTGAGATTATTTTACCAAAGGTGACTCTATGTCTCACTTAAGTGAGTTGTGAAGAGACCACCCATACAATCCCTTACACAAACACTCAAGAGATCCTTTAGACTACCTAGGATAGAATCATTCTCACCAAATGTATCAATACATAGATAACATGACATTTTCTCATTACCCTACCAAATAGGTCCTCTTAAGGCTACCTTCCAATGGAGACAAGATGCTTATGATGACTTTCCTAAGGATTAATATGATGCCATTCCATCCAATTAACCTTAATTCCATTATTCCTTTACATTGAAGGATACTATTACGACTTATGACTTAAGTAGATCAAGAAGATAACATCCATGATTTACCTCTTCAATACTACCTAAATAATCCTTAAGACTTCCTAAGTTTGGACCATGTCCACATAATCAACATATTCCCTAACTAGAGTCATTCTTAAGACTCATGTATGTAAGATACGAAGTGACCATTTCCTATGCCCCCTTCCTTCACACCTTAAAAAGACAACTCTTAACTACTCTAAATAAGAACTATTTCATTTGCATACTTCATAACATATTCATTAGTTTATTAAGACTCATACATCACATAAAGGAAATTCAAGTAATGGTCTTAGACAAGGTCGAGGGACTCTAACTAACACCTTCAAAGCCTATTATTCAATGTCTAGAGAGCATTCCATACCACTATCTAAACTTCATAGAACTTTTCTAGTACTAGTAAGTATTCCACATGATGAAAATATACAATAACCGATATAGACCATGGTAGCAAGACATGGAATCAGAAGTTCTAACCTACTCTGATGAAGGTGTTCTACTTGCCAATGGTAGAACTTAGACGCATCCCATGTAGGCATATGGTTAAGGAATATGAAGGGCATGCTTTGTAATCTAGTCTCATACTTAACTAGAACTACTTCCCTTACCATATTCACCCGGTGCTAACCTTCATTATCATAGAGTAATTCACACTTACAGTTCACATAAAAGGGTTCCATAACAAGTTCATAACCCTATTACATTTACCCTACCAAAGAGGTCCTCTTAAGGCTACCTTCCAATGGAGACAAGATGCTCATGATGGCTTTCCTAAGGTTTAATATGATGCCATTCAAGTCTAATAGCTTTAACATCCTATGTTAAGACATCATATATCCATAATAATATATACATCAAGTAAGGTACACAAGTCAACCAAGACAAGACATCACATACTTCACTTTAACTCATAAAATACATGCCTTTTAGAAACACATAAACATAACCGTATCATCTTCAAGTCAACCCTGCACTATCATAACATCATAAATGTGAAAAACATATACTTGTATAGTCATGTATGAATAACCAAGACTCAACCCTAAGACTATACACACAAGGTCAAAGTCATAGTCTAATATGTTCACCTACATAACTTCAATAGAACACATATAGTTTCTCATGCTTAACATTTAGATAGATATCATCATACTTCATATAATAACCTACACAAATAGCCACATTACTTCAAATAGTGCTAACAAGGCCATGATCATCATATTGCATAATGTAACACCGACAAGGCCACATGAAGTGCAAGTAAAGCACATAAAACTGCCATCATAAGTGGTCCATACCAATAACAACATGATTGAAGAATAAATAAAATCAAAATAATGTAAATAGGGCATATTACCACCACAACATACTCATTACCTTAATTTGATGCTAAATCATCGAATTCAACACCATAAGGCCCTTACCAATGGCCATGAACAATAATTCGATGTAGAAACTATGAAAATCAATGAAACTAGGTCAATTCAATTGAGATTAATCAATCTAATACAATATGGATATCAACTGAACACAATTCATACATCATTAGAAAGCCCATAGAAATCTACACTAGAATTCAACAACATTAGGTCAATATCATGTAACCCATAACTTAGTTAAAATATAGGGTTCATCCTATTCATGGGTTCAATGTACTTTAGGTTAAAATCATAAATACAATATCAATTAAATCATTATTCAATGTTTAGAAATCGTTAATGCAAGGACCCATAGTAGAATCATGAAATTGGACAATTCAATTTGAAAACTTTAGAAAACATCTTGAGTTTTGGGGCTCCTTGATGAGAAGAGTTTCAAGGATCAAAATCCATACCTTGATGAAGATAAATCTTCACTTTGATTAAGAATCTCCACTTAATTCGTCACTTTAAGCCCTTCCTTGAGTTTGGACTTCAATGGAGTCCTAGATAGAATTCTAATGGATTTGGGTTTTTGATTTAGAAAAATGAAGTCATCCATGTGTTTTAGGATTATAAACACATTTAAAATACTCAAAAGACCCATAAATAACCGTCAATAATCTTATTTGTAAGTGGGGTTAAATTACAAGTTCACCCCTTTGGAAGTGAACTGCACGTAGGAGACAACACTATCGACGAACACCAACCTACGGACCGTCCCTTGACCTACGGACTATCCTATTGGTCTGTGGTCTAGGAGTGAGGCTTGACATTGGTAAATATCCTCCCCAAGATAACTCCCTACCAATGGCAACCATCGACAGGGAGTCGATAGGCCCATGAGTCGTTGATGACTCCGTCATTTGAGCTGCGTGGGACAATCTTGACTCGAAGTTTGGGTCCTTCCTCAAGGACCCTTGATTGGTTCTTGGGGATGTTTGACCAGACGTTTCCAACCCAAACTTGATTGTATATGAGTTTAAAACCTCTCACATGAATTTCATCCAAAACGAACACATAAAACTCTATGAAACGTGCTTAGACACACAAGGTCATTTCAAGGCAATACTTTCGAACGTCATAGACCTTCTTGAACGTTTGACCTCCAAACTCCACGAAAATCGACACACTGCCTATATATGCTATAATAACTCATTCAGAGACCTTACAACTTAATATATCACACATAAACACATAAAACCACATATGAGGCACCTAGGTGACTTAGTCATCGAACGTCTTGGTCGTCCTTTGACGTTTGACTTCCAATGCACCTAAACTCTTAAATACTACTTCATTAACACCTAATAAACCTACTTAATACCTTCGACCATCATGAAAAACATGTTAGTCTCTATTTAACATAATTCCTTTTTGGGGTCTTATAGGCACCCATCGACGGGGCGTCGATTGGCCCACAAGCCGTTGATTGCCTCTGTCGTTTGGGGCTGCCTTGGACAATATTTACACCACTTTTTGGGTCCTCCCTCAAGGACCCCTTGGATGGTCCATGGGGATGTTTGCCCAGACGTTTCCAAACCAAACATGACCATATATGAGTTTAGCACCTCTCACATGAATTTTACCCATAACAAACACGTAAAACTCAACGAAACATACTTAGACACACAAGGTCATTTCAAGGCAAACCTTTCGAATGTCATGGACATTCTTTGACGTTTGACCTCCAAACTTCACGAAACTCAACACACTGCCTATATATGCTATAATAACTCATTTAAGAACCTTATAACCTCATGAATAACACATAAACACCTAAACCCACATATGAGGAACATAAGTGACTTAGTCGTCGAACGTCTTAGTTGTGCCTTGACGTTTGAATTCCAATGTACCTAAACTCATAGACACTACCTCAACACCATATATTAGACCTACTTAGGAACTTAGAACATCAAGAATAACATGTTAGACTCTTGTTTCTTTTTTCTGGATCTTATAGGTTCATGCTAAAATGAGTTTTCATGGAAAATGCTCTTTTGCTTAACTTGCACTTATTTGTGATTGTGTGTATAGTTGCTTTTATAAAATGATAGTGAGAATGTTAATATGTTTTGAAATAAGGTTTTAGTAAGTGACTCTTGATGATCATGTTGACCTCATGTCGATATTGAGAATGTAGTTCCTCATGTTGTGATGTTGAGCTCTTATATGGTAAATTGTGATTTGAGTTTCTATGTGTAAATTTCATGTTTATGTGTTGAATGGAGTTGTGAATTACTCCAATGATCTGTGGATCATGATAAGTATATGTTATTTGTTGGGCTTCTAGTATTGAGTCTCCTAACTTTCTGACAAATGATTTTTAGTGTCATTCGGGGAGAAATGTTCCTAAGGGGTGATACTCTAACACTCCGAAAGTTTATGACTTAGTCTAGAGACTCATTATATTAACTAAGACTTCCAACACTTTTTGTGCCTAAAATAATTATTGAAACTAATTAGGAAGTGTTAGAGTAAAAACATTAAAATATGACCATGACGTCTAGAGAATCGTGAAATGTGTGCTAGTGTGCCTTGGCATATTTAATGGGGTTTTAAGAGTCAGAATTTAGTGAAATATGGTTAAAAGGTGCTAAATGCATAGAAGACTATTTTTAGGGTTGAAACGTCCGGGTACAACAAGGACCCTTTTATTTGACCCAAAGCTGTCAAATTGACAGTAGCCAAACAACGAGCCGTCGATGGGTCAATAACCAATCGATGGTGGTCATTGGCCAATACTTAGTTTATTTAAAAAAGGGGCAAATTTCAAACTCTCTAACCCAAACCACGGACCAGCATCATGGTTTGTGGTCTAGTTGACGGGGTGTAGGTCGGGGTTTAGTCGATTGAGGGTCAAAGTTGACTGGCCAAGTTTTAAGTTAGGGAGTTATTTGGCTTATTAGGTAGGTGATTAATTAAGGGTTAAAGGGTGATTAATTAAGTTCTTTGGGGGACTAAATAAAGACTAAACCTCATTAACTAACTCAACACCCATTATTTTAACTCAATTATCTCCAACATCGCTCTACTTTCTCTCTCTATTCAAAGACTCCATTGAAGACCAAGTTTCAAGGATTACTAGGCCTTCAAGACTTCATATTTTCTCCATAGAACTCTAAGAAATCATAAGGTATGGAAGCAATTCACTCTTGGGATCTCTTTCCCTAAGAGGCTCTTCAAAATTTGGTTTCCAATAATGTTTAAAAGTTGGGTTTTCTTCCAATTTCGTAATTGATCTTTCAGATTAATTTGATGTTGGTTTGCTTTGATTATTGTTGATATATTATGATTTTTTATGGGTTAATTGTTTTGGTTCTTTATCTTTTACCTAGTTCTATGTAAGAAATTATGATTGAACCCTTTTCCCCTAACCCTAAGTTATGAATTGAGGTTGAATTGATTAATGATGATACAGTTGACTAAGTTCTTGTATATATTAATATTATGTGATGTTATTTATAGGATTGGTTGATGAATATTATTGGATTGATAGTAAGATCTTCAAGGAGGCTTAAGAAGGCAAATTAGTAAGACTTTATGATCTTGAGTACTTTACTTCAATTACGATGGCTCATACTTGATATTGCTACTCAATTGGAGTATCATATGTCATTAGATTAAGAATATGATGATATGATGAATGTTATGAAATGTCTTGACTATGTTAATTGTGAGATCATGTTAAGGGTAGGATGATACTGTAACACCTTGAAAATCCAAGACGTGTCGTAAAGCTTAGCGTAAGTGTCATAAGATATAAGTAATGTTTAAGTACATTATAAATGAAAATAGGTCATTTAGAAAGCTTAAGAACCAAAATGTCCAAGAACGTCCATGACGTCCGAGAAGTTGGTTCAAAGGGGTGTTAGCGTGACTTAGCCTATTTGATTGACTTTGAGAAGTCGTAAATGTACAAAAATTGGTAAAAGGGTATATAATAGGTGTTTGAGTTGTTGCATGGTTGAAACGTCCGGGTACAACTCCCCAAGGACCAATCAAGGGCCCTTGAGGAGGACCCTGCATGTTGAGGCAACACTGCCTGTGCATCGTGCATAGACAGGGTAGCAGACGGTTTATGTGTGGACTGACGGGGCATCGATGCCATCGACATCCCACACTTAGACAACTGGACCTCACCTGCACTGTCTCTGACTGAGACGACGGAGTGCAAGACCGGGGGGGGGGGGGTGCTGTCTGTCGACTCACAGACGACCCATCGTTTGGGGTCTCGTCTGTGAGGGTCATATTTCCTGCACAATTTAAGTTGGTATCATTTATTTAGTTAATGGGATAAGTTTTTTAATTAGGGACTAAGGGAGTCTAATTAAGTTGATTTAAGAACTAATATAAATACCCCCAACCCTCATTAATCTAAATACAACTCACAAATAAACTCTCTTCCTTCTCTCTTCTTTCTCTCTCTACTTGAACTCACCATTGAAGACTAGCAAGGATAAGGGTTTGGGGCTGTAAAAGGGAAGAACCATCAAATTGTTGTCAAACGTAAAGGTATGGGATCTAATTCACCTTTGAGACCTTTCCTCAAAGGGTTTCCTCGAAATGGATTTCAGAAGTTGAGTTTTCTTACGAGTTTCATTCAATATGAAATTGAAGTTATGGATTGAATTGTTGATGATTTATTTAGGTTATATTGAATATAATAACATGAATTTCAACTTGATTCTGGTAATTGTTAGTGGTTTGGTCTAAATTGAAGAATATGATCCTCCATCTCTAACTCTAGGTTGTGATATTGATATATATATATATATATTGTGATCATTCCATTGATTTGGTTGTTGATTAGATTACTATACTATGGTGTTATAATTATTAAATTAAGATAAATTATAGGCCTATAATGATTGTTCTTGAGATGTGATTTAGGTTATGAATTGTATTGTGAAATTAGCCTTTTTTCTGTCTTAAGTTATGATTTAGTGTTGAATTATGTTATAGAGATGCTATTGTCCTTGTTATCTTATTGTTTATCATTGTGTGATGATGTTATTCGCCAAATTAGATTGAGTTACGGGTTTATTGTAAGACCTTTATGATAGACAATGAGGAAGACTTCGTAAGTCTTAGAGAATCTCTATCTCTACTTCCAATTGTGATTAATTGTGGTTAACTCATGGTATTTTATTTGAGTATGCCTCATGTTAGGATTGATAGGATGGTACGATTTTGAATTCAAATGTCTTGACTATGTTGTGAGGTTGGTTGAGGTGTATGTTATATAAGGATGGTAAAGACTATCAATGTTCCTTGATATGCTATGAAATGCTAATGTATTAACCTCACTTATATGAATTGTGATGAAAGGATTTATACTCATACAATTCTTATTGAGCTATTTATGATGATTATATACAAGGGGTAGACCCTATGACCTAAACTAATCTATGATTGATAATTAAAGGCATAAAAACATTTAAATAAAGGGACTTAGCTTAGCACCGAGTGAACTTGACAGTGGGAGGTGATGACTTACCAAAGAAGAAGATTTGCCCTATAGTTCTATATGATATATTGGCTTCCCAAAGAGGAATACTTATCCAATGGATTCCCATCAGAGGAGGCCCCAACTACTAAGTGGTGTCAATAGTGAATGTATTATCTCTTAGTTCTTGAACTATGTTTCCCCCATAGGAAGACTAGCTAATGGATCCACCTAGAAAGATACGTTTGTGTTTGGTTCTACTTTGGCCAGTAGACCACCTTCCATTGGTGTAAAGTTTTATAACACCGAATTCCACACCTAGCTCATGTGGTCTATGTCGGTTAAGGAAAGTGTTCCTTAATGTAAAATTAAGTAATGGATTATAAACTAACTAAGGTTACTTGAGAGGTTTAACTTAGCCTAGTTAGGGGTATGAGACTCTACCTATGCCTTGCACTAGTTGACTTTGATGGAAGCTTTAGAAAGTTGATATTATGTGTGCATATGATAGTGATGTATATGATGATAATATGTTGATTCTATAATTTAAATGTATATACGGTGATGATTATCCTCTTGATATATGTAGTTGGACAATATTGTTAAAGTTGGACATTGATAACGTTTCTTGTTAAGTTTATTTGATTGAGCAATGTAATGGGGCTTTGCTTGGTCATTGCACTTGTTGACCTTATAAAGATTCATGAGTAGTCGTCTTGCTTATTATGGTATGATTGACTCTTATTCATTCTTATGATATTATTCCTTGATAATAGGGTGTAGTAAATCATGGTTTCAAGTATGTTGGGATAAGTATTACTTGTTCAGATAGTAAGGATGTTTGGTTGGTTCATAGGACTTGATTCTCTTTGCACTAGGTTCTTAAAGGGGTAAAATGACATGTTTTGACTAAAAGTTCCTTTTTAGCATGTTTTGCTTGTACATGTGCATAAGGTCTTATACTTAGTAGATATGGAATACTAACCCCATTTTCTTCCCCTTTTCCTAAACATTTTAGGTTGTGGTCGTTGAAGAGTTTGGAAGGCAACATTGTTGAAGGCTTGGATTCTTCCTTTCATCCAAGTAGGGTAGGTCCTCAACATCCGAGGGCAATGCCACTTTCTAGCTTATGGACTTGTTATGAGCTTAATGACTCTTTCATTTCTTTCCTTTTTAGTTGAGTATTATACTTTTGTACGACCTATATGTGGCCTTGTTGAATTGCTATAAGGGCTATAATCGTTTATATGGTATGAGATGAGATAATAATTGAGAATATCTTTGTATTATATAATATATATGTGCAATAAAAGTAGAAGGCTATGTAACCTTCCTATACAAAGGCCCTATGTATACTTGATATGACTATATATTATGTGTATGTAGAGTTCTATGTAAAACTCCAAGTAGTTATAGTGAAAATTTTAAATTTTTCTGCATTTTCAACCTATGAATGGAATGACACAAGACTAAGAGGCTAGTCTTAGTCCTTGTAAAGGATGAAGATGCCGATTACGTCCAGGGGGTAAACGCGGATGTGACTAACTTGGTATCAAAGCATAAGGTTGAATATCATTGAGTTATGTCTCTCTCACGACAACGTCTATGTAGGTTTGTATACATAATTGTGAAGCGCGTCACACTTATGAGTAGGAACCTATATGATGCTTAGGAATCGCTCTCTTTCTTGGAAATATTGTATCGTGTCGATAGAGTATACTTATGGTGTGCTTTTACATATAGTCCTAATGTTGTGCTTATAGGAAGCATGAATTCTTGAAGGAATGCAACTCAAAGACTTGAAGAGGAAATTGCGAATGGGGGAGCTCCTCCCCGTGGTGAGCAAGTTCCTCCACTAGAAGAAGATGTTAATATGGAGCAAGCACCTACCAATCCTCCTCCTTTGATGGATGAGAATATAAGGACATCTCTTCTTCAAAGGGCCAAAGCTATCACCACTCAAGCACAAACGGCCACGACTCAAGCCCAAGTTATGAAGGCTCAAGCAAATCGGGAGGTTGTGCCCCGTCCTCATTAACAAGTCACTACTATGGCTTCCCTTCTAAGGAACTTCACTCGAATGAACCCTCCTATTTTCTACGGGTCCAACGTTGATGAAGACCCCTAAGAATTCATCGATGAAGTCTCTAAAATACTTTTGGCTATGGGGTTGTCCAGAAGTAAGAAGGCCAAGTTAGCCACTTATCAACTCAAGGACGTGGCTCAAGCATGGTATGTGCAATGGAGGGATAATAGGACATTGAGCGGTGGTCCGGTGACTTGGGAGGTCTTTAAGGAGACTTTTCTAGATCGGTTCATTCCTAGGGAGATGAGGGAAGAAAAAGGGGTGGAGTTCATCAACCTTTTCCAAGGAGGAAAGAGTGTCCATGAGTACTCTTTGGAATTCATTAAGTTGTCCAAATATTCTCCTTCCTTGATTTTCGATCCTAGAGACCAAATGAGCCATTTTGTGACAGAGGTGTCGGAGGACTTACAAGAGGAGTGTTATTCGGCCATGCTACATGACAACATGAACATTTCCCATCTTATGGTGCATGCAAGAAGGGTTTAGGAGGAAAGGGATAAGATAAAAGGTAGAGATGCTAAAAGAGCAAAATCACTTCATAGAGGTTCTTCAAAGAATAGGCTTGACATACAAGACAAGCCTAGATTTAAGAAAGGAGTTTCAAATCAAGTTCCTTCCAAGTTTCCAAAAGTAAGGGTGAAAGGGTTTATAATCCTAAGTTCAAGAGGGGAAAATGTACTAATTCACCAAATGAGAATCCCACTTGTGCCAAGTGTGGAAAGAGTCATTTTTGTGAGTGCTTGGTAGGAACATGGAATTACTTTAGTTGTGGCAAGAGTGGTCACAAGATGAGAGATTGTCCAAATTTGGAGAGTAAAGACAAGGGTAATGGTCAAGCTCAAGCAAGTGGTTCTAGTGATGCTACAAAGAAGAATCGTTTCCATTCTCTCCGCTCTAAGGATGAGCAAGAGACTTCTCCTGACGTGGTGACCGGTATGTTGAAAGTATCCTCTCTTGATGCATATGCCTTAGTCGATCCAACTGCTACTTTATCATATGTTACACCTCTAGTACATAAAAAGTTTGATATTTTAGCTGATACTTTTCAAGAACCTTTGGTAGTGTCTAATTCGGTGGGTGAGTCAGTTGTTGCAAAAAAGGTTTATAGAAATTGTCCAATAATGCTGCCCAATAGAGTTTCTTATGTTGATCTAGTAGAACTTGATATGCTCGATTTTGATGTTATGTTGGGTATGGATTGGTCAAATTCATGTTTTGCCTCTATTTATTGTAGGACAGGGGTGGTGAGGTTTAACTTCCATAATTAACCTATTATTGAGTGGAAGGGGGAAATTCTATTCCTAGAGGTCGTATCATCTCTTGTCTAAAAGCATGCAAAATGATCTCAAAGGGTTGTCTATATCACATAGTAAGAGTCCAAAATTTAGACTCCAAAATAGCTCCCATAGATTCAGTACGCGTAGTGCGTGAGTTTCCAGAGGTCTTTGCTAATGACCTTTCTGGTATTCCTCCCGAACGGGAAATTGACTTTGACATTGATTTGCTACTGGATAAAAATCCCATATCATTTCCTCCTTATCGGATGGCTCCGGCCGAGTTGAAGGAATTGAATGCTTAACTCAAGGATTTACTAGATAATGGTTTTATAAGGCCTAGTATTTCTCCATGGGGTGCTTTGGTTTTGTTTGTGAAAAAGAAGGATGGGTCCTTGAGAATGTGCATTGATTACCGCCAACTCAACTAGTTCACTATTAAGAATAAGTACCCTCTCCCTCAGATTGGCGAATTGTTTGATCAACTCGTAGGGGAGAGTTACTTTTCAAAAATTGACTTGAGATTGGGGTATCACCAACTTAGGGTGAGAGGTGAGGATATACCAAAGACGACCTTCTGGTCAAGGTATGGAAGTATGTGTTCTTGGGCATGTATTTCGGTGTCACTAATGCTTTGGCGGCATTTATGGACCTAATATATAGTGTGTTTCAAAATTACCTAGATTAATTTGTCATTGTGTTTATTGACGATATCTTGGTATATTCGAAGAATGAAGGTGATCATAATGGTCATTTGAGAGTGGCATTGCAAACCTTTAAAGATCATTAATTGTTTGCCAAATATAGCAAGTGTGAGTTCTGTTCGAGGTCGGTGATTTTTCTTGGGCACATCATCTCTAGTGAGGGAGTTGAGGTAAACCCAAGGAAAATGGAAGCGGTGAAAAATTGGCCTATACCATTGACTCCCACTGACATTAGGAGTTTCTTAGGTCTAGCGGGTTATTATCGGAGATTCGTGGATGGTTTTGCATCTATTGTATCTCCATTGACTACTTTGACCCAAAAAAGTAAGAAGTTTGATTGGTCAGAGGCATGTGAGAAAAGTTTCCAATTGTTGAAAGATAGGCTCATTTTCGTTCTGGTGTTGACCTTACCGGAGGGTACAAAGGGTTTTGTACTCTATTGTGACGCATCTCGAGTGGGTTTGGGATATGTGCTTATGCAACATGAGAATGTGATAGACTATGCCTCTAGGCAACTTAAGGTGCACAAGAGAAACTATCCCACTCATGTCCTTAAGTTAGCGACCGTGGTGTTTGCTTTGAAAATTTTGAGGCATTACTTGTATGGGGTTCATGTTTATATCTTTACCAACCATAAGAATCTCCCCTTTGTGTTAACCCAAAAAGAGTTGAATCTCCGACAAAGAAGGTGGCTAGAGTTTTTGAAAGAATATGATATGAGTGTATTTTATCACCCGGGCAAGGCTAATGTAGTTGCGGATTCCCTAAGCCGTATGACTATGGGTAGTGTATCCCATCTTGCTGAAGCCACGAGGACCTAGCAAGGGAAGTACATAGGTTGGCTAGGTTTGGGTTGAGGTTGGGAAGTTCTCCATATGGGGGGGGGGCTATAGCTCATTATAACTTCGAGTCATCTCTAGTGGTTGAGGTGAAGTCCAAAAAACACCTTGATCTAGCCTTAATGGAGTTGAAAGAATCGGTTTTCGGCAAGTTGAATGAATCATTATCCTTAGGGTAGGATGGTGTGCTAAGGTACCAAGGGATATTGTGTGTTCCCGATGTAGATAGGTTGAGAGATCGGATCCTAGAAGAAGCATATAGGTCCCACTATTCAATTCACCCAGGTTTGACAAAAATTTACCATGACCTAAGGGAGATATATTGGTGGGAAGGTCTAAAAAGGGATATTGCAGAGTTTGTAGCTAAGTGCCCAAATTGCCAACAAATAAAGGTAGAACACCAAAATAGGGTGGCTTACTAGAAGAGATCCAAATTCCTACTTGGAAGTGGGAAGATATGAATATGGACTTTGTAGAAGTCATATGATTCCATATGGGTGGTTGTGGATCGATTGACTAAGTTCGCTCACTTTATTCCCGTCAAGTCTTCATGTTCGGAAGAGGATTATATAAAAATCTTCCTAGATGAGATTGTTTGCCGCCATGGAATTCTGTAATCCATCATATCGGATCGATGTACACAATTCACATCCAGATTTTAGAGGTTCTTCCAAAAAGGGTTGGGTACTACGGTGAAGTTGAGTACCGCTTTTCACCCCCAAATGGATGGTCAAGCAGACATACAATACAAACCCTTGAAATAAGCTTAGGGCGTGCATTATTGATTTTAAAGGAAGTTGGGATAAACATTTACCTTTGGTGGAGTTTGCCTATAACAAAGTTTCCATTTATCCATTTTCATGGATCCCTATGAAGCCTTGTATGGTAGGAGGTGTAGGTCTCATTTTTGGATGGTTTGAAGTGGGTAAGCCATCACTTCTTGGTCCCGAGTTTATTTATAAGACTTTGGAAAAGGTTCATATCACAAGGAACCGGTCACAAAAGATCTATAGTCGGAAAAAGTCGTATTCCGATCATAGGAGAAGGAAATTGGATTTTGAAGAAGGTGATAAGGTGTATTTGAAAATTTCACCAATGAAAGGGGTGGTTAGATTTGATAATAAAGGGAAATTGAGTCCTCGTTATGTGGGTCCCTATGAAATCTTGCAAAGGGTTGGTAAGATTGCCTATAAATTGAAACTTCCAAGTGAATTGTCTTCAATTCAACTGATTTTCCATGTTTCTATGTTGAAGAAGTGTATCGGTTATCCCGAGTCCATCCTTCCTATTGAGGAAGTTCCGGTTCAAATTCTTGATAGTCAAGTGAAGAAATTAAGGAATAAAAAAGTGTTTTCCGTATAGGTGTTATGGAAATCTAGTTGAAGGTGCAACATGGGAGGCCGAGGCTGACATGAAGTCCCGTTACCCTCATCGTTTTGATAATTAAGGTTAGTTATTCTTTTTAATTATACAAATATGACTAGAAATTGAAGTTTCTTGATTTTTGATGAAGTTTTGCAAAAATGTGCATTTTGGGGATTGCATTACATTGAAATAGTACCTCTAAAACTTGAATTTTGCCTTTTTCGTTTATTTGAGTTATGTTGTGCATTTTGGTATGGTGAGTGTTTATGAAATTATATGTAGCATGTTGTTAAGTTGAACTTTGCTTTAACTGACTCATGTAATGTATGTTGAGCTCATAAGTATTGTGAGAAGGAAATGCTTCATGATGAAGTGTTTGAGCCTTATGTGTGGTAATGTTAGTTATGAAATTTGCCTTGTTGAAATGACATGGTTTATGTTGATTGGTCGGGCTCTAGTGTTGAGTCTATTGATTCATTCAAAAGAATTTAAGTGTCATTCGAGGACGAATGTTCCTAAGGGGGGGGGGGATAATGTAACACCTTGAAATCCAAGACGTGTCGTAAAGCCTAGCGTAGGTGTCATAAAGTCTAAGTACTGTTTTTGAGTCCATTATAAATGAATATATGTCATTTAGAAAGTTTAAGAACCAAAACATTGAAGAACGTCCATGACGTCCGGGAAGTTGGTGCCTTAGCATATTTGATTGACTTGTAGGAGTCGAAAATGTACGAAAATTGATGGAAGGGTAGATAATTGGTTTTTGAGTTTTTTGATGGTTAAAACATCCGGGTACGACTCCCCAAGGAAAAATCAAGGGCCCTTGAGGAGGAACCTACAAGTTGAGGCAACACTGCCTGTGCAATGTGCATCGACGCGGCAGCAGACACTCTGTGTGTGGAATGATGGGGTAATGATGCCACCGTCATCCCACACTTAGAAAACTAGAAGAAGCCCCTCGCCTGCACAATTTCTGACCGAGACGACGGAGTTCATGACGGAGGGAGGGCCGTTTGTCGACTCATAGACACCCCGTATTTCGGGGTCTCGTCTATGAGGGTCAAATTTCCTGCAAAATTTAAGTTGGTGTCATTTAATTAGTTATGACTTATGGGTTTCATTCAATTACGAAATTGAAGTTATGGATTGAGTTGTTGATAATTTCTTTAGGTTATATTGAATAGATTAACATAGATTTCATCTTGATTATGGTAATTGTTAGTGGTTTAGTCTAAATTGAAGAATATGATCCTCAATCCCTAACCCTAGGTTGTGATCTTGATCTATATTGTATTGTGATCATTCCATTAATTTGGTAGTTGATTAGATTACTATCCTATGATGGTATTAGCATTAAATTAAGATGAATTATAGGCCTATCATTCTAGTTCTTGAGATGTGATTTAGGTTACGAATTGTATTGTGAAATTAGCCTATGTATCTTGTCTTATGTTATGATCTAGTGTTGAATTGTGTTATAGAGATGCAATTGGCCTTGTTATCTTATTGGTTATTATGGTGTGATGATGTTACTACCGAAATTGGGTTGACTTAGGGTTAATGGTAAGACCTTGATGATACACTATGAGGAAAACTTAGTAAGTCCTAAAATCTCTATAAGTACTTCCAATTGTGATTATTTGTGGTTAAGTCATGGTATTTTATTGGAGTATGCCTCGTGTTAGGATTGACAAGATGGTATGATGTTGAATTGAAATGTCTTTACTATGTTGTGAGGTTGATCTCTAAAGGTTGTCTATACTATATTGTACGAGTCCAAGATCTAAACTCTGAAATTCCTCATTGACTCGGTCCCCATAGTGAGTGAGTTTCCAGAATTGTTTCCTGACGACCTTCCAGGTATTCCTCCCAAATGGGAAATTGACTTTGGTATAAATTTTCTACCGGATACAAATCCTATATCAATTCCTCCTTATTGGATGGATCCGGCCAAATTGAAGGAGTTGAAGGCTCAACTCAAGGATTTACTAAATAAGGGTTTTATAAGGCCTAGTATTTCTCCATGGGGTGCTCCGGTTTTGTTTGTGAAGAATAAGGATGGGTCCTTCAGAATGTGTATTGACGATCGCCAAATCAACAAGGTCACTATTAAGAATAAGTACCCTCTCCCTCGGATTGACAATTTGTTTGATCAACTCCAAGGGGCGAGTTACTTTTCAAAAATTGACTTGAGATCGGGGTATCAAAAACTTAGGGTGAGAGGTGAGGATGTATCGAAGAATGCCTTTCGGACTAGGTATGGGCACTATGAGTTCTTGGTAATGTATTTCGGTGTCCTAATGATCCGGTGGCGTCTATGGACCTAATGAATAGAGTGTTTAGAAATTACATAGATTCAGTTGCAATTGTCTTCGTTGACGACATCTTAGCATATTTGAAGAATGAGTTTGATCACATGGGTCATTTGAGGGTGGTATTTCAAACCCTTAAAGAACATCAATTGTTTGCCGAATATAGCAAGTGTGAGTTTTGGTTGAGGTCAGTGACATTTCTTGGGCACATCATCTCTAGTGAGGGAGTCGAGGTAGACCTAGACCATTGAATCCAACCGACCTTAGGAGTTTCTTGGGTTTAGTATGTTATTATCGGAGGTTTGGGATGACTTTGCGTCCATTGCATCTCCTTTGACCCAAAAGAGTAAGATATTTGAGTGGTCGGAGGCATGCAATAAAACTTTCCAATTGTTGAAAGATAGGCTTACTTCCGCTCCGGTGTTGACTTTATCGAACGGTACAAATGGTATTGTTGTGTATTGTGACGCATCCCAAGTGGTTTTGGGGCGTGTGATTATGCATCAATATTGAATAATCCTCACCGAACATGTACACTTGATGGGAATAAAGTGAGCGGACTTAGTCAATTGATCCACAACCACCCATATGGATTCATATGACTTTTGAGTCCGAGGTAAACCTACTACCAAGTCCATATTGATGTCTTCCCACTTCCAAGTAGGATTTTGGATCTCTTGTAGTAAGACACCCAACTTTAGGTATTCGACCTTTACTTGATGTCGATTCAGACACTTAGCGACAAACTCCGCTATGTCCCTTTTAATACCTTCCCACCAATAAATCTCCCTTAGGTCATGGTACATTTTTGTTGACCACGACTGAATTGAGTGGCGGGACCCATGTGATTCTTCTAGGATCCGACCCATTAACCCATCTACATCGGGAACACATAATCTCTTTTGGTACCTTGACACACCATCCCCCCTATGGAGAATGATTAATTCAACATGCCGAGAACAAATTCTTTAAATTCCATTAAGGCTAAATCAAGGTGTTATTTGGACTTCACCTCAACCACTAGAGATGACTCGGAGTTATGATGAACTATAGCACCCCCATACCTCGACTCCTTCAGTAGAGATGATGTTCCCAAGAAATGTCACCGACCTTAACCAAAACTCACAGTTGCTATATTTGGGAAACAATTGTTGTTATTTAAGTGTTTGCAATACTAACCTTAAAGGACCCATGTGATTATCCTCATTCTTCGAATATATCAAAATATCGTCAATGAAAACAATGACAAATGAATATAGGTAATTTCGAAATACTCTATTCATTAGATCCATAAACGCTGCCGGAGCATTAGTGAGACCAAAATATATTACCAAGAACTCATAGTGCGGATACCTAGTTCGAAAGTACTTCTTTGATACATCCTCACCTCTCACCCTAAGTTGGTGATACCCCGATCTCATACCAATTTTTGTAAAGTAACTTGCCCATTGGATTTGATCAAAGAAGTCGTCAATCCGAGGGAGAGGGTATTTATTCTTAATTGTAACCTTGTTGAGTTGGCGGTAATCAATACACATTCTAAAGGACACAAATTTCATCTTCATGATTAAAGTCGGAGCACCCCACGGAGAAATATTAGGCCTTATAAAACTCTTTTCTAGTAAATCCTTGAGTTGAGCCTTCAACTCTTTCAACTCGACCGGATTCATATGATGAAAAAGAATTTATATAAGATTTGTATCCGGTAGCAAATCAATGCCAAAGTTAATTTTCCGTTCGGGAGGAATACCGGGAAGGTCATTTGGGAAGACCTCCAGAAATGCACTCACTACGAGTACCAACTCGATAGGATGAACTTCAAAGTCTAGATCTTGGACTCCTACTATATGATAGATACAAGCTTTTGAGATCATCTTTTATGATTTTAGACAAGAAATAATATGACCTCTATGAATAGAATTTCCCCTTCCACTCAACAACGGGTTCATCTAGGAAGTTTAGCCTCAGTAGTCTTGTCTAATAATTAATGGATGCAAAACATGCATGCAACAAATCCATAACGAGTATTATGTCAAAATCAAGCATATC
Organism: Solanum lycopersicum; assembly: GCF_036512215.1. Lineage (NCBI taxonomy): Eukaryota > Viridiplantae > Streptophyta > Magnoliopsida > Solanales > Solanaceae > Solanum > Solanum lycopersicum. Next base: position 20,732,155 of record NC_090811.1, on the reverse strand, counting down.
GAGTTCTACTAGATCAATATAAGAAACTCTATTGGGCAACATTATTGGACAATTTCTATACACCCTTTTTGCAATAACCGACTCACCCAACGAAGTAGACCATATTAAAGGTTGATGCAAAATATCGAATAAAATATCAAACTTTTTAGCTACTAGAGGTGCAACAAATGATAAAGTAGAACCTGTATCAAGTAAGGCATATACATCAAGACATAAAACTTTCAACATATCGGTGACCATATCAGGAGAGGTCTCTTGCTTAACCCTAGAACGGAGAGCACATAAACGGTTCTTCTTTGGAGCATCACTTGAACCACTTGCTTGAGCTTTACCATTACTCTTGTATTGACTCTTCATGTTTGGGCAATCTCTCATCTTGTGAACACTCTTGCCACATCTAAAGCAATTATCCGTCCCCTAAAGAAAATCACCTAGTGATTTTTACCACACTTTCAAAAAGTTGGCTTCTCATTTGGTGAATTAGTACCTTTTCCTTTCTTGAATTTAGGATAAGACACCCTATAACCACTAGCTCTTAGGAATTTAGAAGGGATTTGATTAGAATCCCGCTTCTTAAATCTAGGCTTCTCTTGTATCTTAAGCCTATTCTTTGAAGAACCTCCATCAAATGACCTTGCTCTCTTAGAATCTCTACTTTTCGCTTAGCCCTTGCCTCCTAAACCCTTCTTGCATAAACTATAAGTAGGGTAATGTTCATGTTGTCATGTAGCATGGCCGATTGACATTCCTTTTGTAAGTCCTCCGACACCCCCAAACAAAACGACTCATTTGGACAACTTAATGAATTCCAAAGAGTACTCAGAGACACTTTTTCCTCCTTGGCGCTGATTTATGAACTCCATCAATTTTTTTCTCCCTCATCTCCCTAGTGAAGAAATAATCTAGAAAAGTCGCCATAAATATCTCCCAAGTCACCGAAACTCCCCTTAACGGCCTAATATCCCTTTATTGCTCATAAAAAGTTTGAGACACATCTTGAGTTTGTATATGGAAAACTAGGCCTTCTCACTTGAAGACAACCCCATAGCATATAGTATCTTGCATACCTCATCGATGAATTCTTGGGGGTCTTCATCTAACATTGACCTATAGAAAGTAGGAGGGTTCATTCGACTGAAGTCCCTTAGACGAGAAGCCATAATATGGACTTATTGATGAAGACGGGGAGCAATCTCCCGATTATCTTTGGCCTTCATAGCTTGGTATTGAACCATCGAAGTTTATGCTTGAGTAGTCATGACTTGGGATATTTGAGCAAGAATAGCCCTCATCTTAGCCTCCACCATAGGTGGCTGGGGCTTGCTCCTCATTACCATCTTCTTCAAGTAGAGGAACTTGCTCATCATGGGGAAGATCTCCCATATTGGCAATTTCCTCTTCATGTCTTCAAGTCGCATTCCTTCGCATGTTCATGCTACCTATAAGAACAACAATAGAATTAAATGCAAAAGCTCACCATAAGTATACTCGATTGGCATGATATAAGATTTCCAAGAAATAGAGAGATTCCTAAACATTATCTAGGTTCCTACTCATAAGTGTAGTGTGCTTCACAATTATGAATATAAACCTACATAGACGTTGTGGCGAGAGAGAGACATAACTCAATGATATTCAGCCTCATGCTGTGATACCAAGTTTATCACATCCAGGTTTACCATATATATGTAACCGATAGTGTCGTCCTTTGCAAGGACTAAGACTAGCCTCTTAGTCTCAAGTCATTACTTTTTAGGTTGTAAATGTGGAAAAATTTAAAACTTTCATTATCATTACCTGTAGGTTTACATATACTCTACATACACATAATATATATTCATAATCAACTATACATAGACCCTTCGTATAGGAATGTTACATAGCCTTCTACTTTTATTGCACATGCATATACGTAAAATATAGAATAGTCTCAACGATTATGTCATCTCTTACCATCTAAACTAATATTACAATTTGGGCACAACCCTATCATCAATACAACAAGAGCATTTATAGGTCATACGAAAGTACAATACTCAATTCAAAAGGAAAGGAATGAAAGATCAATAAGCTTATAAAAAATCGGTAAGCTAGATCATGTCATTGCCCTCAAAAGTTGAGGACCAACCATACTTGGATTAAAGGAATAATCCAAGCCTTCAACAGTATCTCCTTCCAAACTCTTCAATGACAAGAACCTAAAATTTTTGGGAAAAGGTAAGAAAATGGGGTTAGTACTCCACATATACTAAGTGTGGGATCTTAGGCACACACAGAAGCAAAACATGCTAAAAAGGACTTTTTATCAAAACATGCCAAATTACCCCTTTAGGGATATAATGCAAAGTCATGTAATTCATATCAATCAACAAAACATGCTTACTATCTCAACAAGTAATACTTATCCCAACATACTTGAAAACCATGATTTACTAGAACACTAACATCAAGGAATAATATCCCAAGAATGAATAAGAGTTAAACATATCATAATAAGCAAAACAACTACTCACAAGTCTTTATCAAGTCAACAAGTGCAATGACCAAGCAAAGCCCCATAACCTTACTCAATCAAGTGTCCCCAACAAAAAAACATGAACAATATCCAACTTTGCATATCATGGCATTTAGGTTTACATTTCATCATATATTAACATTATAACCTAAGGTATATTCATAAATAAAATAATAAACATATAGTATCAACAATGTGCCATGGTCATCATATATACATCATATATTATCATAACATACACATATATAATAACCTCCTCCTAAGACTCCCTGAAGTCTAACTAGTGCAATGTTTAGGTAGAGTCGCGTACCCCTACCTAGACAAAGCTAGACCTCTTAGGTTATCTAAGTTAGAGTTCAAGTCCTTTTAGTTCGTTTTACCTTTTGGGAACACCTTGCCCTAACCGACATAGACAACATGAACTAGTTTTGAATCCGGTGTCATAAAACCCTACACCGAAAGAAGGCGAACTACTTGCCAAGGTAGTTCAAAAACATGAAACATAGCAACTACGTGAATCTGCTAGCTAGTATTCCTATCGGGGCAACATAGTTCAAGAACTAGGATATTTAGTTGGGACCCTGTTTATGCGCCATGCATTATAGTCTCCAATCTCAAGAGTAATATAGTGTTCCTACTTTCACTTTGTAGGAAGAGACACTCCTCAATCTAGTTCACTCGGTGCTAAGCTAGAGTCCCTTTTTGAAATGTCTTTAAGCCTTTAATTATAAATCATAGATTAATTTAGGCCATAGGGTCTTCCCCATGTATAATCATAATCATCAATAGCTCAATAAGAATTGTATGAGTATAAGTCCTTTTGTCAAATTCAAATTAATGAGGTTAACGCCCTAGCATTTCATACCATATTGAGGGACATTGATAGTTTTCACCATCCTTATATTACATACACCTTAATCAAACTCACAACATAGTCAAGACATTTCAATTAAACATCATACAACCCTATAATCTTAGTATAAGGCATGCTCCAATGTAATATCATGACAACAACAATTAATCACAATTGGAAATAAAGATAAAGATTCTAAGACTTACCAAGTCTATCTCATAGTCTATCATCAAGGTCATACCATCAACCCATAATTCAACCCAATTTGGGGAATAACATCATCACACAATGATAACCAATAAGAAAACAAGTCCAATTGCATCTCTATAACACAATTCAACACTAGATCACAACTTCAGACAAGAGGCATGGGCTAATTTCACATTATAAGTCATAACCTAAATCACATCTCAAGAACTAGAACTATAGGCCTATAATTCATCTAAATTTAATCATAATAACACCATAGGATAGTAATCAAATCAACAACCAACTCAATTAAATGATCACAATACAATATAGGTCAAGATCACTACCTAGGGTTAGGGATGTAGGATCATATTCTTCAAGTTAGACAAAACCATCAACAATTGCCATAAACAAGTTGAATTACATGAAAAATCTACTCAATATAACCAAAGAAATCATTAACAACTCAATCCATAACTTCAATTTCGTAATTGAATGGAACCCATAAGAAAACTCAACTTTTGAAATCTATTTTGAAGGAACCTTTTGAGGAAAGAGTCTCAAAGGTGAATAGAAACCATACCTTAATGTTTTTCAACAATTTTATGGTGAATTCGTCCCTTTCCAGCCCCTAAATACTAATCCTTGCTAGTCTTCAATGGTGAGCTCATATAGAGAAAGAAATAAGAGAGAAGGAAGAAAGTTTATTTGTGAGTTGTCTTTAGGTTAATGAGGGTTTGGAGTATTTATTTTGGGACCTAAGTCAACTTAATTAGACTCCATTAAGACTTAATTAAACAACCTAACCGCCTGACTAATTAGATGAGACAAAGTTAAATTAGGTAGAAAACTCGACCCTCACAAATGAAAACCTATCGACGGGCCGTCTGTGAGTCGAAAGACATCCCCCCTTCCATCCTGCACTACCTCATGTTGGTCAGAGACTATGCAGGCAAGGGATTCCTCCAATTGTCTAAGTGTGGGATGACGGTGTCATTGATTCCTCGTCGATCGATCCCCATACGGACTGTAAACTTCACCTCTTCACTCCATCGATGAGTTCAGAGGCTGTGCGGATGAAGGGGACTTCTCTACTAGCCTAAGTGTGGGACAACGTTGTCATCAATGTGCTATCGATGCACACACAGGCCGTCTTCTGTCCTATCGATGCACACTGCCAGGCAGTGTTGCGTAAAACTACATGAGTTCTCCTCAAGGACCTTCGGTTTTTCCTTGAGGAGTCGTACCCAGACGTTTTAACCATGAAACAACTCAAATTACATATTAGCTACCTTTCCATGAATTTTTGTACATTTCCGACTCCTAAAAGCTAGTCAAATAGGCTAAGGCACACTAACATCCTTTTCAAACCAACTTCCCGGATGTCATGGACGTTCTTGGATGTTTTGGCTCTTAAACCTCTTAAATGACCTATATTCAAAATGGAGTTCGAAACTTTACTTAGACTTTATGAAACCTATGTTAGGGTTTACAATATGTCTTGGATTTTCAAAGTGTTACGTTATCCCCCCCTTAGGAACATCCGTCCCCGAATGACACTAAAATTCTTTTGAAGGAAGGGATAGACTCAAGCCTAGCAGCCCAACCAATCAACAATATCAAATCTACTACTTTCAACAAGGTAAATATCAAAAATCATATTACTACACATAAGGCTCAAAACACTTCATCATGAGGCATTTCCTTCTCACAACACTTATGAGCTCAACATACATTACATGAGTCAACTAGCACAAAGTTCAACTTAACAACATGCTACCTATCATTTCATAAAGACCCTCTATATCAAAATGCACAACATAACTTAAAACAAAAAAACAAATTCATGTTTTTAAGAAAAATACTACATCAACTTCATTGTATGTTTTTTTAAAAAATGCATAATGTGCAAAACTTCACCCAAAAATCAAGAAACGTCAATTTCTAGTCATATTTATATCATTAAAAAGAATGACTAACCTTAATTCTCAAAAAGATAAGGGTAACGGGACTTCATGTTGGCCTCGGCCTCCCATGTGGCACCCTCAACTAGATGATTTTTCCGTAACACCTTTATGGAAACCACCTCTTTATTCCTCAACCTCTCGACTTTCCTATCAAGAATTTGAATTGGAACTTTCTCATAAGAGAGGTTATCCTTGACATTAAGACCCTCAATAGAAAAAATGGACTCGGGATCGTCTGCGTTTCTGAAGGCACCCCTCTCTTTCAAGAGGATTCACGACATGTCAAGCCCTGGTAAGGTTTTGCGCGTTGTATCGAGTTAAACTACATGCTCCACCGCTTGTGCAGGCCCCCATTAATTCCTTTGAGTTTCGGTCGTGCGATCGTACTCCCCAGGCCTATACACTTTTTTAACATAGAAACATGGAAAATCGGATGAACCGAAGCCAATTCACTAGGAAGTTTCAATTCATAGGCAACCTTACCAACCCTTTGAAAGATTTCACATAACGAGGACTCAATTTCCCTTCTTTCCAAATATAACCACCCCTTTCATTGGTGAAACTTTCAAATACACCTTATCACCTTATTTAAACTCGAAATCCCTTCTCTTATGATCGGCATAAGACTTTTGCCGACTATAGGCCGTTTGCAATCAGTTCCTTATGATATGAACCTTTTCCAAAGTCTTATAAATCAACTCAGGACCAACAAGCGATGGATCACCCACTTCAAACAATCCACTAGGAGACCTACACCTCCTACCATACAAGGCTTCATAGGGATCCATGGAAATGGATGAATGAAAACTATTATTATAAGCAAACTCCACCATAGGTAAATGTCTATCCCAATTCCCTTTAAAATCAATGATTCACCCCCTAACCATATGTTCAAGGATTTGTATTGTACGCTCCGCTTGACCGTCCTTTTTGGAACAACCTTCAAAAATTAAGATGTAAATTGTGTGCCCTATCCGATATGATGGATAATGAAATGTCATTGCGGCACATAATCTCATCGAGGAAGATTCTTGCATAATCCTCCGCCGAATATGTAGACTTGATGGGAAAAAGGTGAGTGGACTTAGTTAATCAATCCACAACAACCCATATGGAATCATATGACCTTTGAGTCCGAGGTAAACCTACTACAAAGTCCATATTAATGTATTCCCACTTCCAAGTAGGAATTTGGATCTCTGGTAGCAAGCCACCAGACTTTTGGTGTCCGCTATGTCCCTTTTTAGACCTTCCAACCAATATATCTCCCTTAGGTCATGGTACATTTTTGTCGACCCCAGATGAATTGAGCGGCGAGACCCATGTGCTTATTCTAGGATCCGATCCCTCAACCCATCTACATCATGAACACATAATCTCCCTTGGTATCTTAACACACCATCCCCATTAAAAAGAATGATTCATTAAACTTGTCGAGAACCGATTCTTTTAATTCCATTAAGGCGAAATCAAGGTGTTGTTTGAACTTCACCTCAACCTGTAGAGATGACTCGGAGTTATGATAAACTATAGCACCCCCATCTGGAGAACTCTCCAACCTCATCCCCAACCTAGCCAACGTATGTACTTCCCTTGCTAGGTCCTTGTTGGCTTCGTCAAGATGGTATACACTACCCATAGTCATACGACTTAGGGAATGTGCAACTACATTAGCCTTGCCGGGGTAATAAAGGACACTCATATCATAATCTTTCAAAAACTCTAACCACCTTCTTTATGATTTATTCAACTCATTTTGGGTAAACACATATTGGAGACTCTTGTGATCGGTAAAAACATAAACATGAACTTCATGCAAGTAATGCCTCCAAATATTCAAAGCAAACACCAGGACCGCTAATTAAGGTCATGAGTGGGGTAATTTCTCTCATGTACATTTAGTTACCTAGAGGCATAGGCTATTACCTTCCCGGATTACAAGCACACACCCTAAATCCATTCAGGATGCGTCAAAATACACTACAAAGCCCTTCGTACTCTTTGGTAAAGTCAACACCGGAGCGGAAGTGAGCCTATCTTTCAATAATTGGAAATTTTTCTCATATGCCTCTGACCACTCAAATTTCTTACTCTTTTGTGTTAAGGTAGACAAAGGAGATGCAATGGACGCGAAACCATCCACAAACCTACAATAGGTACCTACTAAACCCAAGAAACTCCTAATGTCAGTCAAAATCAATGGTCTAGGCAAGTTTTTTACCACTTCCATTTTCCTTGGGTCTATCTCAACTCCCTCATTATAAATGATGTGCCCAAGAAATGTCACTGACCTTAACCAATACTCAAATTTACTATATTTGGCATACAATTTATGATCTTTAAGGGTTCACAATACTACCCTAAAATGTCCCATATGATCATTCTCATTCTTCTAATATACCCAGATATTGCCAATGAAAAAAATGACAAATGAATCTAGGTAATTTTGAAATACTCTATTTATTAGGTCCATAAATGCCGCCGAAGCATTAGTGAGACTAAATGACATGACCAAGAACTCATAATTCCCATACCTAGTTCAAAAGCTATGGTATATCCTAACCTCTCACCCTATGTTGGTTATACCCCGACTAAAGTCAATTTTTGAAAAGTAACTCGCCTCTTGGAGTTGATCAAACAAGTCGCCAATCCGAGAGAGAGGGTATTTATTCGTAATGGTAACCTTGTTGAGTCGGTGGTAATCAATACACATTCTCAAAGACCCACCTTTCATCTTCACGAAAAAAATTGGAGCACCGCATGGAGAAATACAAGGCCTTATAAAACCCTTATCTAGTAAATTCAACTCGGCCAAAGCCATCCAATAAGGAGGAATTGATACGGGATTTGTATCCGGTAGCAAATCAATGCCAAAGTCAATTTTTCGTTCGGGAGAAATACCGAGAAGGTTATTTGGGAAGACCTCTAGAAACTCACTCACTACAGGTACCGACTCGATGAAAGGAACTTCAGAGTCTAGATCTTTGACTCTTACTATATAATAGAGACAAACTTTTGAGATAATTTTCCATGATTTAAGACAAGAAATAATACGACCTCTAGGAATAAAATTTCCCTTTTTCCACTCAACAAAGTGTTCATTTGGGAAGCTAAACCTCACCACTCTTATCCTACAATCAATGTATGCAAAACATGCATGCAACCAATCCATACCAAATATAATATCAAAATCTAGCATATCGAGTTCTCTTAGATCAACATAAGAAACTCTATTGGGCAACATTATTGGACAATTTCTATTCACCTTTTCTGCAGTAACTGACTCATCCACCGGAGTAGACACTATAAAAGGTTCATGCAAAATATCGGGTAAAATATTAAACTTTTTAGCTACTAGAGGTGTAAAAAATGATAAAGTAGAGTAGGGATCAATTAAGGCATATACATCAAGAGAGAAAACTTTCAACATACCGGTAACCAAATCGGAAGAGGTCTGTTGCTCACTCCTAGAGCCGAGAGTATAGAAGTGGTTCTTCTTTGGAGAATCACTAGAGGCACTTAATTGAGCTTAAGCACTACCTTTGTCTTGACTCTTCAAGTTGTGGAAATCTCTCATATTGTGACCACTCTTGCCACAACTAAAGAAATTATCATCCCTTTAAAGAAATCACCATAATGCTTTTTACCACACTTTTGACAAGTTGGCTTCTCATTTGGTGAATTAGTACCTTTTGCCTTCTTGAATTTAGGGTTAGACACCTTATAAACATTAGCTCTTAGGAATTTGGAAGGGACTTGATTAGAAACCCACTTCTTAAATCTAGGCTTGTCTTGTATCTCAAGCCTATTCTTTGAAGAACTTCCACCAAATGACCTTGCTGTCTTCGCATCTCTACTTTTTCACTTAGCCCTTTCCTCCTCAACCCTTCTTGCATAAACCAGAAGATGGGAAATGTTCATATTGTCATGTAGCTTGGCCGATTGGCACTCCCCTTGTAAATCCTTTGACACCCTTTCTACAAAATGACTTATTTGGTCTCTAGAATGGGACACCAAAGAAGGATCATATTTGAACAACTTAATTAATTCCAAAGAGTACTCATGGACACTCTTTCCCCCTTGGCGAAGATTGATCAAATCCCTCACTTATTCCTCTCTCATCTCGTTATGGAAGAACCGATCTACAAAAGTCGCCTTAAATATCTCCCAAGTCACCGGACCTCCCCAGTACAACCTATTATCCCTGCATTGCTCATACCAAGTTTAAGCCACATCCTTGAGTTTGAATGTGGCCAACTCGACCTTCTCACTTGAAGATACCCCTATATCACATAGTATCTTGTAGATATCATCGATGTATTCTTGGGGGTCTTAATCTACCCTAGAACAATAGAGAGTTGGAGGGTTCATTCAAATGAAGTACCTTAAACAGGAATCCATAAAAGAGTATTGTTGATGAATACGGGGATCAATCTTTTGATTGACTTGGGACATCATAGCTCGGGCTTGAACACTCACATCTTTTGCTTGAGTAGTCATGTCTTGGGAAATTTGAGCAAGAATATCCCTCATCTCAGCCTCCGTTATACATGGAGGGTTAGCCAGGGCGTGCTCCATATTACCATCTTATTCAAGTGGAGGAGCTTGCTCATCATGGGGAAGAGCTCCCGTATTGGCAACTTCCTCTTCAAGTCTTCGAGCCCCATTCCTTCGAGTGTTCATGCTTCTTATAATGACAAAAATAGGATTAGATGCAAAAGCTCACCATAAGAATACTGTATTGGCACGATATAAGATTTCTAAGAAAGAGAAAGATTCCTAAGCATCATATAGGTTCCTACTCAAAAGTGTGGAGCGCTTCACAATTATGACTACAAACCTACATAGACGTGGTAGAGAGAGAGACATAACTCAACAATATTCAACCTCATGCTATGATACCAAGTTTTTCATATCCGGGTGTACCCTCTAGATGCAACCGTTGTCGTCGTCCTCTTTAAGGACTTAGAATAGACTGTTAGTCTCATAACATTACATTCATAGGTTGAAAATGCTAAAAAATTAAAAACGTTCATTATCATTACCTGGAGGTTTGCATTGACATATACATACACATAATATATATTCATATCAAGTATAATAGACCCTTCGTATAGGATGGTTACATAATATTCTACTTTCATTGCATATACATATATGTAAAATATAAAAATAGTCTAAACGATTATCTCATCTCATACCATCTAAATGAATATCACAATATGGGCATAGCCCTTACATCAATCCAACAAGTCCATGTATAGGTAATCGGAAAGTACAGTACTCAATTAAAAAGGAAAGGAATGCAAAAGTTAATAAGCTCATAAAAAATCCGTAAGCTAGAGGATGGCATTGCCCTCGAAAGTTTAATACCTATCCTAATTGGATGAAAAGAAGAATCCAAGACTTCAACAATATCGCCTTCCAAACTCTTCAACGACCGGAATCTAAAATATTTGGGAAAAGGGAAGAAAATGGGATTAGTACTCCACATGTACTAAGTATGGATCTTATGTAAATACAAAAGAAAAACATGCTAAAAAGGACTTTTTATCAAAACATGCCAAATTACTTCTTTAGGGACTTAATGCAAAGTCAAGTAAGTCATATCAATCAATCAAACATGCCTACTCTCTCAACAAGAAATTCATATCCCAACATACTTGAAAACCATGATTTACTACAACCCTAACATCAAGGAATAATTTAACAAGAGCAAATAAGAGTTAAACATATCATAATGAGCAAGACAACTACTCACAAGTCTTTATCAAGTCAACAAGTGCAATGACCAAGCAAACACCCATAACCTTACTCAATCAAGTGTCCTCAACAAGAAAACATGAACAATGTCCAACTTTGCATATCATGGCTTTTAGGCTTACATTTCATCATATATTAACATTATAACCTAAGGCATATTCATAAATGAAATAATCAACATATAGTATCAACAATGTGCCATGGTCGTCATATATACATCATATATTCTAATAACATAAACATATATGAGAACCTCCTCCTAAGACTCCCCTCAAAGCTAACTAGTGCAATGTTTAGGTAGAGTCCCATACCACTACCTAGACCAAGGTAGATTTGTAAGGTTATCCAAGTTAGAGTTCATGTCCTTTAATTCGTCTTACCTTTTGGGAACATCTTGCCCTAACCGACATAGAACACATGAGCTAGTGTGGAATCCATTGTTATAAAACCCTACACCGAAAGAAGGCGAACTATTTGCCAAGGTACTACCGAAACATGAAACATAGAAACTACGTGGATTCACTAGCTAGTATTCCTATGGGGGAAACATAGTAAAAGAACTAGGATATTTAGTTGAGATACTCTTTATGCGCCATGCATTATAGTCTACAATATAAAGAGTAATATAGTGTTCCTTCCTTCCTTGTGTGGGAAGGGACACTCCTCAATCTAGTTCACTTGGTGCTAAGCTAGAGTCTTTTTTTGAAATGTATTTAAGCCTTTAATTATCAATAATATCTAAATTTAGGCCATAGGTCTACCCCCTATATAATAATCATCATCAATAGATCAATAAGAATTGTATGATTATAAGTCCTTTCATCATAACTCATATCAGTGAGGTTAACACTTTGGCATTTCATTGTATATTAAGTCCCATTGATAGTTTTCACCATCTTTATATAACATACACCTTAATAAACCTCACAACATAGTCAACACACTTCGATTAAACATCATACCACTCAATAATACTAGTATAAGGTATGCTCCAATGTAATATCATAACTTAACAACAATTAATCACAATAGGAAATAAAGATAGAGATTCTAAGACTTACCAAGTGTTCCTCATAGTCTATAATCATGGTATTACCATTAACCCATAACTCAAACCAATTTTGATAGTAACATCATCACACCACGATATCCAATAAGATAACAAGGCCAATTGCATCTCTATAACACAATTCAACTCTAGATCACAACTTGAAACAAGATGCATAGGCTAATTTCACATTATAATTAATAACCTAAATAAAATCTCAATAACTAGCATTATAGGCATATATTTCATCTTAATTTAATCATAACAACACCATATTATAGTAAGCAAATCAACAACCAACTCAATTGAATGATCACAATACAATATAGGTCAAGATTACTACCTATGGTTAGGGATGGAGGATCATTTTCTTCAATTTCGACAAAACCATCAACAATTAACATAAACAAATTGAATTACATGTTAATATACTCAATATAACCCTAAGAAATCATCAACAACTCCATCCATAAGTTCAATTTCATAATTGAATGAAACCCATTAGAAAATTTAACTTTTGAAATATATTTTGAAGGAACCTTTTGAGGAAAGAGTCTCAAAGGTGAATATAACCCATACCTTAAAGTTTATCAACAATTTTATGGTGAATTTTCCCTTTCTAGGCCCCAAACCCTATTCCTTGCTAGTCTTTAATGGTGAGTTCCTGTATAGGAGAAATAAGAGAGAAAGAAGAGAGTTTATTTGTGAGTTGTCTTAAGGTTAATGTGGGTTGGGTGTATTTATATTGGGTCTTAAATCAACTTAATTAGACTCCCTTAAACCCTAATTAAAATACCTAACCCCCTAGCTAATTAGATGAGACCAACTTAAATTAGGTAGAAAATCTGACACTCACAAATGAAACCCCGATCGATTGGCCATCTGTGAGTCAAGGCACATCCCCCCTTCCGTCCTGCAGTCCGTCGTCTTGCTCAGAGACTGTGCAGGCGAGGGTATTCCTCTAATTGTCTATGTGTTGGACGACGGTGGCATCGAGCCCCGTCGATCCACACACGGACTGAATCTTGCATCTCTGCACTTCATCGATGATTTTAGAGGCTCTGTTGGTGAAGGGGCCTTCTCCAGCAGCCTAAGTGTGGGATGACGGTGCCATCAATTCCCCGTCGATCCACACACGGGCCACCTTCTGTCCCGTCGATGCACACTTCCAGATAGTGTTCCATCAAACTACAAGGGTCCTCCTCAAGGGCCCTTGGTTGGTCCTTAGGGAGTCGTACCCGGACGTTTCAACTATGAAACAACTCAAAAACCTATTATATACCTTTTCAGCAATCTTCGTACATTTTTGACTCCTAAAAATTAGTCAAATAGTCTAAGGCACACTAACATCCCTTTTGAACCAACTTCCTAAACGTCAGGAACATTCTTGGACGTTCTCATTCTTAAACTTTCTAAATGACCTATATTTATTAAAAATGGACTTATAAACAGTACTTAGACTTTATGACACTTATATTAGGCTGTACAATGTTTCTTGGATTTTCAAAGTGTTACACTAAACTTACCTACGAAGTGCAGGACGGAGGGGAAGCCAGCCTGTCGACTCACAAACAGCCCATTGACAAGGTTCCGTTTGTGAGGGTCTTGAGTTGCTGCACATTTTTAATTAAGTTTATTTAATTAATAGGTGGTTTAGTGGTTATTTAGGTATTAAGGTAGAATAATTGACTAATTTAACTCCCAATATAATTACCCCTAATCCTCATCAATCAAAACACAAATCACAAAATGCACTCTCTTCCTTCTCTCTTCTTTCACTCTCTACTTGAAATCACCATTGAAGACTAGAAAGGAAAAGGGTTTGGGAGATGGAAAGGGACGAATTCACCATCAAGTATTCATCACACTTTAAGGTATGGGATCTAATTCGACTTTAAGACTCTTTCCTCAAAGGGTTACTTCAAAATAGATTTCAAAAGTTGAGTTTTTATGTGGGTTTCATCCAATTACGAAATTGATGTCGTGAACTGAGTTTTTTATTATTTCTTAGGATATAATTGATTGATTAACATGTAATTTAACTTGATTATGATGAATTGGGAGGGTTTGTTATGAAGATTATGATCCTTAATCATTAACCCTGAGTTAGATATTGATGCAAATTGGGTTGTAATTTATCCAATTTTCTTCATTATGGGTTAAATCACTATTAGATGATGTTTTTATACCAATCCTTAACTAAGTGGAATGAATTTTATCCTTTCATGCTAATCTTGAGAAATGATCTAGGTTACGGAACTTGGCCTCAGTAAGCTTGTTTTAAGCATTGATTTGGTATTGAATTATGGTGTAGTGAATTTTCTAGTATTGTTATCATTTTGATTATTAAATTATGATGTTGAATATCTAAATAGGATCGAATTGAGGTTTTAGGTTAAGGCCGTAATGATGAACTATGAGGGAGACTTGGTAAGTCTTGGAATCTCTATCTTTACTTCCAATTGTGATTAATTATGGTTAAGTGATGATGTTACATTGGAGTATGCCTTATATTAGGATTATAGGGTTGTATGATGTTGAATTGAAATGTCTTGGCTATGTTGTGAGGTTGATTAAGGTGTATGTGATATAAGTATGGTGATAACTATCAATATGCCTTGATATGCTAATGTGTTAATCTCACTAATATAAATTGTGATGAAAGGATTATACTCATGCAATTCTTATTGAGCTACTGATGATGATGATTATACAAGGGTAGGACCTATGGCCTAAACTAAGCTATGATTGATAATGAAAGAGTTAATGACATTTCAATAAAGGAACTTAACTTAGCACCGAGTGAACTTGACAATGGGAGGTGATGACTTCCCAAAGAGGAAGATTCTCCCTATAGTTCTACAACAGATATTGACTTCCAAAAGAGGAATACTCATCAAATAGATGTCCATGAGGGAGGATGCCCCAACTACCAAGACGTATCTAGAGGAAATATAATATCTCTTAGTTCTTGAACTATGTTTACCCCATAGGAAGACTAGCTAGTGGATCCACCGAGAAATCTACATTTATGTTTGGTTCTACTTTGGCAGGTAGATCACCATCCATTGGTGTAAGGTTTTACCACACTGGATAACACACTTCTCTCATGTGGTCTATGTCGATTAAGTCAAGTGTTCCCTAAATTAAAATAAAGTAATGAAGTATAAACTAACTAAGGTGAGTTGAGAGGTTTAACTTAGCCTAGGTAGGGGTATGGGACTCTACTTATGCCTTGGACTAGTTGACCTTCATGGAGCTTTAAGAAGTTGATATTATGTATGTATATGATGATTATGTATATGATGATAATATGTTGATGCTACAATGTTAATGACTATATAATGATGATTATCCATTTGATATATGTAGTTGAATTATATTGTTAAAGTTGGACAGTAGTTATGTTTTCTTGTTAGGTCTACTTGGTTGAGCAAGGTAATGGGGTTTTTCTTGGTCATCTCACTTGTTAATTTGATGAGGATTCATGAGTAGTTGTCGTGCTTATTAGGATATGATTAACTCTTATTCATCTTGCGATGTTATTCCTTGATGATAGGGTTGTAGTAAATCATGGTTTAAAGTATATTAGAATACATATTATGTGTTTGAGTTAGTAAGCATGTTTGTTTGGTTGATATGACTTGATTGACTTTGCATTAGGTTTTTAAAAGGGTAAAATGACATGTTGTGACTAAAAGTCCCTTCTTAGCATGTTTTGCTCTTATATGTGCATATTCTCGGAGACTTAGTACATGTCGAGTACAAACCCCATTTTCTCCCCTTTTCCCAAACATTTTAGATTCCGGTCATTGAAGGTTCATTCAGAAACCACTTAAAGAAGGCGTGGATATTCTCTATCATACAAATGGGTAGGTCCTCACTTTCAGAGGGCAATACCAATATATTGCCTATGAAGTTTCTTTATTATGAGTTTAAGACACTTTTATGTTTATTCCATTTTCATTGCATACGACTTGTATAAGACTACATGTGGATTCATTACATTTGATGTAGGGCTATGCCAATATTGTGATAATCGTTTAGATGGTATGAGATGAGACAATCTTTAAGACTATCTTTCTATATGGAGGTTCTATGTATACTCGATATGACTATACAATATGTGTATGTAGAGATCTATGTGAACCTCCAAGTAGATGTAATGAAAGTTTTAAATTTTTCTTCATTTTCAACCTATGAATGTTATGACTTGATATTAAGATGCTAGTCTTAGTCCTTCAAAAGACGACGCCGATTACGTCTAGGGGGTAAACCCAGATGTGACATGAAGTCCTGTTATCCTCATTTTTTCCTAAATAAGGTTATTTGTTCCTATTAATAATGAAAATAATGAGTAAATTTGATTTTGACTTTATTTGCAAAAATATTCATAGTTATGATAAAAGGTCTATGCTAAAATGAGTTTTTATGGAAAATGCTCTTTTTATTGATTTGCATTTAATTATTTTTGATGTATTGTTGCCTTCATGAAATGTTATTGAGCATGTTAATGTGTTTTTGAAATAATTTTTGGCAAAGTGAATCTTAATGTTGTGTTCACCTCATGTAGTTATTGAGAAGGTAGTTCCTCATGTTGCAATGTTGAGCTCTTATACGTGGAAATTGTGATTTGAGTTGCTATATTTCATGTTGATATGTTGATTTGAGTTGTAACTCATGTTGGTTGTGTATGTTTTTGGTTGAGCTGCTACTTTGGGGCTATCCTTTCCCTAAAAAAATATTTTAGTGTCATTCGGGGATGAATGTTCCTAAGGTGAGATGGATAATGTAATACTCCGAAAGTCCATGACCTAAAACTTGAGCCTACATTGTTGGTATAAGGTTGATAACACTATTTTTAGGCCTAAAATAATGCATATAAGCAATTTAGGATGTTGTAGAGTAAAAACGTCAAGGAACATCCATGATGTTTGGAGAGTAATGAAATAGGTGCTAGTTTGCCTTGACATGTTTCATGTTGTTTCAAGAGTAGGAAATCAATGAAATTTGATAGATAAAGTGTTAAACATGTATTAGAATATGTTTAGGGTCGAAATTTCCAGGTGCAACTCCCCAAGGACCACCCTCAGGGTCCTTGGCAAAGACCCTTCAAAAAATGGCTAAAAGCTGTCGACTGACAGCGGCTACGTACGAACCACTCGACATGCCATCATCTATTAGAAGAGGCTTTGATGGATCCTTAGGTGAATATTTATTAATTATTGAAAAACCCAAAAATAGGCTCTCTGCCACCAATGATGGATGTGTAGTAGAATGGGTGCAAGTGGGCGTGGACTGACCTACGGACCGTAGGTCAGATCTGGTCTCTTGTTGTCCAAATTTTAATGAAGTTATTTAATTAGATAATTAGTTAGGTGTTCAATTAGGGGTTAACGGATGTTTAGTTTAGTTAGTTAAGAAACTATAAAAGGCCTAACACTCATTACACTAACCTAGAACTCTTCAATTCCCAAATTCAAATCCTCTTCCTTCTATCTACTTTCCGTAATGCCTCGAAAGTACCCCCTAAAAGAAGGGAGTACCCCTATATTGGAACATTGCGTACTTGATCTATTGGAGGTCTTTCATAAGCTTTAACTATAATTCATTGCATAAGACATGAAAAATAGTGCGGAATTAAAACTTTTCATGAATAAATTAATAAAGAAAAACATCTTTTGTAAAAGCTAAGGATTGATCTCGTCTTCACAAGCTAACTTAAAGACACAACATAAATATCTTAGGGACACAGCCCTTTACATTAAATGAAAATGCATAATGAGTATTAACGATAGAATCTTAGAAATAGAATTATGTCCTCGAATATAAGAGGACATACTTAGTCTTGAGAGGATACATTCCCAATGTAACGCCCAAAAATGAACTATGATGAACTAGATCCTAATGAGTGTTTACTGAAATAATTTGAATATTTTAAATGATATAATTTAGTTTTATTAGGCAGTGGTGAAGTTTGGTTAAGTTATGAGGTCAAACGCCCAAGAACGTGCATGACGTTCGGAAGGTGTGCCTTAGGTAGCGCTTGTGTGTCTTGAGGTGTTTGAGTAAGTTTTATGTGTTAGTTTTTCTTGAAACATGGATGAGATGTTCCTAAGACCTATACTACTTAGTTTAGGGGTTAAAAGTCCGGGAACGACCCCAGATAGGACCCACAAGGGGCCCTTGATGAAGGGCCCAAGAGTTGGACCAAATTGCCAAAGTAGTGACCAAAAAACGACCCTAAGGACGGTCCGTCAAACCACGAGACCCTACCAACGGTCTGTTGTTGCACAAACATTTGTTGGTTAGGTCTCATCTATGAGGTCTGCCAAAAGCTGTAACTTGCTGCCTTCGCTTGGGGTGTTTGTTAAATTCACACAAATTCTTTTATGAACCTAGGACGTTAGTTTTAGTGTTTATTAGGTATATTAAAGTGTTCTAGACCCCAAGACCTTAATTTAGACCCCTCTTCCTAAAACCCAAAACCCATATCTCTTAGAATTCTCTCTCAAAGTCTCCTTGGAAGCTAGAAGTCAAGAAGTGCTAGGAGGGTTGTTGGTGGTCATTTATCAATAAAATATCTTTGGTATTTCTTCAATGTGAGGTATGTTATACATCCTTGAACTCTCTTTCATTCCAGGATTCCCTTCAAACTAATTTTCAAAAGGACTTTTCAACCCTAGTTTCTTCTATCTTGAAATCTATGGGTCTTGCATAAAAACGTTTCTAATTAATTTTTAATAGTATTTATAGTGTTATTTGATTATTTTCAGGTTAAAACTTCAATAAAATCATGTTAAAGCTTTTAATCTAATGTTGGCTTAAGAAATGGGTTATATGAGCATGAATTGATAGTCTTTGAGCTTTGATTTCTATGGTTGTTGTTGTATAGATAATTCCCCAAAGTTCTAATTTGTTATGAATTAAGGATAAAATGTCATAGGTGATTAAAGCATGGATCAAAGGGTAAATTCGGTATGTTGTTAGTTTTAATTTTGAAATGCTATTGAGTGATATTGTCCACCTTCTTGGTGGCGGTGTTTATTTGAATTGTATGAATGTAAAGTTACTTGTTATTTGTGAATGAATCTATTAAGGCTTGTTATGTGAAGTAAGATGAAAAACATGCTATTATTGTTAAATGTTACTTATGAAGTGATTAAGTGAAGTAGACTAGAGCCTATGTTTGAATGAAATTTTTCTTGTTAATTGCTTTATGAAACTTGTTATGAGAAATATGTTAAGGTTTAAGTATAAAGGACTTAGATGATTATATGAAGTATTTAAGGTGTGTGATGTGATGAATGAAGGTATAACAATGTATAGGAGTTAAATGAAAATGAAATGAAGCTTATGTGCAAGGTGTGCTCACATATCCACACACACTCACACTTGAATGAATAAATGAAGCTAAGTTAGGTCGTAAAGGGGAGTTTTGGGGAGAACACTCTTCATGAGTTGATATGAAGTGTTGAGTAGACACCCCACTACATCCCATGAGCTTTATAAGATCGGTTGAAGGATGAATGCCCTTCGTGAGTGGAGATGTGGTGTTCACTAGTTATCCTTAACCTACAGTCTATAATGTTGAGAATTTGTGGGAAGTTATGCCTAGCACCAAGAGGATATGAATGAGAGGTGGATTACACTTCATGAGTTGAAATGTTGTATTCCAATGTACCTCTTGAGATGAGTACTCCTCATTAGTAGAGAATGAGTTACTTAGTAGCAATCTCAAGTAGCTATTGGGAAAGCCATGTAAATGCTAAGATAATGACCTTATTCTAGGCAAGTGAGGATCTCTGATCCGATTGGGGTTAATATCGGGATACCATGTCTAGCTCTCATAGTCCATGTCAGTTAAGCTAACTCCCACAAAAGAAATGAATGTGCTAAGTCTTCTAAAGGAGTGTTCTACTTAGGGTAGGTAGTGTAATGGGACGCTATTTATCCATTGCACTAGGTAGGCAATCCGAAAGGGGAGCCTTGGTGAGATTTATTTGAAATGAATGAACTAAATCTTCTAAAAGAATGTACTACTTAGGGTAGGTTGTGTTATGGGATTCTATCTATCCATTGCACTAGGTAGGACCTTCGGAAAAGGAAGACTTGGTGGCAAACCTTATAAAAAAATGTGCTACTTAGTGTAGGTGGTGGTATAAGACACCATCTACTCATTGCACTAAGTAGGAATTATGTAAGGGAAGACTTTGGTGGTTGGTTGGATGTCTTTTAATTTCTTGCCATTGATTGAGGGGCTTGTTTCTACGAAGTTGAGTAACCCAAAAGGGGTAGTCTTGATGATTTCTTTGGTGTATATTATAGGAGTCATATGCATACTTCCTTCATGTCTGACCATAGTGAGTCATATGATAATCTTGAGGTAGGCAAACTCTTAAGGAAAATGAGTTCACTTTCTCTTTCACTTTGCCTTGGCAGTTCACTCATTTAGAATATGATAGTTCATTGTAATTTCTCAAATTGAATACATTGTGAATGTTTTAAATGATTTATTATAAGTGCTCAAATGGTTTCACTATAAAGGATTAATTAGTAAACTGTAATGTTAGATTTGAGTTCACTTTTAAGTTTTGGTAAGTTCACTGTAAAGTGTCTTTTGGTTTAAAAATTATATGAGCTTTCATCTAAGTGTTAAATTATTTTCATCATGTTAATTTGTTTCTAAATTCATTAATGTTATACTTAATTGGAATGAAATGATATTTTACTAAAATGTCCCTTTTCGCATATTTTTGGATATGCCATACTTAGTAAATTATTTGTACTAACCCCATACATTTTATATACTATGTATGTATAGGTTTGAAGCAAGGTTGAAGTCTATAAGGAAAAGCTTGCGAAAGTTCCTCTCAAGACAAAGTGTCCTCATATATTTGAGGGCATAGTTTCAATCTTCATATTTTCCTTATGTTAAGACTTATTATGTGTTTCATTTCAATGTAAAGGAGCCGTGTCCCTAAGTTATTTATGTTGTGTCTTTAATTTTGAAATTTGACAATGAGATTTTTTTAGTATTTATAAAAGATTTCTTTTTATATTAAATTATTCATGAAAGTTTTAATTCCGCACTACTTTTAATGTCTTATGTAATGAATGCTAGTTTAAGGTCTTGTACAAGACCCCAAAGGGTCAAGTACGCCTGGTCACAAAATGAGGGTTCCTTCTAACTGCTAGGGGTGCTTTCGGGTCGTGACAGACTTGGTATCAGAGCATAAGTTTTTGAGAAACAGGTTAAGGTCCAAAAGTAATAAACCACGTCTTGTAGTATGTGGGTCATTGTTGTAAGTCGCGACACATCAATGGACAAGAGTCTATAGGACGATAGATTTTCACTTTTTTCATTACTATTGAATTATGCCATAGAACTTAACTGCATAAGGCCTTTTTCTATTATGTTCCCTTGTCCGATGGTCTTCTAATTCTGATTGATTGGAAGGGGAGATGTTTCTATGTTTGAGAGAGAGAAAATTTGAGTTTTGATGTTATGATGGTTTTGTAGCTAGATTAGTAGAGGTGAAGGTAAGTTTTGAAAATGGTAATTTGATTCCATTTATGGCTAGGTGTGAATTATGAGATTGGAAGTGTTATGATGAGAAATTTTGTGCTGATGTTGTTCTAAGCATTGTAAGAATGATAATGATTGAATAAAGTGGTTTTGAGAATAAATGAGTCATCTTGTGATTATGTTCAATGATGGTAGATATGTTTTAAGGTGTGAATTTGAGGAATATTGTAAGGATGTGAAGATTTTGTAGGAGTTGAGGGCGACCCTCTATTGTGACTTATGTTTAATAGTTGTTCTTGTGATTGGTGGATGTTGTGGTGTAAGATGGAAATGTGGTATGAATATTTAGTGAGGAAGTTTGTTCCATGAAATTGAGTTAAGTGATTCCTAAGAGTTTAATGAAGTGATGTTTAAGAGAGTGTCTAGGCTTGAATCCTAAGAGGAAAGTGTCATTCTTACCTTGTAAGGTTGACATTTAATCTTGATGTGCATGAGTTGAGGGTATTGTGAGTTCTTACCTTGTGATAGGCATAATGGTGCTTTGAAGTATGAGGCCTTGAATGTGGATTTACCCTAAGCAGGGGAGAATGAATATTGAGTAGAATGGCATGTAATGTGCTTAGTCTAAGAAAATACTCAAGAGTCACTAAGTGGGAGTAGTAGAATGGGATGCTACTCTCACATTGTACTTTGTGAAACTTACCAAGTCTAATTGGAGTAAGTTAGTGTGGTCTTGTCCCTCATAGTATCATGACATCTTGATAAAGTTACTTGGAAGGTGCATTACGAAAATTTTGAAGCATGTGGCATAGTGATGTTTTGAATTCACTGTAATGAAATTCAAATTTGTAGAAAATTGCATATGGTTTCAAGGTGTTATAAGATTAGTTTATGTGACTTTATAGTTTTTTATGATGATGTCATCTTGATGAATTGCTCAAAGAATGAAAATTTGAAGTTTTGAGCATGCTTAATGATGTTACGGTGATGTTCACTGTAAAATTTTTTAAATTTGTGAAAATTTTCCTTGCCTTTGATTGAAGTTTCAATGTATGCAAAAGTGTTGTTTATGAACATGTTTAATGTTGGAGAAGGTAGATCCTCCATGAAAGAAGGTTAAGGGTGAGTTTTGAAAATTTTGAAGTTTGCAGGAGTTGCTTATGTTCCTAGTGTTTGATAAGTGCGAATTGATGCTCCTTGTTAGTTTATACTTTGATTTTGAGTGCATTTACCATGATTTCAATGTTTTATGTGATACTAAGTAATTCCTTGTTGTTCTTGAAGTTTTAGTGTCATTCGAGGACGAATGTCATTCCAAGTGGGGGAGAATGTAATGCCCAAAGCGAACTAAGGTAATCTAGATCCTCATGTTATTGAATAAATTTGAATCTAAAATGAGTTACTATAGTTTTCTTAGGCAGTGTGTGAAGTTTTGTTAAGTTTGGAGTTCAAACGCCCAAGAACGTCCATGACGTTCGGAAGGTGTGCCTTAGGTAGAGCTTTTGTGTCGTCATGTGTTTGAGTGAGTTTTATGTGTTTGTTTTTCTTTAAACTTGCATGAGATGTTCCTAATACCTAGACGACATATTTTAGGGGCTTAACGACCCGGAACGACCTCACATAGGACCCACAAGGGGGGCTAGATGAAGGGCCCAAGACATGGACCAAACTGCCAAAGCAGTGAGCAAATGACGACCCTAACAACGGTCCTTTGGTCCACCAACCGTCCATCGATCTAGAAAGTCGATAGTACATGCGATTAAGGATGTCCAGGCTCTATTTGAATCTAATTGTCAAACCACGAGACCCTACCAACTGTCCTTTGCTGCACAGATGATCCATTAGTTAGGTCTCTTCTGTAAGGTCTTCCAAAAGCTGTAAGTTGCAGCCTTGGTTTGGGGTGTTTGGTAAATTCACCCCAAGTCTTTTATGACTCTAGGATGTTATTTTTAATGTTTATTATGGTATATTAAAGTTTTATAAAACCTATGACCTCATTTTAGACCCCTCTTCCTAAAATCCAAAACCCCTCTCTCTTAGAATTCTCTCTCAAAGTCTCCTTGGAAGCTAAAAGTAAAGAAGTGATGGAAGGGCTGTTGGTGGTCGTTTATCAATCAAATATCTTTGATATTTCTTTAATGTGAGGTATGATATCCATCCTTGAACTCTCTTTAATTAAAGGAGTCCCTTCATACTAATTTTCAATAGGGGTTATCAACCCTAGTTTCTTCTATCTTCAAATCTAAATATAGGTCTTACATGAAAACGTTTCTAATGGATTTATAATGTTATTTATAATTTTAGTTGATTATTTTAAGGTTAAAACTTCAATTAAATCATGTTAAAGCTTTTCATCTATTGTTGGCTTATGAAATAGGTTATATGAGCATGAATTGATAGTCTTTAAACTTTGATTTCTTATGGTTGTTATTTTTGTTTATATACTGCCCAAAAGGGATAATATATGATGAATTATTGAAAAAAATGTTATAGGTTATGAAAGAATTGATTTAAGGTTAAGTTGGTTATGTTGTTAGTTTCAATTTTGAAATGCTCTTGAGTGTATGATCCATCTACTTGGTGGCAGTGTTTATTTGAATTGTATGAATTTAAAGTTACTAGTTATTTGTGAATGAAGATATTAATTCTTATTATGTAAAGTAAAATTATAAATATGGTATTATTGTTAAATGTGCCTCATGAAGTGATTAAGTGAAGTAGACTATGGTGTATGCTTGAATGAAGTTATTCTTGTTAATTGCTTTATGAAACTTTTTATGAGAAGTATGTTAAGGATTAAGTATAAAGTACTTAGATGATTATATGAATTATTTAAGGTGTGTGATGTGATGAATGAAGTTCTAAGAATCTATAGGAGATAAATGTAAATGAAATGAAGCTTATGTGTAAGGTGTGCTCACAGGTACACACACACTCACACTTGAATGAATGAATGAAGCTAAGTTATGTATTAAAGGGGAGATTTGGGGTGAAAAAACTTCATGAGTTGAGATGAAGTGCTTACTAGCAACCCCACTATATTCCAATAGATTTCTATGATAGGTTGGAGGATGATGCCCTTCGTGAGTTGAGATGCGGTGTTCACTAATTATCCTTAACCTATAGTCTATGATGTTGACAATACATATGAATTTATACCAAGCACCGAGAGGTTATGAAAGAGAGGTGGATTACACTTCGTGAGTTGATATGTTGTATTCCAATGTACATCTTGAGATGAGTACTCCTCGTTAGAAGACAATGAGTTACTTAGTAGCAATCCCCTTATCCCTTAACTATGCGCCCGCATAGGTGTAGCTATGGGGAAATCCATGTAAATGATAAGAGAATGAAATCATTATAGGCAAGTGAGGATCATTCATCCGATATGGGTTAATATCAAGATTCCATGTCTAGATATCATGATCCATGTCGGTGAAGCTAACTCCCACAAAAGAAATGAACGTGCTAAGTCTTTTAAAGGATTGTTCTACTTAGGGTAGATAGTGGAATGAGATTCTATTCATCCATTGCACTAGGTAGGAAATCCGAAAGGGGAGTCTTGGTGAGACTTATTTGAATTGAATGAACTAACTCTTCTAAAAGAACGAACTATTAGGGTAGGTGGTGGTATGGGACGCTATCTATGCATTGCACTAAGTAGGACCTTCCGAAAGGGAAGACTTGGTGCCAAACCTTCTAAAAGAATGTGCTACTGATGGTAGGTGGTGGTATGGGACGTCATCTACTCATTGCACTGAAAAGGCATTCCGAAAGGTAAGACTTTGGTGGTTAGTTTGTTGTCTTTAAGTGTCTTGCCCTTAATTGAGGGGCTTGTTTCTCCCGAGTTGAGTAACCCAAAGGGTTAGTCTTGATGATTTCTTTGGTGTGTATTGAAGGATACATATGCATACTTTCTTCATGTCTCACCTTAGTGAGTCATAAGATAATCTTGAGGTAGGGAAACTCTTACGGTAAATGAGTTCACTTTCTCTTTCACTTGGCCTATGCAGTTCACTCATTTAGAATAGGATAGTTCATTGTAATTTCTCAAATTCAATACATTGTGAATGTTTTAAATTATTTATTGTAAGTTCTCAAATGGTTTCACTGTAAAGGATTAATTAGTTCACTGTAATGTTAGATTTGAGTTCACTTTTATGTTTTTGTAAGTTCACTGTAAAGTGTCTTTTGGTTTAAAAATTATACGAGTTTTCATCTAAGTGTTAAATTATTTCATCATGTTAATTTGATTCTAAATTAATGAATGTTATACTTAATTGGCATGGAATGGTATTTTACTAAAATGTCCTATTCCGCATGATTTTGCATATGCCATACTTAGTACATTATTTGTACTAACCGCTTACATTTTCTATACTATCTAAGTAAAGGTTTGAAGCAAGTTTGAAGTCTAGAAGGAAAAGATTTGGAAAGTTCCTCTCAAGACAAAGTGTCCTCATATATTCGAGGGCATAATTTCTATCTTTTTAGTTTCCTTATGTTTAGACAATATGTATTTTATTTCAATGTAAAGGGGTCTAGTCCCTAAGTTATGTGTGTTGTGTCTTTATGTTTTGCTTGTGACGATGAGATTTTATTAGTATTTATTAAATATTTCTTTTTATATGAAATTATTCATGAAAAGTTTTTATTCTGCACTACTTTTCATGTCTTCCATTCAAAGTGTAAGTGTGTGTACATAAGAGCACACTTTTCCAATAATCATCGTTCTCATTAACTTTGAGTTCTGGACATGCTTACACCTTCATTCATCATTTCTCACACACTAACATGCTCAACATATACAAATACTTCATTCAGGCATAATCTAAGCAAGACAAACAATTCAAGATTCATAATGGATATCAACATGAACCTCATCATTATCACTTCATTTCAGACCTTAGGCATTAAAATCCATACTCACAACACATACACATATATACCCAAAAACATCAAGTAAACACCACCACCAAGTAGTTGGACCATACCACTTAAGAGCATTTCATAATAAGAATTATATAATATAACCATTTTCCATTTAACCAAGATTTCACCACCTATAATTAATTCTTTAATTTATTATCATAATATGGCCTTTAGGTCAGTAAACCATAATAACGACATAACAAAATAAAATTTCACACCATACACAAACATGTTCATTTAACCCATTTCTTAAGGTAAAAGTTTGAAATACCCATAGGCATTAGTTCATTAGGGTTTTGAAATTAAAATAATCAATTAAAAATCGAAACAACATATTTGAATCATTAAAACACTTTTACATGAAGACACATGCTTAGAATCAAAACTAGGAGAACATGGCGTTTGAACACCCTTTTTGAAATCTTTTAGAAATGACTCCTTGAATGGAAGAGGGTTCAAGGATGACTACCATACCTCAAAGATAAGAAAACTCATGAATTTATATGAAGGAACGTCCACAACCAGAAACTTTAAGTCTTTCTTTGAGTCCAAGCTTCTATGGGGTTTTGAGAGAGCCTTTATTGAGAGAGGGTTTTGGGTTTTAGGAAATGAAGTCTAAAATTAGGTCTTATTGTTTGAAAACTATTAATATACCTTACCCTAAAAAATCATCCTAGGTTCATAAAATACTTGGGGTGAATTTACCAAACACCCCAAGTCAAACGCAAATTTTTGACACCTTTTGGTAGGCCAAACAACGCCAACTCATAGATGGGTCATGGCCCCATCGACGCCTTTTTGATGGGTTCCGTCGATTGGGATGAGTCTCTACATGGTGTAGGGTTTCCTAGATTTTCAGGGCTAGTCGACGACCAAGGTCGACAGGCCGTTGGTAAACCAACGGTCCATCCCTTGTGGTGTCGATGGTCACTGCCTGGCAGCATCCTGCCAAGTGGATGGTGTTCTAGGTGGGGTCGTACCTAGAAGTTAAACCCCAATTCATAGTCTTCTAGGTCTCAGGAACATCCCACATCAATTTCTATTACAACGAATATGTAAAACTTTCTAAAACACATCAAGACACATATGCACTTTCTAAGACACACCTTCCTAACGTCATCGACGTTCCTAGACATTTGACCTCTAAACGTCACCAATTTTCCCTCACTGCCTAAGGATATCATTTTAACACAAAAATAACTCACAAAATATTCACGAAGATCTAGTTCACCTTAGTTCATTTTAGGTTGTTACATTCTCCCCCAGTTGGAACAACATTCGTCCTCGGATAATGCTAAACTCTTTTAAGAACATCAAGGACATACTAGCAGAACTAAACACACCATATCAAGGCTCAAACATTGATAGTCAATGCACCAAACTCACACGGAACAACAATTACACATTGATAAGCATTTTTCTAGGCAACACAGACAACTTTTGGAAAAATAATTTCCGCACTTCAAAACACATTCTCATTCTTCATTTATGGAGAAACTACCTTCTCCAATATCAACATGCTCATAAATATCGTTTCTAAACGCATTGAAACTATTTTTCATGAAAAATCCAATTTCTCAAAATATTGAACTTTTTATAGTGCAATAACTTAACAGTGAAACATGCTAAAACTCATTAATTCACCTTTAAAGAAATTTTAACATGAATGAATGATAACACAAGACAAAACATCATTCTTACTCACATTATAACATGAAAAAACAACTTTGAAGAAATTAAACATTATCATTTGCTACACCATAACAAGAGGAATATAGGTTGACTACCAATTTTCCCAATGTAGACATGATATCATCCAGAGCATGTAAAACATTATACCATCAAAGTCACTCATAACATAAAGAAGAATGCAACTCATACTAATATGCAAGACTCCTAATCATTACCAAATGACCAAGAATTTAGGTCTAAATATTGAATGAGTATAGAAGGAAAGATAAGGATATCAACCACATTTCCACCTAACTCATTCTCCCCCACTTAGGGTAAAGTCATCTTTAAGGTCTCATACTTCAAACTACCATTAAAACTCTAACAAGGTAGGAACTCACACTACCCTTAACTGATGTACATCAGGACTAAATATCAACCTTACAAGTTAAGCATAAAACCTGCCACTTAGGATTGAATCTTGCACAAACACTCTTAAAGATTATCTTACTCAACTCTTAGGCATCACATATCTCAACTCATGGAATAAAATACCTTCTTCTTCAAAACATTAGCACATTCTTTTAACAATCCTCAAATTTTCACCTTAACTTTTCTACTATCATCATACACAACTTTAATATAACTCATTTCCCCAAAAAAGGACTTCATTCAAACATATAAACTCTTACCATTCTTAAAACTACATCACCATTCAATTTCATATCATAATACTTCCATTTTAATAAGTCACACATAGCCATGAATGACATCACATGACAATCCTCAAAGTAACCTTCACAACTATTCTTCTAGCCACAAAACCATCATAAGCATCAAAACTCCCTTTTCTCTCCCTCAAACTTAGAAACATCTCCTCTTCCAAGCAATAACATCTAAAAAATCACCGGAAAACAGAAAAGAAGAGAGAGACCTTATGGATTTAAGTTCTATGGAAAGATACAAGAGTAATGAAGTGAAACTCTATCGTCCTATAGCCTCTCATCCATGGATATGTAAAAACTCACACCGATGACCAAGAGTCTACTAGACGTGTCTTGTGAGACTTTAGACCATAAATTATATCCCATAAACTTATGTTCTCATACCAAGTTTGTAAAAATCCAAAAATAACGCCTATAAGAAGGGAGCATCCCTAGGTTGAAACAATTGCGTACTTGACCTTTCGGAGGTCTTGTATAACCTTAGGTATCATTCATTAAATAAGACATGAAAAGTAGTGCGAAATTAAATTTTTTTACAAATAAATTAATAAATAAAAACATCTTTCATAAAAGTTGTGGATTATTTTCGTCTTCACAATAAATCTTAAAGACACAACATAAATATCTTAGCTAAATTACCCTTTACATAAATGATTATACATAAGAAGTCTTAACGATAGAAACTATGAAATAGAACTATTTCCTTAAAAATAAGAGGACATACTTTGTCTTGACAAGATAGATTCCCAAGCTTTTCTTCTAAACTTCTTCTTTCCTACAACCTATAATTATAGAGTATAGAAAAGTATGAGCTTAGTATAAAACAATATACTCAGTACGACATATGCAAAAACATGCAAAAAAGGATAATTTAGTAAAATAAGCTTTCATGCAAAATAAGTAAAACCTTTATGATTATAGAGTTAAAATAATATAAGAATTATAATTTATCACATAAAATAGAACTCTCATAATTTTACAACCAAAAGATCAATTTATAGTACACTGAAGCACACTTTATAGTGAACAAAGTGAAGCCTTACAGTGAACATTTCACCCATAGCATAGTGAACTCGATTCTTTTGATGTTTCCGTAACCTAGTTATCATATTACTCT
This sequence comes from Solanum lycopersicum, assembly GCF_036512215.1. Classification (NCBI taxonomy): domain Eukaryota; kingdom Viridiplantae; phylum Streptophyta; class Magnoliopsida; order Solanales; family Solanaceae; genus Solanum; species Solanum lycopersicum. Next base: position 20,701,846 of record NC_090811.1, on the reverse strand, counting down.
TTAAGATAAGAAAAGAAGAGACCACCAATACACCCCCTTCAAGACACACCAAAACGATCCTTAAGACTACCAACCATAGGCTTACCTTGTCCAGGAAAGAAGTGCACACTCTTTCCATGTAAGTACCATTCTCCAATAGGACTTATAAGTCACACTAAGTGCAATGTGAGAGTATCTTCCCATATTACTTCTTCTACTTAGTGCTCCTTGAGGATTCCCTTGGATTAAGAATTCTACATTAGTCATTATTAACTTCATCACATAAAATTTAACCTTAACTTGCTTCTTTAACATTAGAACTTAATTCATTCTAACTTCATTTTCAACTCATTGTCACATCCGGGTTTACCCCCTAGATGTAAGTGGCGTCGTCTCCCTCTTTGAGGACTAAGACTAGCCTTGGTTTACATCATCACAGTCATAAGTCGAATTTATCTGAAAATTTAAAACTTTTACTACTTGGAGGTTTACATAGACCTCTATATACACATAATATACATATTGAGTATACATGGACCCTTCGTATAGGATGGTTACATAGCCTTCTACTTTTATTGCACGTAAATATATACATAAGGTAGAACATAGTCTTAATTGTCTCTTCTTATACCATCTAAAGATCATAGAAATTTGGGTATAGCCTTACATCAATGTTAATAAGCCACCTATAGGTTTATACAAATCACACTCAAATTAAAGTTGAATGAACATAAGATTCTTAGAAAAATAAAGCAACTTCATAAGCAAGATATCAGCATCTCCCTCGGAAAGTGAATACCTACCCACTTGAATGGTAGAGAATATACAAATCTTCTTCAAGTCATCTTGGATGAGCCTTCAACAACCTGAACCTAAAATGTTTGGGAAATATGAATAAAATGGGGTTAGTATTCCACATCTAATAAGTATGAGACCATATGCACATATATTTATAAAACATACTAAGAAAAGGACATTTCTATAAGAATGCATTTTTCTTTAAAAGATATCTGCATATTCAACAATACCTCACCAAACAATACTTCACATTTATTAAGTCATAGACATGATCATCATAATACCACAATATCAAGTCTAGTCCAACCAAAAATTCCCACTATACAAGTAGAAGCATATTCAAGTAACGCTACATCCAAGTCATATTAAACAATAAGCATGAATAAGAGTACATTTCATTATAACAAAGCAAGACAATTACCTATGAACCCCTATCAAGTCAACAAGTGCAATGACTAAGCAAAGAACAATAACTTTACTCAATCAAGTAACCCCACAAGAATCATGACTAACAACCTACTTCATATAACATGACATTTAGATATATATTTAATCTTCTTTCACAATATAAACCAATACGTACTCATAATTGAACTAGTCAACATATAGTATCAAAAATGTGCAATATATATATATATATATATATATATATAAATCACCATAAACATACATAATAACATCCTTCTAAGACTACCCTGAAGTCTAACTAGTGCAATGCTTAGGTAGTGTCCCATACCCCAACCTAGACTAAGCTAGACCCCTTAGGTTATCCTAGTTAGAGTTAAATTCTTTAATCCATTTTTCCCATTTTGGGAACATCTTGATTAACCAAGATAGACCACATGAGCTAGTGTGGAATCCGGTGTCATACTACCTACACCAAAAGAAGACAGACAACTTGCCAAGGTAGTACCAAAACATTAAACATAACAACTACGTGGATCAACTAGCTAGCATTCCCATAGGGGAAAAAGAGTTCAAGCAGTAGAATATATAGTAGGGAAACTATTTATGCTCCATACATTGTAGTATCCAATCTCAAGAGTATTTTAGTGCTCCTACCTCCCCTATGTGGGAAGGGACACTCCTCAATTAAGTTCACTCGGTGCTAAGCTAGATTCCTTTTTAAGAATCTCTTTAAGACTTTAATTATCAATCATAGCTTAGTGTAGGTCATAGGGTCTACCCCTTATATAATCATCATCATCCTAACTCAATAAGAATTGTATGAGTATAAGTCCTTTCATTACAAATCATATAAGTGATGTTAGCACATTAGCATTTCATATCATAATAATGCACATTGATAGTCATCATAATACTTATAAGAAATACACCTTAATCAACCTCACAACATAGTCAATACATTTCAATTCAACATCATACCGTCCTATCATCCCTAATTCAAGGCTTACTACAATATAAAATCATGGTTTAACCACAATTAATCACAATTGTAAGTAAAGATAGAGATCATAAAACTTACCAAGTCCCCTTCATAGTTTATCATTTAAGCCTTACCATAAACCCTAAATTCAATAAAATTTGGATGTTACACATCATAATTAAATAATAAATATGATAACAATACTAGAAGAGTTACTATACCATAATGCAATACTAAATCAAAGCTTAAACCAAGATACTTAGGTCAATTCCCATAACGTATATCACTTATCAAGAATTAGTATCAAAGACTAAAATTCATCTTAATTTGTTAATTATTAGTGTAAAAAAATCATGTAATAGTGATTTAACAAATAATCAAGTCAATAGAATCAATTACAACCCAATTCACAACAAGATCATATCTAGGGTTAAGGGTTGAGGATCATGCTCTTAAATTTAGATCAAACCACCCCAAATTACGATAATAAATATATAACACATGTTAATCTATCCATTACATCCTAAACAAACCATAAACAACTTAGTTCATAACATCAAATTAGTAATTGAATGAAACAAATTTGAAAACTTAACTTCTAGAGAATACTTTGAAGGAGCCCTTTGAGGAAAGAAGTCTCAAAGGTGAATAATATACCATATCTTCACATTTGATGAATATTTGATGGTGAAATCGTCCCTTTCAAGCCTCCAAAACCTCCCCCTAGCTTGTCTTCAATGGAGTCTTCCAAATAGAGAGAGAAAGAAGAGAGAAACAAGAGATTTTATTTTGTGAGTTGTGTTTAGACTAATGAGGGTTGAGGGTATTTATATGGTGAGTTAATTAGTTAATTAGTATTTATTTAATCCATAAATAACTCCTAAACCCCTTAATTATTTCAACTGGGCTTAACTTAAATTATGCAGAAAAATGGACCCTCACTGACGGAACCCCGTTAACGGTCTGTGTCTGTGAGTCGACGGGCACTGTGCTTTCTGTGCTGCACAACCGTCGTTGAGTTCAGAGACTTGCATCTGAGGGTCCCCAAAATTTTGGCTAAATGTGGGACTACGGTTTCCATCGACGCCCCTTCGATCCACACACGAGCCATTGATGGCCTCTCGTGGTTGCACACTGCCCAAACAATGCTCCCTCTTACGTGCAAGGTTCCTCCTCAAGGGCCCTTTGTTGTTACTTGGGGTGTCGTACCCGGACGTTTCAACTACGCATCACCTTAAACACATATTATACACCCTTCCACCAAATTTCATTAATTTCCGACTAATAAAGTCTAGTTAACTAGGCTATGTCACACTAGTACCCTTTAGAAGAAGTGTCCAAACGTCATAGTCGTTTTAGTTCTTAAACCTCCTAAATGACCTTTATCTATAGATGTAGGTCTTAAAACAGTGTTTAGACCCCATGGAACCTATGTTAGTCATTAAGTGTCGTTTTGGATTTTTGAAATGTTACATTATTCCCCTCTTAGGAACATTCGTCCCCAAATGACACTAAAATTCTTTTGACGGAAAGAATAGACTCAAGACTAGAATCCCAAACAATCAACAATATCAAAACAACATAAATCTTAAGATTTCAACAAGGCAATTGCAAAACTTCAATTACTACACTTAAGTCTCAAACACTTCATTATGAGGCATTTCCTTCTCACAACACACATGAGCTCAACATACATTAAATGAGTAAATTTAGCACAATGTTCAACTTATCAACATGCTATATATTATGTCGTCAAAACTCATCATATTAAAATGCACAAAATAACTCAAAACAAGTCAAAAGGCAAAATTTCAGTTTCAAATGCTAACTTCATTGTAAAGCAAGAAAAAAAAAATTCTCATTTTGCAATACTTTACTAAAAATAAAAACAACTTCAATTTTAGTCATTATTTTTCATTATAAGTATGAACTACTAACTTTAGTTATCAAATAGGTGAGGGTAACAGGACTTCATGCCGGCCTTGGCTTCCCATGATGTACCCTCAACTAGGTGATTCTTCCATAACACTTTTACGGATACAACCTCTTTATTCCTTAAATTTTTGACTTGCCTATCAAGAATTTTGACCAGAACTTCCTCATAAGAGTGGTTGTCCTTGACACAAAGACCCTCAATAAGAAGAATAGAATCGGGATCACCAATACACTTTTTAAGCATGGAAACATGGGAAAACGGATGAACTAAAGCAAATTCATTAGGAAGTTTCAATTAATAGGAAACCTTACCATCCCTTTGCAAGATTCAATAGGGACCCACATAATGAGGACTGAACTTCCATTTCTTACCAAATCTAATCACCCCTTTCATTGGTAAAATTTTCAAATAAACCTTATCAGCTTCTTCACACTCCAAATCCCTTCTCCTATGATCAACATAATACTTTTTCCGACTATAGGCCATTTTCAACCGGTTCCTAATGATATGAAATTTCTCCAAAATTTTATAAACCAAATTGGGACCAAGAAGCGAAGGCTCAGCCACTTCAAATCATCTGAGAGCAGACCTACACCTCCTACCATACAAGGCTTCATAGAGAGCCATGGAAAAATAGATGCATGAAAACTATTATTATAAGAAAACTCCACCAAAGGAAAATTCTTATCCCAATTTCCCTTGAAATCAATAATACAAGCCCTAAGAATATCTTTAAGGGTTTGAATAGGATGCTCCTCTTGACCATCCATTTGGGGATGAAAAGAGGTACTCAACTTCACCTTAGTACCCAACTGTTTTTGAAAATACATCCAAGACCTAGATGTGTATTGTGCACCCGTATCAAATAAGATGGATAACGGAATACCATGGACACACACAATTTTATTTATGAAGATCCTAGCATAATCTTCTGCAGAATAAGTAGAGTTGACGGGAATAAAGTGAGCGGACTTTGTCAACCTATCCACAACCACCCATAAAGAGTAATATTGCCTTTGAATCCAAGGCAACCCCACTAAAAAGTCCACATTTATGTCTTCCCACTTCCAAGTAGGAATTTTGATCTCTTGTAGTATGCCACCCCGCTTTTGATGTTTGACTTTTACTTGTTGGAAATTTGGATACTAAGAGAAAAACTCCTCTATGTCCTTCTTCATACCATCCCACCAATAAAATTTCCTATAGTCATGGTACATTTTTGTCAAACCCGGATGAATTGAGTAGCGGGACCCATTGGCTTTTTCAAGCATCCGGTCCCTCAACCCATCTACATCGGGAACACAAAATCTTCCTTGGCACCTTAAAATACCATCCCCCATAGGGAGAATGCTTAATTAAGCTTGCCGAGGACCGTTTTCTTTAACTCAATCAATGATTTGTCATGGTGTTTCTTAGACTTCACCTCAACTACTAATGATGACTCGGAGTTTTTATGAACCATGAAACCACCATCCGAAGAATCTTCCAACCTCACCCCAACCTCGCTAACCTATGTACATTCTTCACTAGGTCTTTCTTGGCTTCATTAATGTGGGATACACTACCAATAGTTATACGACTTAGGACATTCTCAACAATAATAGCTTTGCCGGGATGATAGAGGACACTCATGTCATAATCTTTTAATAATTCTAACCACATTCTTTATCGGAGATTCAATTCTTTTTGGGTAAAAACATATTGGAGAATCTTATGGTAGGTAAAGACATCAACATGCACACCGTACAAGTAGTGCCTCTATATTCTCAAAGCAAACACCACAACCGCTAACTCAAGGTCATGAATTGGATAGTTTTGCTCATGTACCTTAAGTTGCCTAAAAGCATAGGCTATCACCTTCTCATGTTGCATAAGAACACACACGAAACACACTCGGGATGTGTCACAATACACAATAAAACTTTTTGTACCCTCCGTTAAGGTCAGCACAGTAGCGGAAGTAAGCCTATCTTTCAACATTTGAAAACTTCTCTCACATGCCTTTGACCACTCAAACGTCTAACACTTTTGGTCAAAGTAGTCAAGGGAGATGCAATGGACGCAAAATTATCTACGAACCTCCGATAATAACCTTCTAAACCTAAGAAACTCCTAATATCGGTAGGAGTCAAAGGTCTAGGCCAATTTTTCACCGCCTCCGTTTTCTTTGGATCAACCTCAACTCCTTCACTAGAGATAATATGACAAGGAAATGTCACCGACCTAAATCAAAACTCACATTTGCTATACTTAGCAAACAATTGATGTTCTTTAAGTACTTGCAACATTACCCTCAAATGGTTCATATGATCACCCTCATTTTTCAAATATACCAAGATGTCATCAATGAAAACAATGACAAATGATTCTAGGTACTTTAGAAACACTCTATTCATTAGGTACATAAATACCGTTAGAGCATTAGTGAGACCAAAAAAGAACTCATATTTATCATATTTTGTCTGGAATGTCGTCTTTACTGTATCCTCACCTCTTACCCTAACTTGGTGATACCCTGATTTTAAGTTAATTTTTGATAAGTAACTTTCCCCTTTGTGTTGGTCAACAAGTCATCAATCTGAGGGAGAGGATACTTGTTCTTAATTGTGACCTTATTGAGTTAGCGGTAATCAATACACATTCATAAGGACCCATCATTATTCTTTACAAACAAAACACGAGCACCCCATGAAGAAATACTAGGTCTAATAAAGCCTTTGTATATTAAATCTTTGAGTTGTGTCTGCAACTCTTTCAATTTAACCAGAGCCATCCGATAGGAGGAATTGAAATAGGATTTGTATCCGGTAGCAAATCAATACCAAAATCAATTTCCCATTCGGGAGGAATTTCAGGAAGGTCATTAAGAAAAACCTCTAAAAATTGACTCACACGGGGAACGACTCAATGGGAGGAATTTCGGAGTCTAGATCTTGGACTCTTATAGTATGGTATAGATAACCTTTAGAGATCATTTTGCATGCTTTTAGACAAGAGATGATACAACCTCTAGGAATAAAATTTTCTGCCTTCCACTATACAACGGGTTTAATTGGAAAATAAACTTCACAACCCTTGTCCTATAATCAATAGAAGCAAAACAAGCATGAAACCAATCCATACAAAATATAACATCAGAATCAAGCATATCAAATTCTACTAGTTCAATATGAGAAACTCTATTGGGAAACATTATAGGACAATTTTTATACACCCTTTTTGCAACAACCGACTCACCCACTAGTGTAAACACTATAAAAGGTTCATGTAAAATCTCGGGTAAAATATAAAAATTTTTGTCTACTAAAAGAGTAACAAAGGATAAATTAGCACTGGGATCAAATAAGACATATACATCAATAGAGAAGACTTTCAACATAGCGGTTACCACATTGGAAGAAGTCACTTGCTTACCCTTAGAGTGTAGAGCATAAAAGCGGTTTTTCTTTGGAGCCTCATTAGAAAAACTAACATGAGCTTGACCACTACCCTTGTCTTGACTCCCCTCATTAGGGAAATCCCTAACCGTGTTCCCACTTTTACCACAATCAAAACAATTGTTTGTCCTCTTAAGGCAATCACTTTAGTTCTTCTTGCTACACTTTCCCCAAGTTGGCTTCTCAAATGGTGAATTTGTACCGTTTCCCTTCTTGAACTTAGATTTAGACATCCTATAACAACTATTCTTTAGGAACATAGAAGGAACTTGACTTGAAATCCTCTTCTTAAACCTAGGCTTGTATTGTATCTTAAGCCTATTCTTTGAAGAACCTCCATTAAAAGATCTTACCCTCTTGGCATATCTACTCTTCCTCCTAGCTCGTGCCTCTTCCACATTCTTGGAATAAACAATAAATCAAGAAATGTTCATGTGGTCGTCTAGCATAGACGAATGAGACTCCTCTTGCAAATGAAGTCCAGGCAGTGCTTCCTCCGATGTGCTAGGGTCCTGCTCAAGGTCCCATGGTCGGTCCTTGGGGAGTTGTACCCGGACATTTTGACAAAGAACCACCTTAAACATATGTTATACACTGTTCCACAAAATTTCATAAATTTCTGACTCCTAAATGCTAGTCAAATATACTAAGGCACGCTAGTACCCTTTAGAACTAGTTTTCGAACGTCGACGTTCTTGGACGTTTTGGTTCCTAAACCTCCTAAATGACCTATATTCATCTAAATACGTATTAAAAAAGTGTTTATACCCCATGACACCTTTGGTGGGCTTTAAGAATTGTCTTGGATTTTCGAAATGTTACACTCATGATAACTCATTCATTTACTTCATATAGAACACTCCACGATCCCTCTTTCAGAAGGTCCACTTAGTGCAATGGATAGATAGGGTCCCATACCACTCCTTACCCTAAGTAGTAAATTCTTCTAGGAGACTTATTTCATACACTTAATATGAAACATGCCAATACTTCCTTTTCGGAAGGTTTACTTAGTGAAATGGATAGATAGTGTCCCATACAACCACCAACCCTAAGTAGTACGTACTTTTAAAACACTTAGTTCATTCATTCTTTTTCAGCGGAATAGCTTCATCAACATAGACCATGGGAGAGACATGGTATCCTGATACAACACTTATCGGATGACGGTTCCCCACTTGCCTAAGGTGGGGACATTCTTTTAGTTTTTATATGGCTTTTACAATAGCTACACTTATGTGGACGAATAGTTAAGGGATAAGAATATTTGTACTAAGTAACTGATTCTCTACTAAGGATGAGTACTCATCTCAAGAGGTACATTGGAATACAACATCTCACCTTATTAAGTGTAACCACCTCTTCTTCAATTCCTCTCGGTTCTAGGCATAACTCTTCCACGTAGTCTTAAACCTTCTTTACTCTAGACTACATGATAGATAATTACCACCACATATCAACTAACAAAGGGTTTTTATCCCTAGAGGTTACATTTCAACACCACATCTCAACTCACGAAGGGTATCCAACCTCCAAATTATCTTTGAAAGCTCTTTTGGAATAGTGAGGTTGCTACTAAATACTTCATCTCAACTAGCAAGGAGTTTTCACCCCACAACACCCTTTTTCATTCACATTCTTTAACTGCATTCATTCATTCAAAGTGTGAGTGCGTGTACATGAGAGCAAACTTTGCACATAATCACCATTCTCATTAACTTTAAATTCCAGATATGCTTACAATTTCATTCATCATTTCTCACACACTAGCGTGCTCAACATTGAACATCCGAGTTTACCCTCTAGACATAACCGGCATCGTCGTCCTTTTAAAGGACTAAGACTACCCTCTTAGTTTCTTGTCATTACATTCATAGGTTGAAAAATGCAGAAAGATTTAAAACATTCATTATCACTACTTGAAGATTTACATAGACCTCTACATACACATAATATATATTCATATCGAGTATACATAGATCCTTCTTATAAGAAGATTACATAGCCTTCTACTTTTATTGCAAATACAAATATAAAAATATAGAAATAGTCTCTACGATTGTCTCATGTCATACAATCTAAACAGATATTATAATTTGGGCATAGCCCATACATCAATTCAACAAGACCATGCATAAGTCATATGAGAGTACAATATTTAAATAATAAAGAAAGAAATGATAGAGTCAATAACCTCATAACAAAATCCATAGATAGAAGATGTCATTACCATCGAAAGTTGAGGACCTAGCCTAGTTAGAGAAAGGAAGAATGCAAGCCTTCAAAAATGTCGCCACCCAAAATCCTCAACAACCGAAACCTAAAATGTATGGGAAAAAGGGAAGAAAAATGGGGTTAGTACTCCACATGCACTAAGTATGAGATCTTATGCACATACACAATCAACATATGCAAAAAGGGACTTTTGTTCAAAATATGCCAAATTAGACCCTTAGGGGTCTAATGCAAAGTAAAGTCAGTCATATCCACCAACCAAAATATGCTTACTATCTCAACAAGTAATACTCATCCTAGCATATTTGGAACCATGATTTATTACAACCCTAACATCAAGGAATAATATCACAAGAATGAATAAGAGTCGAACATATCATAATAAGCAAGGAAACTACTCAAAAGTCCTTATCAAGTCAACAAGTGCATTGACCAAGCAAAGCCCCGTAGCCTTACTCAATCAAGTATCCTCAACAATAAAACATGATCAATGTCCAACATTATATATCATGGCATTTAGGCATGGATTTCATCGTATATTATCATTATAATACAAGGAATATTCATAAATGAACTAACCAACATATAGTATCAACAATGTTCCATTGTAATCATAAAAACATAATATACTATCAAAACATAAACATATAATAATCTCCTATTAAGACTCCCCTCAAGTCTAACTAGTGCAATGTTTAGGTAGATTCCACACCCTTACCTAAACTAAGCTAGACCCCTTAGGTTATCCATGTTAGGGTTCAAATACTTTAATTTATTTTACCTTTTGCGAACATCTTTCCCTAACCGACACAGACCACATGAGCTAGTGTGAGATCCGGTGTCATAAAACCCTACACCGAAGGAAGGCAGACTACTTAAAAAGGTAGTACCAACACATGAAACATAGCAACTACGTGGCTCCACTATCTAGTATTCCTGTAGGGAAAAAAAGTTCAAGAACTAGGATATTTAGTTGGGACCCTCTTTATGCGCCATGCATTATAGTCTCCAATCTCAAGAATATTGTAGTTTTCCTATCTTCCCTATGTGGGAAGGGACACTCCTCTATCTAGTTCACTCGGTGCTAAGCTAGAGTCTCTTTTAGAAATGTCTTTAAGCCATTAATTATCAATCATAATTTAATTTACGCCATAGGGTCTACCCCTTGTATAACCGTCATCATCAATAGCTCAATTAGAAATGTATGAGTATAAGTCCTTTAATCACAATTCATATAATAGAGGCATCACTTTAGCATTTCATAACATATTAAGGCACATTGATAGTTTTCACCATCCTTATAGCATATACACCTTAATCAATCTCACAACGTAGTTTAAGACATTTCAATTCATCATCGTACAACCTTATAATCCTAGTACAAGTAATACTCTAAATGTAATATCATAACTTAACAACAATTAATCACAATTGGAAGTAAAGAGAGAAATTCTAAGACTTACCAAGTCTTCCTCAACGTCTATAATCAAGGTCTTACCATCAACCCATAACTCAAACCAACTTGGGGATCAACATCATCACACAATGATAACAAATAAGATAATAAGGACAATTGCATCTCCATAACACAATTCATCTTTAGATCACAACTTGAGACAAGGTACATAGGCTGATTTCACATTATAATTTATAATCCTAAATCACATCTCAAGAACTAGCATGATAGGCCTATAGTTCATCTTAATTTAGTCAAAATAGAACCATAGGATGGTAATATAATCAACAACCTACTCAATTGAATGATCACAATACAATATAAGTCAAGATCACTACCTAGGGTTTGGGATAGAGGCACATACTCTTCAATTTAGACCAAACCATCAACATTTACCATAAACAAGTTGAATTAAATGTTAATCTACTCAATATAACCCTAAAAATTCATTAACAAATCAATCCATTACTTTAATTTCATAATTGAATGAAACCCATCAGAAAACTCTACTTTTTGAAATCTATTTTGAGGGAACCCTTTGAGGAAAGGATCTCAAAGGAGAATAAAACTCATATATTAATGTTTCTCAACAATTTGATGAAGAATCCACCCTATTTCCAGACCCAAAACCCTAGGTCTTTCTAGCCTTCAATAGTGAGTTCATGTAGAGAGAGAAATAGGAGAGAAGGAAGAGAGTTTATTTTGAGTGTTATCTTTACGTTAATGAGAATTGAGGGTATTTTTATTGGGACTAAATCAACTTAATTAGTCTTCCTTTTATCCCCAATTACCCCTAAACCACTTAATTAATTAAATGAATTTAATTTAAAACGTGTAGCAATTTGGAGACCCCATCAAAGAGACCTAGATCGATGGACCATTGGTCCACCGACGGTCCGTGATGCACATCCGTAAGTTTGATCAGAGACAAGTGTAGGAAAGGCTTTTCTCCAATTTTCTAAGTGTGGGACGACAGTGGCATCAACGCCCCGTCGATCGGCAGACAAGCTGTAGATTGAACCTCCGCACACCTTCGATGATTCCATAAATTGTGCAGGTGAAGGGATCTTCTTCACCAGCCTATGTGTAGGACGATAGTGGCATCGATGCGGCGTCGATCCACAAATGAGTTGTCGTCTGTCCATCGATGCACACTGCTAGGCAATGCTTCATCAAACTGCAGGGGTCCTTCTCAAGGGCCCTAAGTCGGTCCTTGGGGATTCGTACCCGGACATTTCAACCATGGAAAAATTCAAACACCAATAAGTTGCCTCTCCACCAATATTCGTACATTTTCGACTCCTAAAAGTTAGTCAAAAGGCTAAGGCACACTAACATCCCTTTGCATAAACTTTATGGATGTTTTGGACATTTTGGTTCTTAAATCTCCTAAATGACCTATATTCACTAAAATTGGACTTAAAAACAATGTTTGGACTTCATGTCATCTATGTTAGGATTTACAATAAGTGTTGGATTTTCAAGGTTTTACATTATCCCCCCTTAGGAATAATTCTTCCCCGAATGACATAAAAATTCTTTTGAAGAAAAGAATAGGCCCAAGACTAGCAGCCAACCAATCAAAAATATCAAATCAACATAAAACATGTCATTTCAACAAGGCAAATATCAAAACTCATATTACCACACATAAAGCTCAAAACACTTCATCATGAGGCATTTCCTTCTCACAACACTTATGATCTTAACATACATTAAATGAGTCAATTAGCATAAGTTTCAACTTAACAACATGCTACCTACATTTCATGAAAACTCACCATATCAAAATGCACAACATAACTCAAAACAAGCAAAAGTTCATTTAAAAATGCATAATATGCAAAACTTCACCCAAAAATCAAGAAACTTCATTTTTCTAGTCATATTTATATTATTAAAAGAAAGACTAACTTTAATTCACAGAAAGATGAGGTTAACAGGACTTCATGTCGGCCTCGACCTCCCATGTTGCACCCTCAACTTGGTGATTTTTCCATAACACCTTTATGGAAACCACTTCTTTATTCCTCAACTTTTTGACTTGTGTATCAAGAATTTGAAACGGGACTTCCACAAAAGAGAGGTTATCCTTGACAACAAGACCCTCTATAGAAAGAATGGACTCGGGATCACCGATAAATTTTTTAAACATGGAAACGTGGAAAATTGTATTAACCGAAGCCAATTCTCTAGGATGTTTCAATTCATAGACAACCTTAGCAATCCTTTGCAAGATTTCATAGAGACCCACATAACGAGGACTCAATTTCCCTTTCCTTACAAATCTAATTATCCCTTTCATTGGTGAAATTTTTGAATACACTTTATCACCTTCTTCAAACTCCAAATCTCTTCTCCTATGATCGGCATAAGGCTTTTTCCGACTATAGGTTGTTTGCAATCAGTTCTTATGATATGAACCTTTTCCAAAGTCTTATAAATCAACTCGGGACCAAGAAGAGATGTCTCACGCTTTTTAAACCATCCAAAAGGAGACCTACACCTACTACCATACAAGGCTTTAAATGGAGCCATGGAAATGGATGAATGAAATCTATTGTTGTAGGCAAACTTCACTAAAGGTAAATGCCTATACCAAGTCCCTTTAAAATCAATAATTCACACTCTAAGCATATCTTCAAGGGTTTGTATCGTATGCTCCGCTTGACCATCTATTTGGGAATGAAATGCAGTGCTCAACTTCACCATAGTACCTAAACCTTTTTGGAACGACCTCCTAAATCTAGATGCAAGTTGTGTGCCCTGATATGATTTGATGGCTAACGGAATGCCATGGTAGCACACAATATCTTCTAGTAATATCTTGCGTAATCCTCCGCCAAATATGAGGACTTGACGGGAATAAAGTGAGCGTACTTAGTCAATCAATCCATAACCACCGATATGGAATCATAGGACTTTTGGGTCTGAGGTAAACCTATTTCAAAGTCTATATTGATATCATACCACTTTAAACTAGGAAGTTGGATGTCTTGTAGTAAGCCATCCGACTTTAGCTGTTCGGCTTTTAGTTGTTGGAAATTTGGACACTTAGCGACGAATTTCGCTATGTCCCTTTTTAGACCTTCCCACCAATATATTTCCCTTAGGTCATGGTATATTTTTGTCCACCCTAGATGAATTGAGTAGCGGGACCCATGTGCTTATTCGAATATCCGATCCCTCAACCCATTTACATTGGGAACACATAAAATCCCTTGGTACCTTAACACCCCCCCCCCCCTAAGGAGAATGATTCTTTCAACTTTCCAAGAACCGATTCTTTCAACTCTATTAAGGATAAATCAAGGTTTTGTTTGGAGTTCATTTGAGCCACTAAAGATAACTCAGAGTTATTATGAACTATCTCCCCCCCAATCGGAGAACTCTCCAACCTCACCCCCAACCTAGAAAACCTATGTACTTCCCTTTCTACGTCCTTTTTTTATTCATCAAGATGGGATACACAACCCATAGTCATCTGACATACGGCATCCGCAACTACATTAACCTTGACGGGGTGATAAATGACAGTCATATCATAATTTTTCGTATACTCAAGCCACCTACTTTGTCCGAGATTCAACTCCTTTTGGGTAAACACATACTGGAGACTCTTATGATCGGTAAAGACATCAACATGAACCCCATACAAGTAATGCCTTATAATTCTCAAAGCAAACACCACGACCGCTAATTCAAGGTCATCAGTGGGGTAATTCCTCTAATGTACATTTAGTTTCCTAGAGGCATAAGGTATAACCTTCCCATTTTTCATAATCACACACCCTAAACCCACTCGGGATGTGTCACAATACACCACAAAACCTTTTCTACCCTCTAGTAAGGTCAACACCGAAGCGGAAGTAAGCTTATCTTTCAACAATTGGATGATATTCTCATATGCCTTAGACAACTCAAACTTTTTACTCTTTTTGGTCAATGTAGTCAAAGGAGATGCAATAGATGCGAACCCATCCAGGAACTTCCGATAGTAACCCGCTAAACCCGCTAAACTCCTAATATCTATTGGAGTCATTGGTCTAGAATACTTTTTCACCACTTCCATTTTCCTTGAGTCTACCTCAACTCCGTCACTAGAGATGATGTGCCCAAGAAAAGTCACCGAACTCAACCAAAACTCACACTTACTAAATTTGGAATACAATTGATGTTCTTTAAGGTTTGCAATACTACCCTCAAATGACCCATATGATGATTCTCATTCTACGAATATACCAAGATATCTTCAATGAAGAAAATGACAAATGAATCTATGTAATTTTGAAATATACTATTCATTAGGTCAATAAATGCCGCCGGAGCATTAGTGAGACCTAAGACATGAACAAGAACTCACAAATGCACATACCTAGTCTGAAAGGCCATCATTAGTATATCCTTCCCTCTCACCCTAAGTTGATGATACCCCTACCTCAAGTCTATATTGGAAAAGTAACTCGCCCCATTGGAGTTGGTCAAATAAGTTATCAATCCGAGAGAGAGGGCATTTATTATTAATGGTAACACTGTTGAGTTGACGATAGTTTATACACATTCAAAGGCTCGTCTTTCTTGTAGACATATAGCACCGGAGCAGCCCATGGAGATATTCTAGGCCTTCTAAAGCCTTTTCCAAGAAAATCCTTTAGCGGATCCTCCAACTCTTTCAACTTAGTCGGTGCCATCCGATAAAGAAGAATTGATATGAAATTTATATCCGCAGGCAAATCAATGCCAAAATGAGTTTCCCGTTCAGGAAGAGTACTAGGAAGGTCATTAGGGAAGACCTTAGGACACTCACTCACTGTGGGTATCAACTCAAGGGGAGGAATTTAGGAATCCAAATCATAAACTGTTACTAAGTGAAATACAATCCTTTGATATCATTTTACATGTTTTTACACAAGATATGATGTGACCTTTAGGAATAGATTTCCCACCCTTCCACTCAACAACGGGTTTATGTTTGAAATTAAACCTCACAACTCCTGTCAATAGTAGCAAAACTATCATGTAACTAATCCATACCCAAAATGATATCAAAATCTAGTTCAACTAGATCTACATCAGAAATTCTATTGCGCAATGAAATAGAACAATTTTGATTGACTCTTTTAGCAACAACCGACTCTCCCATCACAGTAGACACTTGAAATGGATCATGCAAAATATCGGGTAAAATTTCTAACTTTTTAGCTATTAGGGGTACAACAAATGATAAGGTATCGCCGGGATAGAGTAAGGCATATACATCAAGAGAGAAAACTTTCAATATACCGGTCACCACATCGGGAGAGCTCTCTTGCTAACACCTTAGAGCTAAGAGCATAGAAGAGGTTCTTCTTTGGAGCATCACTAGAACCACTCTTTTAAGATTGACCACTACCCTTGTCTTTACGCTTCAACTTTGGATAATCTCTCATCTTGTGACCGCTCTTGCCACAACTAAATCAATTATCCATCCCCTTAAAGCAATCACCATAGTGCTTTTTACAACACTTTCCTTAAGTTGACTTCTCATTTGGTTAATTAGTACCTTTTAACCTCTTAAATTTAGGTTTAGACACCCTATCACTACTAGCTATTGGGAATTCGAAAGGTACTTGATTTGACACCGGTTTCTTAAATTTAGGCTTGTCTTGTATCTCAAGCCTATTCTTTGAAGAACCTCAATCAAATGATCTTGCCCTCTTAAAGTCTCTATTTTTTTGCTTAGCTCTTGCCTCCTCAACCCTTGTTGCATAAACCATAAGACAGGAAATGTTTATGTTGTCATGTAGCATGTCCGATTAGCACTCCTCTTGTAAGTCCTATTACACCCCGTTATAAAATGGCTCATTTTGTCTCTAGGTTCTAAGATCAAAGAATGAGCATATTTGGAAAACATAATGAATTCCAAAAAGTACTCATGGACACTCTTCACTCCTTGGCAAGGATTGATGATTGTCACTTTCTCCTTCCTCATATCTATATGGAAGAATCGATCTATAAAAGCCTCCTTAAAGATCTCCCAAGTCATCAGACCACCCTCAACGACCTATTATCCCTTTATTGGACATAAAAAGTTTGAGTCACATCCTTGGGTTAATATGAGGCCAACTCGGCCTTCGCACTTGAAGACACCCCCATAGTATATAGTACCTTGTAGACCTCATCGAGAAATTTTTGGAGGTCTTCATCAACCTTAGACCCATAGAAAGTAGCAGGGCTCATCTCAGTGCAGTCCCTTAGACAGTAAGCCATAGTAGTAACTTGTTGATGAGAATGGGGAGCAACATCCCGATTGGTTTGAGCCGTCATATCTTGGGCTTGAACCGTTGCGACTTGTGCTTGAGTAGTCATGTGTTGGGCCATTTTAGCAAGAATATCCCTCATTTCCGCCTCCGTCATAGTTGGAGGATTAGCCGGGACTTGATAAACGTTAGCATTATCCTCAAGTGGAGGAACTTTTTAACCATGGGGAGGATCTTCCTCATTATAAACTTCCTCCTCAAGTCTTCGAGCCATATTCCTTCGAGTGTTAATAGTTCCTATAAGCACAACAATAGGATAAGATGCAAAAGCACACCATAATTATATTGTATTGGCATGATATAAGATTTCCAAGAAAGTGTCCAAAGCATCATAGGTTCCTACTCATAAGTGTGGAGCTCTTCACAATTTTTAGAAAAACCCTACATAGACGTGGTAGAGAGAGAGACATAACTCAATGATATTCAACCTCATACTCTGATACCATGTTTTTCAAATCCGGGTTTATCCCCCAAACATAACCAGCATCATCATCCTTTTGAAGAACTAAGAATAGCCTCTTAGTTTCATCTCATTACATTCAAAGGTTCAAAAATGCAGAATGATTTAAAACTTTCATTATCACTACTTGGATGTTTACATAGACCTCTACATACACATAATATATATTCATATAGAGTATACATAGATACTTCATATAAGAAGGTTACATAGCCTTCTTATTTTATTGCATATACATATATTAAAATATAGAAATAGTCTCAGCGATTGTCTCATCTCTTACCATCTAAACGAATTTCACAATATGGGCATAGCCCTTACGACAATTCAACAAGACCATGTATAGGTCATACGAGAGTATAATATTCAAATAACAAGGAAAGAAATGATAGAGTCAATAAGCTCATAACAAAGTCCAACGTTATAAGTTGGCATTGCCCTCGAAAGTTGAAGACCTACCCAAGTTGGATGAAAGGAAGAATCCAAGCCTTCAAAAATGTCGCCACCCAAACTCCTCAACGACTGAAACCTAAAATATTTAGGAAAAAGGAAATAAAAATGGGTTTAGTACTCTACATGTACTAAGTATGTGATCTTATGCACATACACAAACAAAACATGCAAAAAAGGGACTTTTTATCAAAACATTCCAAATTATCCCATTAGGGGCCTAATGCAAAGTCAAGTAAGTCATATCCACCAACCAAAACATGCCTACTATCTCAACAATTAATACTTATCCCAACATATTTGGAACCATGATTTATTACAACCCTAACATCAAGGAATAATATCACAAGAATTAATAAGAGTCGAACATATCATAATAACCAAGACAACTAATCACAAGTGCTTATCAAGTGAAAAAGTGCAATGACCAAGCAAAGACCCATAGCCTTAATCAATCAAGAATACTCAACAAGAAAACAAGACCAATGTCAAACTTTACGTATCATGGAATTTAGGCTTGCATTTCATTGTATATTATCATTATAATCCAAGGCATATTCATAGATGAACTAACCAACATATATTATAAACAATGTGCCATGGTCATCATATATACATCATATATTATCATAACATAAAATATAATAACCTCCTTTTAAAACACCCCTCAAGGCTAACTAGTCCAATGTTTATGTAGAGTCCCATACCCCTACCTAGACTAATCTAGACTCCTTAGATTATCCAAGTTAGGGTTCAGATCCTTTAATTTATTTTACCTTTTGGGAACATCTTGCCCTAACCAACATAGACATATGATCTATTATTGAATCCAGTGTCATAATACCCTACACCGAAAGAAGGCGGACTACTTTCCAAGGTAGTACCAATCCATGAAACATAGCAACTATGCGGATCCACTAGATAGTATTCCTATGGGGGAAACATAGTTTAAGAACTAGGATATTTAGTTGTGACCCTCTTTATGCACCATTCATTATAGCCTCCAATCTCAAGAGTAATGTAGTGTTCCTATCGTCCCTATGTGGGAAGGGACACTCCTCTATCTAGTTCACTCGGTGCTAACTTAGAGTCCCTTTTTTAAATGTCTTTCACCCTATAATTATCAATAGCTCAATAAGAATTCTATGATTGTAAGTCCTTTCATCAAAATTCATAAAAGTGAGATTAACACTTTAGTATTTCATAACGTATTAAGGCACATTTATAGTTTTCACCATCCTTATATCATATACACTGTAATCAACCATACAAAATAGTTAAGACATTTCAATTTGACATCACACTACCCTATAATCAAAGTACAATGCATATTCCAAATGTAATATCATTGATTAACAACAGTTAATCACAATTGGAAGTAAATATAGAAACTCTAAGACTTACAAAGACTTCCTCATAGTCTATCATCAAGGTATTACCGTCAACCCAACAAAGAGGTTAAGATCATCACACAATGATAATCAATAAGATAACAAGGCCAATTTCATCTCTATAAAACAATTCAACTCTAGATCAAAATTGAGGGAACGACGGTGGAATCGATGCCCCATCGATCCACACATGGGCCGTTGCCTGTCCCGTCGATGAACACTGCCAGGCAGTTATGCATCAAACTGTATGGGTCCTATTCAAGGGCCCTTGGTTGTTCCTTGGGGAGTCGTACTTGGATGTTTCAACCAAGGAACAACTCAAACACTCATTTGTTGCCTTTCCACAAATTTTCGTACATTTGTGACTTCTAAAAATTTGTCAAAAAGGCTAAGGCACACTAAGATTCCTTTGAACCAAATTCCTAGACATTTTGGACATTTTGGTTCCTAAATCTCCTAAATGAACTATATTCACTAAAAATATACTTAGAAACAGTATTTAGACTTTATGAAACCTATTTTAGGCTTTACAATGAGTCTTTGATTTTCAAGGTGTTACACAACATATACACATACTTCATATATGCATAATCTAAGGCAGACATACAATTTAAGCTTCATAGTGCATATCAACATGAAACTTATAATTATGAATTCATTTTACTCCTTAGTCCTTTAATGCCATACTCACAACATGTACAAATATATATATCCAAATATATCAAGTAAACACCTCCATAAAGAGGTGGGCCATAACACTGAAGAACATTTCATAATAAGAGTTATACAATATAATTAACTCACTATTTAACTAAGATTTCACCACCTATAAAAAATTCATCAATATTTAATCATAATATGGAACTTAGGGTAGTATCTAAACCATAATAACAACATAGTCAAATAAAAGTTCATACCCTAAAACGAGTTCATTTACCCATTTCTTGAGCTAAAATTTTGAAATATGCATGAGCTCAATCGGGTTTAGACAATAAAATCATAAATTAATACTATAAACAACATATTTGATTCATTAAAACACTTTCACTGAAGTCCCATGCTTAGAATCAAAACTAGGAGAAGATAGAGTTTGAAAACCCTTTTTGAAATCTTTTATAAATTACTCCTTAAATGTAAGAGGGTTCAAGGATTAATACCATACCTAAAATAAAAGAAAACCCATGAATTTTTATGAAGATACGTCCACATGTAGACCCTCCAATTCCTTCCATGAGTCAAAGCTTCTATGGGGTTTTGCGGGAGTCTTTGTTGAGATTGGGTTTTGGGATTTGGTAAATGAAGTATAAAATCAGGTATTAGTGTATGAAAAATATTAATACACCTAAAAGACCTTAAAAATATCATCCTAGGTTTATAAAATACTTGGGGTGAATTACCGAACACCCCAAGACAAAACATATTTTTGACAACTTTTGGTGGGCAAAACCACGCCCACTCAGAGACAGGCCATTTCCCCATTCACTCTTCTTTGATGGGGTCTAAATATTGCGGGTGAGTCTATACCTAGTTCAGGATTTTCTATACTTGCATGGGTAGTCTAAGCAAGAATTCGACGGGACGTTGGTTGACCAACAGTCCGTCCCTTCTGGCCGTTGATGGTCATAGCCTAGCAGCATCCTGGGAAATGGATAGGGTCCTCTTCTAGTTACCCTTTTGGGTCATAGGTTGGGTTGTACCTAGACATTAAACCCATGTAAATAGTCGTATATGTCTGAACAACATCCCACATCAATTTCGATTAAAACTAAAATGTAAAACTTACTAAAACACATAAAGACACACAATCACTTTCTAAGACACACCTTCCGAACGTCATGGATATTCTTGGACATTTGACCACAAAATGTTACCAAAATTCACACACTGCCTAAGGACATCATTTTAAATTATTTTAAGACAAAAATAACTCATGAAAAATTCACAAATCTCTAGTTTACCTTAGTTCGTTTTAGGGTGTTACACTTTCTCTCTCCTCAAGAAGACTCCATTGAAGACTAATCTTAAAGGGATTAGGTATTAAAGAACATAAATTTTTCTCCATAAATATTATAGTATTAACAATGTATGAGAAGTTTTCACCTTTGGGACACCTTTTCCCAAAGGGTTTGTTTCAAATTAATTTCCAAAAAGTGAGAAAACATATGATTCATTCTTAATCTGAAATTGATGTTTCAAATTTTATTGTTCTTGATTTATTTGGATTATTATGGAATAATTATAATGGATTATTGGTTAATTAGGGTATATCTTGACGTTAGACCTAGTTCTATGGAAGCGATCTTGAATTGACCTATTTCTCTAACCCTAGGTTTTGAATTGATGTTGAATTGGTTAGTCATGATGCTATTAAATTCTTGTGTTAATTACAAGTGTATGATGTTATTAAGTATATTATTGGTTGAATATGGTTTTTCGATGGTAAGACCATGGAATAAGGCTTGTGAAGGTGAATTGGTAAGACTTCTTATCTTGGATCCTTACTTCTATTGTGATGGCTTGAACTTAATGATGATTTTCAATTGAAGTATTAATTGTGATTTGAAGACAGGGGATGGTATGATGAATATAATTGAAATATCCTGATTATATAGATTGTGAGATTATGATTAAGGTTTAATGATATAAGGTTGATTGTGAATCACTTATGTGCCTTACTATGACATGATGATAATGTGTTAATCTCACATATGAGGATTATTATAACAGGAAGTTCTCATGAAATTCCAAATGAGCTAATGATTATGATATTCAAGGGGTTAGTCTAATATGGCCTATACTAAGATATGATGATTAATAAAGGCTTAAAGATATTTCAAAAAGGGACTTTTTATCACACCTAATGAACTAGTTACGAGAGAGTATCACTTTCTAATGTGGGAAGATATGTTCACAATGGTTCTCATGAGATAGAGATTATAACTCCATGGTGCATAAAGAGGTCTGAAGCATGTATCCTAGTTCTACAACTTTGTTGCCCCCATAGGAATACTAGCTAGTCGATCCACCTAGAATGCTATGATCATGTTTGGGTAATACCTTGGCAAGTAGTCCACCTTCTTTTGATGTAGGGTTTCATGACACCGGATTCCACATTTATCTCATATGGTCTATATTAGTTAAGATAATTTTTTCCGAAGGTAAAATGAAGTAACAAAAGAACTCTAACCAGGGTGACTTAAGGGGTTTGATTAGTCTAGGTAGGGGTCTGGGACTCTACCTATACATTGAAATGGTTGGCCTTGAGAGAATTCCTATTTGATATTCTTATGTTCTTATAAGGTAAATAATTTGCATATGTTGAATTTATATGTTGATGATCCTATATTTTGTTGGTTTCACTTATGAACATGTTGTTGGTCTATGTTGCTACATATGATGATGACTTCTCATGATACTATGTTATATAAAGTTAGAGATTACTTGTGATCCATTATTTTGTCCACTTGGTTGAGTGGGATTATGGGGATTCACTTGGTTATTACACTTGTAAGCTTGGTAATGGTTTATAAGTAAGGGTCTTGCATATGTTGTAATGTTATGAACTCCTGTACATGCTTTGTTGTTATAACATGATGTTGGAGTTGCTTTAGTTATGGGTTCTGATATGCTAATATATGTGTTGACTTGATCTATTTGATGTTGTTGGTCTTGTGTTGTATATGGTCATGTCATAAGGAATATTTGATTATTGTCTTTTATGTGTTCTTGGTTGTGCATAAGGCTTTTCAAATTAACTTGGCATAGTTTTGAACAAATGTACTTTTAAGCATGATTTTAACATTATATATGCATATGTTTCCATACATAGCACAAGTGTATGTACTAACCCATTTCCTTTATATTCTACAACAATGTAGGTTCGGGCCATTGAAGTTAGAAGGACAATTGCAAGAATACTTGGATTTTTCCAAGTGTTTGGTAGGTACTCAACATTCTAAGACTGATGCCACTATCTAACTACTTGATGTTGTTATTGTCTAAAGGCAATTGGTTTCCTTCTCGTTCATTTGAAGACTATTATTGTATAATCCTGTATGTATGTTTTGTTGTAATGAAGTATATCCTATGCCCGAATGTTGTATTCTTATTTAGATGGTTTAATGTGAGATCGTATTATAGACTAAATTCTTATATGTTATGCATATTTCCTAATCTAGAAGCCTATGTAAGTTTCCTAAATGAGGAGTCTATATATAATCCATATGTAGTTTGTGAGAAGTATATGTAAACCTCACCATATATATATATATATATATATATATGAAAAGTTTTAATTTTTTCATATTTTAAACGTATGATGTGTTATGACGAATGCTAAGAGTTTAGTCTTAGTCCTCTCTGAGGACGACAATGCCAATTACATCTAGGTGTGCTCCCCGGTCATGACACTAAATCCCTAAAACCTTCTTTTTATGGGCACACACCTCAAAGTTAATGCAATAGAATTTTAATTAAAACTCAAGTCTCAAATGATATTGTCTCTATAGAAGCACAAAATCATAAATTGGTCTAACAAGATTCTGTGGGATGACAAGCAAGAACCTTAAAATTTATCATAGGTGATTTGAATGATAAGTCGGCAAAGAGAATCAAAAAGTTCCGTGCTCATAACCTGCACAAATATAGAAGCAAGGGGTGAGTACCTAGCCACAACTACTCATAAAGAAAAATACTAAACACCAAGTGAAAAATATAGAAAATGGGTACTTTTTCTCCTACCACTGTACTAAACCACCACAATACAACCTATATAAAACAAACAAAACCTATCAATTCACAATTTAAATAACTTATATCTAATAAGAACATGTTATCACTCCTTATTTTTCCAAAAGTTACCCAGTAATATCTCTTTAGTAGCAGTAATTTTCTAGTAATAGTACAGTCGTTTATTCCAGTAAATTTGGGAAGTCATCTCTTAGTTCATAGGGATAGTTATTTTATGAATATTGTATTTAAAATATTTGGTGCTCCATAAAACATTGACAGAAAATTATTCAAGTCTTTGAGTACTTTAAACTCAAGAGATCAAAAATTCTCTCTTAACGAACCATCAACATAGTTCATAGGAAGAAAACGTCATATTTAATATTATAGTGCTCATATACATATCCATAACAGGGGACCTTAAAAACATGGTATTTGAGTGAGATGTTACCGAGATCAAATTAAACATCCATTTGCCAATTGGTGAATTTCTTTCAAGAAGAACGGGAAGCCAATATGTCTAGAAAGGAATGCTTTCCTAGCTGCACTCGCAAAGTATATTGTGAATTCGAAGGTTGATTCTGAATCAGGTGATCATACCAGTTAGACTTGGGGATGGAAGGGTAAAACTGGAGTTGCAAAAGGGTCAAAATGCACAATTTTGATTTCTTCAATGTTGAATTTTTCATGGTTTAGTGGACCCTTTGGGATTGTTGAAAAAATATGATCACTTTTCTCGACCTTAAGAGACACCATATGAAGAAAAAGTTAGTCTTGCTTCTTTTCATCTAGAGGGAAATACACAATTTTGGTTTCTTCAACTTGAGAAAGATGTGCTTTTACTGTGTTGTGTTGAGTTCAAACATTATTGTAACCTTCATTTTGGGACACCAATCAAAAGGTAGAAGTTAGGAGAACTTGATAAAATGTGCCAGATTGGGTTCGTGGTAGATTACCAAAAAAATTGAGCAATTAATTTTGCGGTTTGGTATACTTATTCACAAAAAAATAAACTTTATTCCACTAGTCTTGCTGATTATATAGCAAATTGAGGTTGAGTTGCAAAATCCTCCAAATTTGGATACAATTATAAGTTTGTCCCGACTTTATTAATGTAAGGAATAATCTATTTATAAGAAATTGTTAGATGGTTGCAAATCCAAGACAACAGATTTGTCACCTAAGCAACATGAAAGATTTGTGAAGAAACTAACTAGACATGAAATGGAAGAAAGGAGACTACTTTGTTTCAATTGTGATGAAATATTCATCCGAGGTCATCAATGCAAGAAATTGTTCTTTATTGACTTTATAGACGATAAGGAAGATTATATCGGAAACAAGGGGAATACTAATTTCCGCACTTAGAGCATGAGGACAAGTCTAATTTGAAGGAGGAGAGTAATGTTATCACTCCTTGATTTACCAATAGTTATTGTAGTGATTTCTCTTTTGTAGCACTTATTTTCCTGTAATAGTGCGATCTTTCATGCCAGTTAAGGTAGCAATTCATGTCCTAGTTTCTAGGGGTAGTTATTTATAAGTGTTATATTTAAATTATCTGTTGTCTAGAGAAAATATATGCAAAATATTATTTAAGTCTTTGAGTACTTAAAACACAAAATATCACAGGTTCTCTCTTATCAAACCATCACCATAGGTCGTAGGAAGAAAATGTAAGAGCCCCAAAATGTGTTAGGGTGTCTAGAGCCTCACTTGCGCCTATAAGATAGTTAATATGCTAATTAATTGTTTTAAATCTATGAATGGGTGATTTGAAGTCATTTGGAAGTAAAACATCAAGGGACGACCAAGATGTTCAAAGACTAGTCACCAAGAGGCTTCAGAGGTTTTCATTTGCTTATATTTGTGTCATTGGATTATGAAGTCCTTATATGAGTAATAATGATATTTATATTCATTGTGTTGAATTTTGTGAGGTTTAGAGGTCAAACATCCAAGAATGTCCAAGACATTCAAAATTAAGACCTTGAGACATGCATGAGTGTATCATGAAGGTGCCTAGAATGTTTGGACGTGTTGAGAGTATTTGTTTTAGTTAAACTGATATTGAAGGTCCTTCACTTGTGAAGTTTTGTATTTACCTTGAAAACATACGGGTAAGCCTCCCTAAGGTCCCACTAGAGACTCTCGAGGAGGACCTTAAGGTTGTCGCGATACTGCGTGTAAATCGACGAACCTCATTTTACGCCTCACCCTTCAATCAATAACCCACTGATGGGAGGCTCCGATAAACACTTATATGTGTGAGCTTCACCTCCCTGGAAGCAGTTTCAGTCACAACAACGGACCAACAAGATGGCTCATCGACTAGACGATGGCCTATCGACTGTGCTCGTCAATGCAACCTACAACTTCATTTCTTTCTGACTACTTCATCAAGGTGTGAATTAGAAATTCACCCTACATGATAAAATGAACCTAGTTGGTTTATTCGGTTAATTTTTCGTATATTTAAGCTATCAAAAATGTGACAACCCCATTCTAAATTAAATTCACAAAAATTAGACTTACCTCCCAAACAAAACTCTCTCTAGAACCTCCATCGAAGATGAAGCTCAAGAATAGGTTGGAGCATCAAACTCCATGTGTTCTTCATAAAGTTTTATCGGTCTTCTTGTACATTAATGTAGTGTGATCCTTCATCTCTAGTTAATCTTCCGTGTAGGTAGTTCCTTTCAATGTGTTCAATCCAAGTTCATGATCAAGCTTCTTCTTCTTCTTCTTCAATCTAGCCATGAGTTGTTTCTCAAAAATTTTTTAAAGGCTTAATCATAATAAATTGATGATACTGTACTGAATCTAAATTTGATTTCAATCAAATTACATGATCAACCCATGTCCCCTTGAACTCTCAGATTAGCCTATGTATGGGCAGTGTGATCGTGACCTTGTATTGATTGGATTATGATTCTAGCATTTTGGATTTTTTATATCTAATTTTTTTAATGTATATTGATGGTTTATTTTTGATGAGTGATCCATGTTGATCAATTCTTGATGGTTTGAATAAGACTAGCCTATGTTCTTCTACATACTCACTGTAATCTCGATTTTATGGCATTTGTAGTAGGAGTTCGTTTAGGTTATAATATCTTTAACTACTGCCTTATGTTGATATTATTGATTAATTGTGGGCATGAGTCATTCATGATCAAATTAAAGGAGTCTCGGTGAGGATTGATTTACATTCTTTTAGCCTATAGATTGATAATGCTATATATATGATATAATCTATCTTCTAGGGTAGATGAAGCATGAGTTAGATTAGGTTATTATGTCTTGCTACTTCCCTAGATTGATACTATTGATGAAATATGACGGATGATCAATGCAAGTGAAATTGGTTAATGATCTTTGTCCTTCTAACTTCTAGTAGATTGGTATGTATTGTACTAGTTTGTAGCATGGTCTTGTAGTGGCTTATGAATGGTTTCTGTTATGATTAAAACACATTTATCTACTTTCGTATAAATTTTATTTCTAATGCAAAAGGAGTATTGATAAATGATGATCAATGGATGAGAAATTGGTAACATTGCCTATCTTCTCTACTTTTCTTATAGTACTGATAGTTAATGAAGCCTTGTATGGCATTATGTGGTATGGTTCACTTATGGTAGTGGTGTTTACTTTATTGCCAATATATATATGTTATGTGAACATGGCCTTGAAGTCAATTGTATTATGAGTATATGGTGGTGATGAACACACTATGTGAAGCCTATGACTAGTTTCCTATTCTAGCTATGATCTAGGTTTTGTTGCTAATGTTAATAGCATGTAAATCATTATGTTAAGCGTATGTATATGTGCTTCCTTTTATGAGTTCTTATGATGTTTTACAAGAAGAAAATATTGTACATGTGCATAATGACTAGGGCTTACTATAATAATATAGTAAATCTTCAATAAATATGTCTTATTCTATGTTATCCATTCAATGATGTTATCTGATGTATCATTCAAAGGATGACCTGATAGGTTTACTAGTATGGGAAAGGGTATGGGTCCTTGTCTATGCATTGCACATGTGTACCTTGATAGGATAGTTCTTAGGTTGGTATTCTAAGTACATGAATTGTAATGTATTAACATGTAATGAATATGACATATATAATATTATGTTAAGTATATAATATGATGAAGTATGAATGTAAATGGTGTCTTAAAGTGTTTATATGAAAGAATTGCTCAATAGTTACACATATATATATATTTATGCATTGATGTATGAACATGTGTGGAGTTAATGTGTTACGTGAAAGGTTTGTTCTTATATAAGTATACACACACACACACATATGTGTGTGTGATGATCTATTAATGGAGGGGCCTTGAAAGGTGTGCTCAAGTGTTCCCCAAACTAGAGACGTGCTTGAATATGCTCTGCCGATGTGAAAAAAAATTTCACAGGATTTATGTTGATGAAATCTCATCAATGTCCTATGAGCTAAGTATATGAGAAGTTAACTCTTCTAAGCCTAAATTTGTAAAGTAATGTTAATAGAGGCTTTTTAATAAAAAAGGAACTTAGCTTCGCACCGAGAGAACTTCAATTTGTGGGGTGTCCCTTAGAATTGGAGGAATGTAGGTGCTTGAATATACTCTATTTATTATGCAAGAAAGGCCCTTGACTCCACACAAGCAAACTACACAGTGATTGAGAAGGAGATGCTGGCTCTAGTATTCGCCTTTGACAAGTTCAGATCATATTTGGTAGGCATCAAAGTAATTGTGTTCACTAACCATGCAAGTAATTAGGTACCTATTCAATAAGAAGGATGCCAAACCAATCCTAATTCGTTGGATATTTCTTCTTTATGAATTTTACCTTTAGACCAAAGATAGAAAAGGTACAGAAAATCAGATAGTTGACCACTTATAAATGTTGGAAGACTTCTCACATGTGAATGAGGGTGAGCAAATCCGGGAAGACTTTTCACCTGAGCAAATGATGGCTTTGGATATCTCTCAATTTCCACGGTATGAAGACACAGTGAAGTTAATAGTGTGTGAACACTATTCACCTGGTTCAACAACCCAACAGAAGAAAAAACTAATCATGATGCCAAGTACTACATCTCGGATCAACAAATCTTGTTTAAGTAAGAGGTCAATAGAGTTGTGAGAAGGTGCATTCCAAAAAAGTAGGTTCACCAAGTTCCTGAAAGTTTTCTTGCAAGC
The DNA here is from genome assembly GCF_036512215.1 of Solanum lycopersicum. NCBI lineage: Eukaryota > Viridiplantae > Streptophyta > Magnoliopsida > Solanales > Solanaceae > Solanum > Solanum lycopersicum. The sequence goes on along the minus strand of NC_090811.1, from coordinate 20,672,082 downwards.
CCATATAGAGACCACCAAGGAAGAGAGTTCACTGCTCATAAGGTATTAAAATCTTGTTTCTTTTGGCCATCTTTGTTTAAATATTCAATGGCTTTTGTGAACGGTTGTGGTAGGTGCTAAGTATGGGGCACCATCTCAAGAAGGCATGAAATTCCCCTTAACAATATTTTATAGGTGGAAATTTTTTATGTGTGGGGTATTGACTTCATGGGTCCATTTGCACCATCATATGGAAACATTTATATACTTGTAGTGGTTGATTATGTGAGAAAACAGGTTGAGGCAGTCACTCTTCCTTCTAATGACTTAAGGGTTGTGATCAAGTTCATCAAGAAACACATTTTCACTCGTTTTGGCACTCCAAGATCCATTATCAGTGATGAAGGCAAGTGTTTCATTAATAATCTTTTCAAGACACTGCTTGCTAAGTATGATATTCGGCATAAGGTTGTTGCAGCTTATCAATCTCAAATGAGTGTCTATGTGGAGGTGTCGGATAGAGAAGTCAAGAAGCTTTTGCAGAAAATGGTTAACGCACAAAGGAAAGAATGGTATGAGAAGTTCAATGATGCTTTGTGGGCATACATGACTGCATACAAGATGCGTATAGGGAATTCTCCCTAGCACATTGTATATTGAAAAGCATGTTACCTTTCGACAAAATTAGAGTATCATGCTTATTGGCTATAAAAAAAATTAAACTTGGACCTAGATCTAGCCAGTAAAAAGAGAATTAATTAACTGAATGAACTTGAAGAGTTTCATCTTCATGCCTATGAGGATTCCAAGATTTATAAAGAGAAGACAAAACTGTGGTATGACACAAACATAGTGAGTCATACCTTCAATCCAAAGGATAAGGTATTACTCTTCAATTCGCAACTAAGGTGGTTCCATGGGGAATTGAAATCAGAGTGGTATGGTCCTTAAGTTTAGTTGAACTTCAATGTGAAACTAGCCCCACGTTCTTAGTCAATGGACAAATAGTGAATCATTATTTTAGTGATGAATCGAATATTGATTGGGAGGATCTTGAGTTACATAATGAATGATCCAAACTGCATCTTACCACGATGTTAAATCAAGCGCTACATGGGAGGCAACCCATGAATACTATTTAATAGATGGGTAGTTTGTTTTTGAATTTCCAAAATTTTGTTTTTTTATCTTAAGATAGATATTTATATTATAGGCTAGCTTTAGAAACTGAAAAAAGATGTGTGTGCAGGCTTGGCGCACTAGCTTGAAATACCAAGTTAAGAAGTCCTAAGTCATTTCCTCGGTGCAAGGGCGGGCACGCCACGCCAAGGCAAGGAGGTCTGAGGCTTGAAGCACTTTGGGCGCGCCTCACCAAGAACGAGGACTGAAGCATTTCCCAGATACAATAGAGGTGAGCTTCACCAAGGCGATGAGAATTGAAGAATTTACTAGATGCGATAAAGGCGCATTGCGCCTCATCTTCCTAAGCATGTGCAGGATTGGTGCACTGGCGTGCGCGCCGCAGACTGAGGGACTTCCTAGATGCAATACGGGCTCCCCACGCCTCGATCTCCCTAACACCCAATTTTTTTAAAAATCTGTGTTTAACTTAGAGTTTGCCCTACCCAATCTAAATAAAATCCCTCAAATCCACCATTCTCCTTCTATTCCGGCGATTTCAACTCCCCATACCCCTCATTCTTCTTCTTCTTCCTTTTCAACTATTCCTTCCTCCTCATTAACCACCATTAACCTCCAACTACCCCTCTCTCTCCATCGACAAATACAATACCTTCTCTTGTCAACTTTCTTGTCTTCGACATCCCATAAATCTCTTTTCTTTTCTTCTCCAGTACACCATCAAACCACCACTCTTCTTCTTATTCATTTTCGACTTTTTTTCCCTCCCCCCATTAAAAACTATTAAGATCCATTAACTTCCAACCACCCCTCTCTATTCCTACACCACTATAATACAATCTTTCTCCATTTTCATCTATTATATATCCCATAAATCTCTTTTTTTCCCTTCTCCACTACTCCGTTTGACCCCCCCCCCAAATATCTCACTTTTTATTTTTATTCCCTACTCTTAACAGGGTGTAATATCTCATAAAGAAAATAATGTTTTGGATTCTAAGAGGATCCAAAAGGCTGAAGCTTTCGAGTCCTCTAGTGTCCGGGAATCGCCACAAAAGTTAAAAAAAAAGGTAGTGGAGAGATATGGCTAAGAATGGTTTGAGTGTCAAAGGGAAGAGAAATAAATGGGGGATGAATACATAAATGAGGTAAGGTCACAATATCGATCTCTGGCAATTTATAAAACTATGAATGTGTTAGGTTTGTGTTTAATGTTTGATAATCCCGGAGATTGTAGTTTGACCTTGGTGCGTGAATTTCATGCGAATTTGTTAACTGAAAGTAAGCATTAGACTATTCCTGTAAGGGGGAAAGATGTAAAATTTACTACCCGAATTCTGAATGAGGTGTAGAGGAACCCACATTGTGATGTTGAAATGTGTAGCGAGTTGAAAGATAAACATCCTTCTAGGGATATCCGACACACTTTTTGTGGGGTAGAATCAAATGTTAGGTGCGAGAGGAGTAAGTATACGGGGAGGCATAACATCCTCTACTCTACTAATTTTAATCAAGTGGCTAGGGTGTAGTTAAAAATAGTGCGTAAAGTGTTACGTCCCGCTAAACATATGACTGGTGTAACTCATGATAGTGTGGTGTTCATGTACATGTTGATGAAAGAAATTACCATTAATGTGGAGGAAATTTTTACACAAAATATGATGAAGTTTAGGAATAAGTTTAGGAGGATATTTTGTTTTGAGGGTTAATTAATCATTTTCTTAAGTGTCATGAGATTGAGGAAGAGGAGGTGGATATGAATGTTGCTAGGCACCCGGAGTTGACGGGTACGTATGTGGATGTAAAATGTACAAAGTCTCCAAACACATCCTAAAGACTTATTTCGATTGCCCCCGATGGGCAAGCCCGAGATGATAGAGTTATGGTACACTTGTTTAGGATGGCTGAGTTGCAATCGCGGATTGGAGGCCGCCGAAGCACTAATGTCGAGATGGATTCTTTGGCAAAGCACTATCCATTGATTTATAGTGCAGCCTATCTATCCAAGATTGGTCTAACTTTTTCGAAGCCTATGGACGATGATAGTTCTTGTAAAGACCGCGGATCACCCCATAGAAGTAATATGGCGTACTTGTCCTCTCGGAGGTCTTATACAAGCCCATAGTTATCATTCATCGCATTGTCATAGATATATTAGAGGAAAATTGAAAACTTTCTTAGCATATCATATTATAGAACAACACTTCCACTATATATAAAATATCATAATATATAGTTAAATTCTCTAATCTTTTTTTGGCTTCCTAGACTCAACACCGTAAGAGTACTCTAGGGACACTGACCTTTCACCATAATACCTAAGTACAATAATAAAGAATTTTATAGTAAACCATAACTAAACCATAAGTAGGGAATCCTTGGATCTTAAGGACCCCTTTCTTTGATCTTGGGAATCACAAATTAAGGTCCTCATAATTTAAATATATCCATTAAGAATTCTTAACCGACACCTTTGCGTAAAGAGTAGAGAAGAATGGAGTTAGTAGAAGAACGCACTAAGTATGGCAACCATGCAAAAACATGCATTTAAAAGGGTAATTTTTCTTGGAATCATACTTCATGCATTTATTTGAAAACTTCATAAACCTTTATAAAATAAGGAATATATCATATTCATACTTCATATAAACACATTCAATGGTCAACAATCATATAAAATCACACAATGCATTTAAGGCATTTTGAAACCACATTACAGTAAGCACTTTCCCTCTTTACAGTGAATATCTTGTTTTTACAGTGAATTATTTGAATCCAAATTCCTTATTCCACAAAGTAATCCTCTAGTGATACTTGGTGCAATGCATCGCTTTAAGTACACCAGGAAGTCATACATATAATCTACATAAGCCAACACATACCATCATGGAGCTACAATACAACATAGACATATTTATGTCAAGACATTAGGGACATCACAGTGAACCATAGTTTACATGCACATATGCTAACATCATTCATATAGATCCTTATAAGACCTTACTCACAATCAAAATCTAAAGTCTACTAGTGCAATGTAATGTGAAACTGCATACCCTCACACATACTAAGCAAACTATCATGAGACCACAGGCCTTAACATATTATTGATACATCAACATATTAAGTGAATAAAAAATAATTCATATACATCAAGACCTTTATCATATAGTTATTAAGACCAACATAGTGCATATAGGAACAAGACCACTTCAGATAGGCTCATACAATGCATTTAACAACAATAAGTAGACAATTACTACAAAGTCACGCATAAGGAACATGTACATAGACATAAACATTAGAACACCTTCCTAAGTCTTCCCTCAAGATCCACATGTGCAATGCGTAGGTGAAGTATAATACCCCCACCTACACTAAGCAACTGCTCTTAGGTTATCCTAGTTAGGGTCCTTACTTTACTTCAATTCTACATTTTACTTTACGGAAACTATAGCCTTAACCGACACTAAGATCATGGGTGCTACATGGAATTTGGTGTTGTATATCCTTACACAAATAGAAGGTGTTCTTACCTAGCCTAAATAGAACATTAACACATGCTAGCATACTAGTGAATTCACTTGCTAGAACTTGTGTAGCAAGCATAGTTATGGACTTGGAGGTACATGTGAAAACCCTTTTTATGCCAAATTGGGCATTATAGTTTCTAACTTCTGGAAACCCTATTTATGCCTAGTTAGGGATTATAGTTATCCCCCTCATGAGGATTATGGTGACCTACCTTCTAATTATGGAATGCGACACCCCTTATCTTCAAGTTCTCTTGGTGCTAAGCTAAGTTCCCTTTTTATTAAAAAGCCTATATTAAATTTATCATATAAAATTAGTGTTTATGAGAGTCATATACTCATATTCATATTCATAGCTCATAGATCATAGATGAGAGTTCATCAACCTAAATATTGTGAGAAACACTTTCACATGGACATATCATATGTAAGTACCTATGTAGTTTAGGGTATACTTGTCATAATGCAAGGAGTGGTGAGAATTAGGTAATTCTTTATTAAGTTGATATATAGAAATTTCCTTGTGTGTGCTGAATATGTGGCTAGAAGGACTTAAGGAATGTGATTGAGGCATTTCTTTAAAATAGTCAATTCTTGACTTTACTTATATTCCTACCTTAAAATTGCACCCTTATGAAGTCCCACTGAGCCTTCAACCTTATTCATTTGATAAAACACATGATAAGACGAAACCTATTGTTTAATACTAAGACTTTTGATCCTCTTAAGATCCTTAATACACTATGTTAAGAAGATGGGTTGAAAAATGAGGTTGAATAAGCAATGGGAGAATTTCTACATTGTCTGAGGAAAAAAAATAAAAAAATATAAAAAAAATATTATTCTTATTTATCCTTGGTACTTAGTGAAAATGTTCACCTCAAATGAAATCGAGGGTGGCTAATTTGGGACCATGCTCAAAACATAGGCGCTACTCCAATTATATGAATTATAATGAGAGGACAATACTCATGCAATTCTTATTGAGATACGATGATGATAATTATACAAGGGCTATACCCTATGCCCTACATTAAGATATGATGATTCATAATGATATTTAAGATATTTCAACAGGTACTATAGCTTAGAACCAATTGAACTAGTGTGGAGAGTGTTCTTTCCAACACAAGGAAGGTAGGATCACTAATGTATTAATGATATTGGAGTCTATGATGCATGTAGCATGAAAAGAGTCCCAACTATATCTCGTAGTTGATGAACTATGTTATGCCCTTTGGAATGCTAGATAGTGGATCCACGTAGCTTCTATGTTCATGTTTTGGTGCTACCTAGGAATGTAGTTCACCTTCCTTCGATGTAGGATTCTATAACACTGGATTCCTCATTGACTCATGTGGTATATGTCGGTTAAGGCATGATTTTCCAAAAAAATAAAATTAAATAAAGGAATATACTATAACTAGAATGACCTAATAGGTTTAGCTTATTCTAGGTAAGGGTATGGGACTCTACTTATACATTGCACTAGTTAGTCTTCAGGGAAGTCTTAGGATGATGTTCTTATACATGTATATGCTTATAATGATACATGGTATGTACATGATGATCTTGCACATTGATGATATTATATGATGATTGGTTTAACTTTTGAATATGTGTTTGGTCTCTATTGCTAAAGAATGATATTAAGTACTCTCCATATGCTATGTGAATCTTGACATTGGTTACAGATCTTGTTGGGTTTACTTGTTTGAGTAAGATGATGGGGCTTTGTGTAGTAATCGTAATAGTTGACTTAATGAGGGTTTATCGGTAAATGTCTTGCTTTGGTTATGTTGTAATGAACTCTTATCCATGATTGTTTCTATTATAACTTGATGATAGAATTATATTGACTAAGTCCTCAATTATGCGATATGCATGTTGGCTTGACTAAACATAGTATTGTCGGGCTAGTGATGTATATGCCCTTGATGTAATGAATATGTCTTATTTATTTGTATAGTATTCTTGAATGTGCATAAGGATTTTGAAAGTAAATTGCATACTTTAATGAAATGTCCCCTTTTAGCATGATTCATTATGTGTGTGAATATGGTCTCTTATTTAGTAAAAGTGGTGTAATAACCCCGCTTTCTTCCTTTTTCCCAAACATTTTAGGTTTTCGTCGTTTAAGGGATTTTGAGACAGCTTTAAAGTAAGATTTGGAATTCTCACTCATCCAAGTTGGGTAGGTCCTCACTTTCCGAGGGAAATGACATTATCAAGCTTACAATGTTGTTCTAGTTATAAGACTTAGAGTTCTTTCCTTTACATTTGAGTGCTAAAGATTTTATAGCCTATATGTGGCTTTATTACATTGATGTATGGGATATGCCTAATTGATATACTCTTGTTTTAGATGGTTATGAGAGGAGAATCCAATTTAGGACTATGTTATATCTTACATATCTATGTGTAAAAAAAGTAGAAGACTATGTCATCTTTCTATACAAAGGGTCTACGCATACATGATATGACTATATTGTGTGTATGAGAGAGGTCTATATAAACATCAATATAGATAAATAAAAGTTCAAAATTTTTCCTCATTTTGACCTATGAATGTAATGATTTAAGCTAAGAGGCTTTATCTTAGTTCTCAAAGAGGAAAACAACGCGGTTACGTCTAGGGGGTGCTCCGCGGATGTAACATTTGCAAAAGGAAACTTCTGCACATAAGGAGCACTACCATTTCCTCCTTAGGGTTGGGTGTAGACCATTTACCTTTGTTGAACCTTGGAATGTTAGAAAGACTTGTTGGGGAACTTTTTCTTGAACCTTGGCTTATCTTGCACCTCAAATTGAGTCCTTGAAGAATTTCGATCTTCCACCCTTGTCCTCTTCAACTCTCTACAAACTTCCGTATTATTTTGCTCCTCAATTTATTCACCATGACCCATGTGACGATAGATGTCCAAGTTATGAATCAACATAGCTTATCTACATTAGCACAAGGTCGGATACCCCCAGAACAAATAAGTTCATATCGGCTTCGTAGGTAGCTACTGTCAACAATGCTTAAATGTCATACCTGGACCTTTTGACCCTAAACACAATATTACACTAGTTTGACACCTTTCCACTAAGTTTATTCAATTTCCTTCTCCTAAACGCCGTAAAATAGGCTAAGGCACACTAGCACCTCTTTGACTAGTTTCTGGTTGTCATGGATGTTTCTTGATGTGTTGACTCTAAACTTCATAAATGACTTATAGTACATTATTTTAGGTCTTAAAATAGTGTTACCAACCTTAGAACGACATGTGAGGTTCTAGATTAGGTATTGGACTTTCGAAGTGTTACATATACCAAGCTACTATTTTAAATGCCAAAATAGATGCAATGCAACATAGCATGACTTTACAGGTTAAGCTGTTGACTCTAAATAAAACACCATAAATGTGGTACAACAAGCAGAAAATTGGTGTGGTGGATGTGGTACTGGAACCTATTACAGTGTGAAATGTGAGGCAAACCTTTATTCTGTGAGTTATACGGGTGATGTGCAAAGAGGCCAAGGCCAAATAAATTATTGTAACCAAAATCAGGCACAAGGTGCAAATCAATACCATACCCAAAGAGCTTGGAACCAATACCAAAATCAAAACAAAAGTAAGTTATAGTTTATCCAAAGGTGGGTTGACCAATGAAGATCTATTTTAAATATCTCATATATGAAATGAGGACCAAGTTAAGTGCTAGAATTGATAAGCCAGATGAGAACATCAGTAAAATCTACATGTCCCAAATGAGTTGAGAGAAAAAAATTGTGCAAATGTCTTCCTATTTAAACTTATATATCAAAGGTGGGCTTCCTAGTGATATTGAGCCCAACCTAAAGAAACTGCATGTGATAAGCACTAGAAATGGGCTGCAATTAGAGGAACTAACTCCAAAGATGAGAGACACTAATGCAAAAATTACATAAAAGAAAGTGGAAGAGCTAGTAAAAAGTAAAAATGTGGACGCACCCACACATTAAAAGAAGTTCTCATCCTCGTTTCCACAAAGGCTAAAGAAGAAGCATGAAGATGAATGCTTCAGTAAGTTTGTGTCTCTCCTTAACATGTTCCTATTAATATACCTTTCATTAACATTTTGCAGGGTATTCTAAAGTATGTTAAATACATAAAGGACATTGTATCAAGAAAGAAGAGGCTCACAGAGTATGAAACTGTAGCACTTACTAATGAGTGTAGCCCGAGGATCCAAAATAGAACGTCCAAAAATTTAAAGGATCTGGTAGTTTTACCGTGCAAATCACTATTAGGCAAAGTGTTCATGCCTAGGGGTTACATCATTTAGGGGAAAGTATAAATTTGATGCCCCTATAATTGTATCAAAATGTTGGGTTGGGTAGTAAAAAAACAACTTTATTCTCCAACTCGTGGATTGATACATTACTCAGCTGAAAGGGTTGGTAAAAGATGTGTTTGTGAAAGTAGGTTCATTGATATTTCTTCTAGATTTTGTGGTGTTAGACTTTGAACCTGATTATGGAGTCCTATTTATTGTGGGCAACCTATTTTGTCCACAGGTAGGCCATTGATTCATGTAGTAGCTGACCAACTAACTATGAGAGCTCACAATAAGATCAAAGTATTTGTTGTCTACCACACATTAAAATTGCCTTCTATTTAAGAAGAATTCTCAGTTATTACTGTGGTCGATCAGACGTACTTATGCCAGAAGATCCGTTAGGGAAAGTTTTAGGGGGTCACGAGTTTGAGGGAGATATTAAAGTTCAAGAGATTGAGTCATGCTTAAATCTAGCTTTAGTAGAAACTCGTAGGACTCAGGTGGAGTTATTAGATCACAAGTTAGGCCCTCCACCAAAACCATCAATAGCATAAGGCCCTAAGTTGGAACTTAAAATTCTCCCGACTAACCTTAGGTATGCTTATTTGGGTAGTCATGAAAATTTTGCATGTCATACTTTCTGCAGATATGTTTGATTTTCATGTTGAAGTTGCATTCGAGATATTAAAGCGAAGGAAGAAAGCAATTGGGTGGCAGATGGTTCATATTCATGGTATTAGTTCGGCATTGTGTATGCATAGAATTTACATGGAAGAGGATCACAAACAAAAATCACAACATCAACAATGTCTAAATCCTATGATGAAAGAAGTGGTTAGAATGGAAGTGCTAAAATGGTTAGATAGTGGATTTGTATACCCAATTTTCGATAGCTAGTGGATATGTTCGGTACAATGTGTTCCAAAGAAGGGAGGTATGAGTGGTATAAGGAATAAAATTGAAGAGTTTCTCCCAACTATAATAGTGACCAAATGGCATATTCGTATGTATTACCAAAAATTAAGTGAGGATACCCAGAAATATCACTATCCTGTTCCATTCATTGATCAGATGCTTGACCAACTAACAGGGAAGGAGTACTATTGTTTCTTCGATGGGTTTTCCGGGTAAAACCAGATCTTAATTGCACCAGAAAACCAAAAAAAGGACCATATTCACTTGTCTCTATGATACATATGCTTTCTATGGCAATGCACCGATGACTTTTGAAAAGTGTATGATGGTCATTTTTCATGACATGCTGGGAGACTTTGTGGAGGTATTCATGGGTAATTTTTTAGAATCTGGGAAGTCCCTCGAGGGATGTCTACAAAATTTTTAGATGGTACTTGCTAGATGTGAAGTCTCCAACATAGTGTTAAACTGGGAGACGTGTAATTTTCTAGTTACGGAGTGGATAGTGTTAGGACACAAGGTATCTAAATCTGTGTCGAAAGTTCATAAGGCCAAAGTAGAAGTCAGTGATAAATTTCCCCCTCCTATTACAAACAGGTTTTTACTGATGATTCATCAAGGGTTTTTCCAAGATTGCACGACCCAGGTACAGTCTTTTGGAGAAGTAGGTGAATTTTGATTTTGATGCATTGTGTTTCAGAACTTTTGAGATGTTGAAACAGAGCTTAATTGAGGGTCCTATTCTAATTGCGCTGGATTAGCAGGTACCATTTTAACTCATTTGTGATGCTAGTGAAGCAGTAAAGGGTGCAGCGTAGGGACACAGGAAGAACAAAGTGTTCTACTCTATTTATTATGCAAGAAAGGCCCTTGACTCCACACATGCAAACTACACAGTGATTGAGAAGGAAATGCTGGCTCTAGTATTCGCCTTTGACAAGTTCAGATCTTATTTTGTAGGAATCAAAGTAATTGTGTTCACTAACCATACAAGTAATTAGGTACCTATTCAATAAGAAGGATGCCAAACCAATCCTAATTCGTTGGATATTTCTTCTTTATGAATTTTACCATGAGACCAAAGATAGAAAAGGTACAGAATATCAGATAGTTGACCACATATAAATGTTGGAAGACTTCTCACATGTGAATGAGGGTGAGCAAATCCGAGAAGAGTTTTAAGTTGAGCAATTGATGGCTTTGGATATCTCTCAATTTCCATGGTATGAATACACAATGAAGTTAATAGTGTGTGGACACTATCTACCTGGTGCAACTACCCAACAGAAGAAAAAGCTAATCATGATGCCAAGTTCTACATCTCGGATCAACCATTGTTGTTTAACTAATAGGTCAATAGAGTAGTGAGAAGGTGAATTCCAAAAAAGTAGGTTCACAAAGTTCCAGAAAGTTTTCATGCAAGCCCATATAGAGATCACCAAGGAAGAGAGTTCACTGCTCATAAGGTATTAAAATCTGGTTTCTTTTGGCCCTCTTTGTTTAAAGATTCTATGGCTTTTGTGAATAGTTGTGATAGGTGCTAAGTATTGGGAACCATCTCAAGAAGGCATGATATTCCCCTTAACAATATTTTATAGGTGGAAATTTTTTATGTGTGGGGTATTGACTTCATGGGTCCATTCACACCATCATATGGAAACCTTTATATACTTGTAGTGGTTGATTATGTGAGAATACGGGTTGAGGCAGTCGCTCTTCCTTCTAATGACTTAAGGGTTGTGATCAAGTTCATCAAGAAACACATTTTCACTCGTTTTGGAACTCCAAGATCCATTATTAGTAATGAAGGCAAGTGTTTCATTTACAATCTTTACAAGACACTGCTTGCTAAGTATGATATTCGCCATAAGGTTGTTGCAGCTTATCAATCTCAAATGAGTGTCTATGCGGATGTGTCGAATAGAGAAGCCAAGAAGCTTTCGGAGATAATGGTGAACGCACAAAGGAAAGAATGGTATGAGAAGTTCAATGATGCTTTGTGAGCATACATGATTGCATACAAGACGTCTATAGGGAATTCTCCCTAGCACATTATATATTGAAAAGCATGTTACCTTTCGACAAAATTAGAGTATCATGCTTATTGGCTATAAAGAAGTTAAACTTGGACCTAGATGTAGCCTGTAAAAAGATAATTAATTAACTGAATGAACTTGAAGAATTTTAGCTTCATTCCTATGAGAATTCCAAGATTTATAAAGGGAAGACGAAGATGTGGTATGACACGCACATAGTGAGTCATACCTTCAATCCAAAGGATAAGGTATTAATGTTCAATTCGCAACTAAGGTTGTTCCATGGGTAATTGAAATCAGAGTGGTATGGTCCTTAAGATTAGTTGAACTCCAATGTAAAACTAGCCCCATGTTCTTAGTCAATAAACAAATAGTGAATCAATATTTTAGTGATGACTTGGATATTGATTGGGAGGATCTTGAGCTATATGATGAATGATCCAAACTGCATCTTACTGCGAAGTTAAATCAAGCGCTACACAGGAGGCAACCCATGAATACTATTTAATAGATGGGTAGTTTGATTTTAAATTTCCAAAATTTTGTTTTTTTAGCTTAGGATAGATATTTAGATTATAGGTTAGCTTTAGTAACTGAAAAAAGATGTGTGTGCAGGCTTGGCGCACTAGCTTGAAATACCAAGTCAAGAAGTCCTAAGTCATTTCCTCGGTGCACAGGCGGGCAAGCCGCGCCAAGGCAAGGAGGTCTGAGGCTTGAAGCACTTCGGGCGCGCCTCACCAAGGCAACGAGGACTGAAGAATTTCCTAGATGCGATAGAGGTGAGCTTCACCATGGCAATGAGGATTGAAGAATTATCTAGACGCGATACAGGCGCACTGCGCCTCATCACCCTAAGCATGTACAGGATTGGTGCACTGGTGTGCACTCCACAGATTGAGGGACTTCCTAGATTCTATACGGGCTCCCCACGCCTCGATCTCCCTAACACCCAATGTTTTTAATAAATATGAGTTTAACTCAGAGTTTTCCCTACCCAATCTAAATTAAAGCCCCCAAATCCACCATTCTCCCTCTATTCCGGCAATTTCAACTCCCCATACCCCCATTCTTCTTCTTCTTACTTTTCAACTATTCCCTCCCCATCATTAATCAACATTAACCTTCAACTACCCCTCTCTCTCCCTCGACAACTATAATACCTTCTCTTCTCACCTTTCTTGTCTTCGACATCCCATAAATCTCTTTTCTTTTCTTCTCCACTACACCATCCGACCACCACTCTTCTTCTTATTCATTTTAATCTTTTTTCCCTCCCCCAATTATTAACTATTATGATCCATTAACTTACAACCACCCCTCTCTATCCCTACACCACTATAATACCATCTTTCTCCAATTTCATCTATTCTACATCCCATAAATCTCTTTTTTTCCCTTCTCCACTACTCCATTCGACCCCCCCAAATATCACACTTTTTATTTTTTTCCCCTTCTCTTAACAGGGTGTAATAGCTCATAAAGAAAATAATGTTTCGGGTTCTAAGAGGATCCAAAAGGTTGAAGCTTTCGAGTCCGCTAGTGTCCGGGAACCGGCACAAAAGTTCAAAAAAACGGTGGTGGAGAGATATGTCTAAGAATGGTTTGAGTGTCAAAGGAAAGAGAAATACATGGGGGATGAATATATAAATGAGGTAAGGTCACAATCTTGATTTCTGGCAATTTATAAAAATATGAATGTGTTAGGTTTGTGTTTAATGTCTGATAATCCCGGATATTGTAATTTTACCTTTGTGCGTGAATTTTATGCAAATTTGTTAATTGAAAGTAAGTATAAGACTGTTCCTGTAAGGGGGAAAGATGTAAGATTTACTATCCGAATTCTGAATGAGGTACAGAGGAACCCACATTGTGATGCTGAAATGTTTAGCGAGTTGAAAGATAAACCTCCTTGTAGGGATAACCGACACACTTTTTGTGGGGTAGAATCGAATATTAGGTGCGAGAGGAGTAAGTATACGGGGAGGCATAACATCCTCTACTCCACTAATTTTAATCAAGTGGTTAGGGTGTGGTTAAAGATAGTGTGTAACGTGTTATTTCCCGCTAAACATTTGACTGGTGTAACTCATGATAGTGTGGTGTTCATGTACTTTAGGAGGAGATTTTGTTTTGAGGGTTAATTAATCATTTTCTTAAGAGTCATGAGAATGAGGAAGAGGAGGTGGATATGACTGTTGCTAGGCACCCGAAGTTGACGGGTACGTATGTGGATGTAAATTGTACAAAGTCTGTAAACACATCCTAAAGACTTATTTCCTTAGCCCCCGATGGGCAAGCCCGAGATGATAGAGTCATGGTACGCTTGTTTAATATGGCTGAGTTGCAATCGCGGATTGGAGGCAGCCGAATCACCGATGTGGAGATGGAGGCTTTGGCAAAGCACTATCCACTGATTTATAGTGCAGCCTATCTATCCAAGACTGGTCTAACTTTTTCAAAGCCTATGGACGATGATAGTGCTTTTAAAGACCGAGGATCACCCCATAGAAGTAATATGGCGTACTTGTCCTCTCGGAGGTCTTATACAAGCCCGTAGTTATCATTCATCACATTGTCATAGATATATTAGAGGAAAATTAAAAACTTTCTTAGCACATAATATTATAGAACAACACTTCCATTATATATAAAATATCATAATATATAGTTAAATTCTCTAATCTTTTTTTGGCATCCTAGACTCAACACCGTAAAAGTACTTTAGGAACACTGACCTTTTAACATAATACCTAAGTACAATAATAAAGAATTTTATAGTAAACCATAACTAAACCATAAGTAGGGAATCCTTGGAACTTAAGTACCCCTTTCTTTGAGCTTGGGAATCACAAATCAAGGTCCTCATAATTTAAAGATATCCAGTAAGAATTCTTAACCGACATCTTTGCGTAAAGAGTAGAGAAGAATGGAGTTAGTACAAGAACGCACTAAGTATGGCAACCATGCAAAAACATGCATTTAAAAGGGTAATTTTTCTTGAAATCATACTTCATGCCTTTATTTGAAAAATTCATAAAACCTTTATACAATAAGGAATATATCATATTCATACTTCATATAAACACATTCAATGGTCAACAATCATATAAAATCACACAATGCATTTAAGGCATTTTGAAACCACATTACAGTAAGCACTTTCCCTCTTTACCATGAATATCTTGTTTTACAGTGAATTATTTGATTCCTAATTCCTTAGTCCACCAAGTAATCCTCTAGTGATACTTGGTGCAATGCATCACTTTAAGTCCACCAGGAAGTCATACATATAATCTACATAAGCCAACACATACCATCATGGATCTACAATACAGCATAGACATTTTTTAGTCAAGACATTAGGGACATCACAGTGAACCATAGTTTACATGCACATATGCTAACATCATTCAAATAGAACCTTATAAGACCTTACTCAAAATCCAAATCTAAGTCTACTAGTGCAATGTAATGTGAAACCGCATACCCTCACGCATACTTAGTAAACGTATCATGAGACCACAAGACTTAACATGCTATTCATACATCAACATATTAAGTGAATAAAAAATAATTCATATAAATCAAGACCTTTATCATATAGTTATTAAGACCAACATAGTGCAGATATGAACAAGACCCCTTCATATTGGCTCATACCATGCATTTCACCACAATAAGTAGACAATTACTACAAAGTCACGCATAAGGAACATGATTATAGACATACACATTAGAACACCATCCTAATACTTCCCTCAAGAGCCACATGTGCAATGCGTAGGTGAAGTATAATACCCTCACCTACACTAAGCAACTGCCCTTAGGTTATCATATTTAGGGACCTTACTTTACTTCAATTCTACATTTTACTTTACGGAAACTATAGCCTTAACCGACACTAAGATCATGGGTGCTACATGGAATTTGGTGTTCCATATCCTTACACCAATAGAAGGTGTTCTTACCTAGCCTAAATAGAACATTAACACATGCTAGCATACTAGTGAATTCACTTGCTACATCCTGTGTGGCAAACATAGTTATGGACTTGGAGGTACATGTGAAAACCCTTTTTATGCGAAATTGGGCATTATCGTTTTTAACTTTTGGAAACCCTATTTATGCCTATTTAGGGATTATAGTTATATACCTCATGAGGATTATGGTGACCTACCTTCAAATTATGGGATGGGATACCCCTCATATACCAGTTCTCTTGGTGCTAAGCTAAGTTCCCTTTTCATTAAAAAGCCTATATTAAGATTAACTTATGAAATTAGTGTTTAGGAGAGTCATATCCTCATATTCTTAGCTCATAGATCATAGATGAGAGTTCATCAACCTAAATATTGTGAGAAACACTTTCACATGCACAGATCATATGTAAGTACCTATATAGTTTAGGGTACACTTGTCCTAATACAAGGAGTGGTGAGAATTAGGTAATTCTGTATTGAGTTGATATCTAGAACTTTCCTTGTGTGTGTTGAATATGTGGCTAGAAAGACTTGAGGAATGTGATTGAGGCATTTCTTTGAAATAGTGAATTCTTGACTTTACTTATATACCTACCTTAAAATTGCACCCTTATGAAGTTCCATTGAGCCTTCAACCTTATTCATTTGATAAAACACATGATAAGCCAAAACCTATTGTTTAATACTAAGACTTTTGATCATCTTAAGATCCTTAATTCACTATGTTAAGAAGAAGGGTTGAAAAATGAGGTTGAATAAGCAATGGGAGAATTTCTATATTCTGTGCGGAAAAAATAAAAAAAAATATAAAAAATATTATTCTTATTTAGACCTGGTCCTTAGTGACAATTTTCACCTCAGATGAAATCGAGGGTGGCTAATTTGGGAACATGCTCAAAACATAGGCGCTAATCACATTAAGTATAATGTGCTTCTTACTCGAATGAAAAATCTAGTGTTTGGGTGGCTTGTGCAAAAACATTTAAAAAAATAGAAGAAATAAAAAAGATAAAAAGAAATAAAAGGGACAAAATATGGAGCATTAAAGGGTATTTAGTCATGAAGGGTATATATACTATATAAAAAGAATAGGTTAAGGGATAGTGTTTATAAAATTATAATATGTGCATCCGGGAGGAGAAATCACTATACTGAATTGTAGATATTTTTCCTCCGTTACCTAAAGATTACATTATGACTAAATGAAATTCCTCCTTATTCCTTGATAAGTCCAATGTGAAGGTAAAATGCACTAAGGGAAAGCATATGGCATGTTGAGGAATGTAAAAACTTCACTTGTGAGCGTGACTTAATTGTTTTGAAAAAACAGGCCTTGTGATTGTGATGTTGCATGAGTGAAAGGATGTAGTAAAAGAATAAACAAGTAAGGCATCTATGACATATAAAGAAGTTTCTACTTAATGTGTTAGTACGAGTTTGCATTCGCCTGAAAGGAGTCATTCTTTGAGCATGTATTGTACTTGGCATATGTGAGGAAAATTGTTGCATCCAATGTAAAACTACACAATAATGATTTAAAATGTTTGGTTAATTTTAAGGTGACTTGATAAATCTAAGGGCTTGTGAAATAGAGTTGATAGTCTAAATATTGTTTGAGGAGAAACAAAGGTCCAAGTGTGGGGTCGTGATCTTAGGCATATTTATATGCCCAAGTAGTCAATATTTGTCCATGTTTTGATGATGTTAAATAATTATAATTACTTTATTATCTTAGATTTATGATTTCTTGTGACGATTGTGCACTTACACACATGATTAGTGATTTCAGAAACACATAGAGAAAGTGGAGTTGGAATGAACAAAAGAAAGAAAAGAGACGAACGTGGAAAATTTTAAAGTTGAGAAGAACATAGGCGAGGATCGCTGCACGGCTCCCCATGCCAAGGCCTTACACACAAAGCCAATGTTGAGGAACTTTACACGGCGCTCTATGCCAAGGCCATATGCTAAGAGGATGTATCCATGCGCGATGGTGGAATGCCGCGCCAAGCAGCACCTTAGTATAAAATGTGCTAGGCGCGATGGAGGCGTGCCACCCCAAGTGAATTCTGAATTTTCCATGTTTTAAACATTAACTAGGAGTTCGAATTTCAATAAGATTTGTCTAATCTTTATCTACTAATATAAACATCCTAGGGCTACCATTTTTGGGGTTCAATATTTTTATTTAATGTGCAAGAGCAAGAGTCAAGTTTGTAGTCATCTTAACTCTTCTATTATATGGATTTATTTATGAACAATTATCTCTTCTGGATTATTAATAGCAAGAGTAGCTACACACCTAGTTCTGGGGTTGTAGCTATGATTTAATTGTGAAATATTTGAGGTTTTCTGAATTAATCTTCGGTTGTAAATATAAATTACCTTTTTTTACCATTTCTTTAATGGATTGATAGAGATAATTTTAATGTCTAATCTTTAATTGACCATAGGACAGATTAGATAGACTACAACATATAGAGAGCTCGATCCTCCGATTAAATTAAGGAGATTAGTGTTCATGTGTTACTCCCGGAAGACAAACACCTTTCCTGGTTTCAAAATAAGATGAAATATAAATGCTGGCCAATTAGTCTATCCCCACTCAATGATGAAGTTAAAAAGCTAACTCGGGTAGGCGACCAGAAGTGGTTAACCCATATCATACTATTAACCCTATAAACCAGAATATGGCATCGGTTATATGCTGCAACTCATGAATTACTTTTAATCATGCCTAAAACATTCCGTCAAAGTTCTTCACCATTGTTTATAGAAAATTTTATCCATAATAGTTGTATTTAACCAAAAAAAAATCCACATGCGAAGTATTTACTTTTCTCTTTATTGTGGAATTAAGTATAAATATAAGTTGATCATAAGTCCCTTGGGAGGGATAACTCGTTTCATAAACAAACAATATTACTTGCTACCATATACACTTCCATATATACTGGGGAGCAATAATATACCCCCACTGTCTCTCATTCTAAGACTTATGGAGGACATATCGATTTATGCATCCATCACGGTGTGCGACGTATCCCTCAATAATAGAATTTTTCATTGTTTGATACACATTGCTGAAATCATAATATTTGTCCTGATGCGTGACACGTCCCTCGATATTGTACATCATGTTTTATTTTTTATTCTTCCTCAATTCACACAAAACATGTCAAAAACAATTCTTAGAACCAATGCAAATGACATAAATGTGATATATATATATATATATACAGTGAACCAAACAACATTAAAACAAAACAATGTAACAGTGACAACATTACAAAGAATATTTTACCCCAAGCATAATGAACTTGTTTCTTTTGAGGTTTTCCCTAACCAAGTTGTCCTAAGAATCCCTTAGGTAAGATAAGAAGGGACTTACCATACACCTCATTCAATACACACCAACCATAGGCTTACCTCGTCTTCGAAATAAATCCATGATAGACATTTGAAAGACATTCACACAAGAAGGACTTCATGTAAGTACCCTTCTTCAATATGACCTATAAGATACAAAACGTTCAATGTGAGAGTAGTATCCATACTACTACTCCCATTTAGTGCTCCTTGAGGATTCCCTTAGATTAAGCACCCAACATAAGTAACTCCTAACATCATAACATAAAACATTGCTTTAACATACTTCTTTAACATTATACCTTAAGTTGTCTAACTTCATTTACAACACATGGTAGAACATACTAAAACTCCCCTTTCGGAAGGTATACTTAGTGCAATGGATAGATAGCGTCCCATACCACCTACCTACCTATGTAATAGTTCATTTAGTAGACTTAGTTCATACACTTCATATAAGACACACCAAGAGTCCCCTTTTGGAAGGTTTACTTAGTGCAATGGATAGATAGCGTCCAATACCACCACCTATCCTACGTAGTACATTCTTTTACGAGACTTAGTTCATTCATTCTTTTGTGGGGATCTAGTTAAATAGATCATGATAGCTAGACATGGAATCCTGACACTACCTTTATTGGATAAGGATCCCCACTTTCCTAGGGTAGGGTCATTCATTTAGCTTTTACATGAATTTCCCAATAGCTACACCTATGCGGGCGCATAGTTAATGGATAAGGATATATCTACTATGTAACTCATTCTCTATTAACGAGGAGTACTCATCTAAAGAGGTTCATTGGAATAAAACATCTCAAATCATGAAGTGTAACCTCCCTTTCTTCATATCCTATTGGTTCTAGGAATAACTCCCCACGAATTCTCAACTTTTTATACTATAGGTTAAGGATTACTAGTAAACACAACATCTAAACTCATGAAGGGTATCCATCCTACTACCTATCTTAGAAAGATCATTGAAGATAATGAGGGTGATACTAAGAACTTCATGTTAACTCACGAAGAGTGTTCACCTTGAAACTCCCCTTTTCATTTACATTCTTTAACAGTATTCATTCATTCATTCAACTTGTGAGTGTGTGTACTTTTTAGCACACCTTTCACATAATCACAATTCTCATTAACATTGAATTCTGGACATACTTACAACTTCATTCATCATTTCAGAGACATTAGCATGCTCAACATATACACATATTTCATTTAGGCATAATCTAAATAAGACATACAATTCAAGCTTCGTAATTCAAATCAACATGAACCTCATCATTATCACTTCATTTTACACATTATACCTTTAAAGCCATATACACAACACGAACCAAATATAAAAAAATGCATCAAGTAAACACCGCCACCAAGATAGTGGTCAACACCACTCAAGAGCATTTCATAGTAAAAGCTTAAACAAAGTATCCAACTTACACTTAATCCAAGATTTTGCCACATATAATATATTCCTCAAAAATACTTCATCATATAGCACCTAGGGAAGTACCTAAATTACAATATAACCATAAAAAAACTCTCACTCTAGCATTATCAAATCATGTTCATCTGACCCATTTCATAAGTAAAAAATTGATCAAAACAATAACATGGTTTAGATGAAGCTATTGATTTTAATATCACCAACTAACATTAGATATAGAATATTTGAATACTTTAAAACATTTTCATGAAAGTCCCATGCTTAGAGTCAAGGAATAAAGAAGTTTAAAGTTAAAACACTTTATGAAATCATTTAGAAGTGGATCCTTGAATGAAAGGAAGTTGAAGGATGACTACCATACCTCAAAAGAAGGAAAACCCATAGATTTTTTTGGTGAAGAAACGTTCCCAACCATCCCTTCTAGCTCTTCCTTGAGTCCATGCTCATATTTGGTTTTAGAGGGAGTCTTTATTAAGATAGGGGTTGTCAGGACCCGCAAGAACCCCCTAGAAGTTAGGGAGAACCCTTGGTTCATGACAGGGCATACTTGATCCTTTGGGGTCTTGTACAAACCTTTAACTATCTATTACATCCGGGAATAGCCCCTTGATGTAACCGGACCTGTCATCCTCTTTGAGGCCTTAGTCTTCTACTTTTATTACACATACATATATAAAATATAACATAGTCATAATAGTCGTCTCATCGCATATCCATCTAATAAGAGTGTAAGAACTTGGGCATAACCGATACATCAATGTAAGAATGCCTCCAATGGGCTATACAATGTTTCATACTAAATAGAAAAGAAAGAAATATAGAAGTCTTAAATTCAAAACAACTCAATTAGCTAGAGAGTGGAATCTCCCTCAAGAAAAATTAGGACCTACCTTACATGGATGATCAAGTGGTCAAAGCCTTCTTCAAGTCGTCTTTAAAAATCACTTCACCAACCAAAACCCAAAATGTTGGGGAAAAGGAAGGAATGGGGTTAGTACACCACTTGTACTAAATATGAGACCATAGGCACACAAACTTTAAAATCATGCTAAGAAACTGGATTTTTATAAACATATGCAAATTACTTTGAAAACACTTATGCATATTCAAAAACATTATACGAACAAATAGGACATGTTCATTAGGGAATAGGCATGTACATCACAAGATCAAAACACCGAGTCTAGTAAAGTCGACATGAAAAGAATATAATTGAATACACAACCAAAAATTTCTCTCATCATGTTATAATAGTAACAAGCATGAATAAGAATACCTTTCAACATGACTAAAGCAACACAATTACCCATGAACCCCTATCAAGTATTCAAGTGAAAATGACCAATTAAAGCCGCATAATGTTACTCAATCAAATAACCCAACAAGCAACATGATTAAAATCCTACTTCACATATAATAACATTTAAGAGTACATAAGATCATACTTTAACAATATAGACCATTGCATATTCAAAAGTGACACTAATCAATATATAATATCAAAAACGTGCAAGTTCATCATATAAATGTCATATAGCATTATAAGAATTATATTTACCTACATAAGATAATCCTCCTAAGACTCCCCTCAAGGATAAATAGTGCAATTTTTGGGTAGAGTCTCATACCCCTACCGAGACTATGCTAAACCCCCTTAGGTCATCTTACATAGAGTCAATCTTTAGTTCATTTTACCTTTAGGGAACATATTGCACTACCCGACATAGACCATATGAGCTAATGTGGAATCGAGTGTGATGGAACCCAACACCCAAAGAAGGAAGACTATTTGCCAAGGTTGTACCAAAACATGAGCATAGGAAGTGTGTGTATCCACTAGCTAGTATTCATATGGGGCCAACATACTTCAAGAACTAGGAGATATAGTTTTGACCCACTTTATGATACATGAATTGTAGTCTCAAATATCAAGAGTACACTAGTGATCCTACCTTCTCAATGTGGTAAGGTACACTACTAACTCTAGTTCACTTAGTGCTAAGCTATAATCTCTTTTTGATATGTCTTTAATACCTTCATTAATCATTATAGCTTATTGTAGTTCATAGGGTCAAAAACTTGTAAAATATCATTATAATCATTGCTCAATAAAAATTTCATGATTATTTTCCTTTCATTACAATTCATATAGGTGAGGATAGCACATTAAGATTTTCATATCATGATAAGGCACATTGGTAAATCATTCACCATCCTTATAACATTTACATATTAATCCAACACCTCACAATCATAGTCAATACATTTCAATTCAACATCATACCATCCTATAAATACTAATACAAGTCATACTCCCATACAACATCACAACTTAATCAAAATAATTTAATGGAACCCTTTGAGGAAAGAGTTCTCAAAGGTGAATAAGATTCCATACCTTACTAATTAATGAAGATTGATGGTGAAACTTGACTCTTTTCATCCCTTAAACCCTCCCTTAGCTTGGTCTTCAGTGGTGTTCTTCACTAGAGAGAGAAAGAAATGAGAAGAAAGAGACTTTTGTTTTGTGAGTTGTGATAAGTCTAATGGGGTTGGGGTATTTATATGGGAGGTTGATTAAATTAATTATTCTTCCATAATCCCCTTAATAATGACCTAACCGCTAATTTTAACAAATAAAAAACGTGGAAAAATTACAGTGACCACAAACGACACCACGATCGACATATCGTGGGTCAATCGACAACCATTGTGCCCTTCCGTGCTTCATATACTTCGTCTTAGTCATAGACAATATAGAATGAACCTTGAAATATTTTTTCTAAGTGACCAAAGATGGTGGAATTGATGTATAGTCAATTTACCAATTGCCTATCTGTGGCATTCGTTCGTGACACTATCTTTTGATAGCTTTACCTTCTCTTGCATGGGTCCTCCTCAAGGGCCCTTGGTTGTTTCTTGGGGAGTCTTACACGGACGTTTTGACCATGAATCAATTTAAACACATGTTAGACACCCCTTCACCATTTATCATCATTTTTCAACTTCTAAAAGTTAGTCAAATAGACTAAGCCACGCTTGTAACTCCTAGAACTAGTTTTCCGATGTCATAGGCGTGCTTGGGCATTTTGTTTTCTAGAATTCCTAAATGATTTATAATCAATAAAATGGACCTTAAAAAAGGTTATAAACATTAGGATACTTATTAGGCTTTAGAACACGTCTTGGGTATTTGATGTAATACTTTATCCTCCCCCCCCACCCCATTCGGATTATTCGACCCAAATGACACTAAGATTATTCAGGAAGAAGGAATAGACTCAAGACTAGAAGCCCAAAAACCAATAAATATGTAACAACATCAACCATATCACTTACACAAGGCAATTCAAAGCTTCAATTACAACACATAAGGCGCAACATTACATTATGAGGAATATTTTTCTCATAACAATAAATCTCAACATAGCATTTATGAGTAAATTATGCCAAAGTTCAACTTACCAACATGCGACTTGTCATTTCATAAACACTCACCATATAAAAATGCATAATATGTCTCAAAACTGGCAAAAATTTTCAAGTAAAAATGCACAATTATTGTAATTCACTGTAACTACATAAAAAATGCGCCTTTTGCAAAAATTCACTAAAAATCATTGCAACTTAAACTTTAATCACTATTTTTATTATTAGTAAGAACTACTATCCTTAGTTATCAAATATATGAGGGCAACGGGAATTCATGTCGGCCTCGGCCTCCCATGTTGCACCCTCAACTAGGAGATTCTTCCATAACACATTTACGGAAGCTACTTATTTATTCCTCAATTTCTTTAATTGTCTATCTAGTATTTGAACCAGAACTTTGTCCTAAAAAATGTTATCCTTCACACCAAGACTGTCAATGGGAACAATAGACTCGGGATCACTGATACACTTCTTAAGCATGGAAACATGGAAAACCGGATGAACCGAAGCAAATGAACTAGACAACCTTACCAATGCTTTGCAATATTTCGTAGGAACATGCATAAAGAAGACTCAACTTGCATTTTTTTCCATATCTAACCAGCCCTTTCATAGGCAAAATTTTCAAATACACCTTATCACTGTAAGACCCAAATATGAGATAGGCGTATAGATCCTAACATATTCATATTAAGTTTATAAGGTCCTAGAAGGACTTATACTATTTTTTTGACGCAGTGTGTAAATTTTGAAGTGATTTGGAACTCAAACATAAAGGGACTCAAACATAAAGGGACGATCAAAACGTTCGACAACTAGTCACCTATGTGGCACATAAGTCCATGCATTTTTATAGACTGTATTTCATGAGTTTATTATGTATTTAAATGAATTATAATGAATTTTATTGGTGGTATACGTAAATTAGATAATTTTGGATGTCAAACGACTAATAAATGTCCAACGCATTTGAAAGATAGCCCTTAAGACGCTCAATGTGTGTCTCGATGGGGCCTAGCCTATTTGAACGAGTTGAAGGTTTGTTTTTTGGTTAAAATTCATATGGAAGGTATAAAATATTGTAAGGTTTGTATTTACGTTGGGAACGTCTGGGTACGACTTCTGAAGGGTCCCAAAAAAGGCCTTCTAAGAAGGACCTGAGGCTGGTCGAGACACTGCCTTGGCAGTGTCAATCGACAGACCAAACAACGACCAGTTGGTCAAACAAAAGACCATAGGTGAGGTCTCATCGAATTGTACTTTGGTTTTCCAGGTCTCAAGCAAAAAGATGGAGAAGGAACGAAGGACGGAAGCCAATGCACGGCTCATCGATGGCGGCATGTAACTTACTGTCTGCATCTATTTTAATAAAAGGGTGAATGGGAAATTCACCCCACATCCTAATTTGATTCTAATAGATTTATTTAACTACTTTTTGGTGTATATAATTTAGTAAAAACGTGACCGACCCTACTCCTAATACAATTCACCAAATTAGACTTTTCCCTCCAAAAATATTCTCTCTATGACCTCCACTGCTAGTGAAGTTCAAGAACAACTTGGAGGTTGGATTTCCATGAATGAATCATCAAATTTTAGAGATTTTAATGTAGATAAATGTATGTTGATTCTTCATTTCTAGTTATCCTTCAATCAAGAGAGCTAATCTCAATGTTTTTAAAGAGAAAAATGTGATCAAGTTCTCCTTCTTCATTCTAGCAATGTGTTCTTTATTAAATTGATTTCAAAAGCATAATATGAATATTTTGATTATTATCCATTGATTTGGAGATGATTTTCAATCCTATTGCATGATTAACCCATACATATTTAACAAACTCGATTTTAGCCGATGTATGTCTTTATGATCTTGATCTTATGCATGTCAATTTGTGATTCAATTATGTTAATATGATTATGTATACTGTTTAATATGTATATTTATGGTTAATCATTGATTAATTACCCATGTGAATCCATGTAGAATATTTGAACGAAACTAGCCTATGATCTATGTATTCACTGTAATCTTGGGTTTAATCCAACTTTTTTAAGATTTTGATTATGTTGAGTTGCTTATAGATACTGTTTTAGGTTATATTATTGATGAATTGTGGGTGTAAATCCTTGGTGAAAAACATAAAGAGAATTGATCTAGATTCTCTTAAACTATGAATTGATAATGTTATGTAGGTGATGTGATCTATATTCTAAGGTAAATAAGGTATGAATAAGACTTGATTTCCCATATCGTTAGATACTGACTATCATGTAAATTATTGGTAAAATATATCGATGACTAATACTCCGTTAAAATTAATAATATGGCCTATTTTCTCTTCTCTACATTGAATTTATAGTTTAATGCCTACGATAGTAGCTTGATCTTGAGGTGTTTTGAGTATGATTTCGATACGAATGTGTATGATTAGATACTGAATTGTGTTGATAGTATTGAATAAATATGATCTTTAATCCATGCAAGTGAAGTTGGTTGATGACCTATGTCCTTCTACATTCTAGCATGTTAATCATATGTTGTACTAGTTGTAGCATGGCGTTGTAGTAGATTATGTTTAACTTTATGTATGATTATGGGACCTTAAGCTACTGGCCAATACATTTTTTATTTATAAAAGAGTTGTAATTGTCAATGATTACCAAAGGACAAAGGATTGGTAAGAATTCCTTTATTTTTCTACTTCTCTAGTTCTTTATAGTAATGTTGATGAAGCCTTGTATGACATTGCATGGTAAGTTCTACTTATGGTGGTGGTGTTTAAATTATTTTAAATCTATATATCTGTTTACCATAGCCATGAAGGAAAATAGATGAATATATGAACGTGTCCCTGTGATGATACTATGTGAAGCTTATGCCTATTTTCCTATTCTAGTTGTAATTTAGGTTTTATGACTATTGTGTATGCATGTTTATATTCATGTTAGGGTAATGTATTGGTGCTGCCATTGATGAATTAAATTTTTTTAATAATTCGTTACCTATGTACCCGTATATGAATGCATAAGTAGCACAAGTTTGGTGTCTTAAGCCCAATATGAAGTTTGTTTGTCTCCTATGCTATTATGTGTGTTGTGTGGTTTATGGTTGAAAGAGTGTTATGGTCTAAGAGGGTGGCTGCCTCAACATGTTTTTGATATCTATTATGTGATGATGTTGACCAATGTACACACACACTCACTTTACATGCATGTTATAAGTAGTATAGGTCATGGTGTCTAAATGAAAGGTAGTTCTCATATTCACTAGTGTCTACTACTATGCATGCTAATATTATGTTTATGAATTCATGATATGTGTTTCCTTATGTAGACTGACTTGCTAGGTGTATTAGTATGGACAAGGTTATGGGACTTCGCCTATGCATTGCACATGTGTACCTTGATAGGATAGTTCTATTTTTTTTTGTATATATATGAATATGTATGTATGAACATGTGTGTCATAATGTGTTATGTGAACGGTTTGCTCACATATATGTAGTGCCTTGAATGGTGTCTTTATGTGTACACTAAACTACATGATGCTTTACATATCGTATGTTTATGCGAAGGGATTCTTTATATGATTTAGGTTGATGAACTTTCATCTATGACCTATGACTTAAACATATGAGGGAATGACTCTCTTGAACCTATGTTTTATAAAGTAAAAATATAATAAAGGTTTTCAACGAAGGGAACTTAGCTTAGCACCGAGTGAACTTGAATATTAGTGTGTGTCCCTTCCTATGGTAGGAAGTGAGGTCACCATAAATCTCATGAGGTAGATAAACACAATGCCTCAATGGTCATTAATAGGGTTTCCATAAGTAAATAACTAGAATTACTTATCTTGGCATAAATAGGGTTTTCAGATATACCTCCAAGTTCTATAACTATGTTTCCACCATAGCATAGTAGATACTGGATCCATCTAGAAACCTATGTCACATTAGGTTCTTCTTTGGTCGGTAGACCACCTCCTTTCGTGTGGGGTTTTATTACACCGGATTCCATGTTTAGCATCACATAGTCTGTGTAAAATGGACAATAGAAGTAAAAGACTAGGACCATAAATAGAATGACATAAGGGAGGTTATTTAGGATAGGTGGAAGTAATGAACTCATCTAGACATTGCACAACTACCTCCTTAGGATGTTCTAGGAAGGTGTTCTAATGCATGTCACTATGTATCTGTTCCTTATGCATGACATTGTAGTATTTGTCAACTTGTTATGAAGATGTGGATGATATGAGTCTTTATGCATGATGTTGATCTTGTTGACTATATGATGAAGGTCATGACATAACAATGTATTTTTTGTACTATACTTCTATGATGGTATGTGTTGCTTTGTATAGATTGTATGTATGTTATCTTGTGGACTTAAGGTGATGCATTTCACAAAGTATCACTAGATGGTTAGTTGGGAAGTTAATGAATAAAAAGGAAAAATAGTATACTATTAAGAAGAATGAGCTCACTATAAAGTAACATCAAATGGGATTTAAATTCTATATGTGATTTTCTATGATGTTTGGCCTTTGAATAAGCTTATATGAAGTATGTGAATGATATAAATGCTATTCTTTAAAAGTTTCATAAAGATTTAGTCAAAAAGGCATGAAGTATTATTTCAAGAAAATGTCCTTTTTAAATGCATGTTTTTGCTTGGTTGCCATACTTAGTGCATTCTTATATTAATCCCATTCTTCTCTACTTTTTACACAAAATGTATATTATAGATACTTAAAGGGATGTATATATGATTGAGGAGCTTTATATCTAATTTCCAAAATCAAGGAAAGGAATCCTTAAGTCCAAGGATTTCCTATGCTATTGTTTACTGTAAATTCTTTAATATTGTACTTATGTTTATTTTTTAAGGGACATTTCCCTAATGTATTCTAATGTTGTTGATTCTAAGATGGCAAAGATACTTAGAATCTATAATGATTATGACTTATATTTATATGTATATGAGGTAAAGTTTCTAGCATATGATGTGCTATGAAAAGTTTTAAATTTTCCGCTAAATTACTATGTCAATGCGATGAATGATAACTATGGGCTTGTATAATACCTTCGAGAGGTCAAGTATGCCATGTACATCTAAGGGGTGCTTCCAGGTTGTGACAAAAGTGGTATTAGAGCACGATGCTTTAAAAGTTTTTTAGGGTCTAAGAAGTCTCATATTGCCACGTCTAGTAGAGCTTTGTATCATTGGCGGTGAGTCGCGACACATCAAATGGTATGAGAGGCTATCGGACGATAGTGTTTCCCTTCTTCGTTATTTTCTTATCGTGTCATAGAACTTAACTTTATAAGATCTCTCTCTTATGTTTTCTTGTCCAGTGGTCCTTTAGATATGATTGCTTGAATGAGATTGTTCTCAATGCTTTAGGGATAAAAGGTAAGTTTAAAAGCTTATCTTTGTTTTATGGTTTGAATGAGTATGCGTGAAGGTCAACTTTTGTATTTTTTGATGATGTGATGCCAATTATGGATATATATGAAGTTTTTATGAAATAGCCTATTATATTGAAAAACGTTTGTCATGATATAGTTAAAGTATGTTAGAATTTATTATGGATAAAATGATCTCTTTTCGAATGATGTATTCCTAAATTATTTTGAATGATAGTAGCCTTATGCTACGAATTGAACTTGATATACTTAGTGGCTACCGATGGAAGAATGCTACTCTAAGATTAGGTACTTAAAAGTGTTCAATGTTTTTCTTTATATCAATGTGGTCTATAATATGTTGCCTAGTATGGATTGGAATCCTTTACTTAGACTTGATCCTAGGTGTGATGATAGTATGCATGATTTTGTAGGATGAGTTGGTAATGTTTTGTAATTTATATTGTCATGCATTTCCATCAATTGCCTAAATATTGTATTTTTTGAATTTGAAAGCATGCTCACGTTAATGATCAGACAATTTACTGTATGATTTTTGAAAAATCAACTAAAAATGTTCTTTGATTAGATGTTATCGAAATGTGTATAGAATTGATGTATATGAACATGGTAATGAATGTTAAACGAAGATTTTCTATTTGGAATGAAGAATGAGAGTCGTATGGCATGATGAGTTGTACAATTGTTTCCAACTTTGTATTGTATTGAATGAAAACCTTATATGGTTGAATAATACTACCTAACATGATAATTGGAGGATAAATTGCCTATGAGATGAAGTTTAGAATACCTTGGTGTTCCTATGCTTACTTACTGTGAATTCCTTCTAAAATTGTAATCAATTTTAAGTGATTAAAATGAAGATTGTTTAGTTAAGATCCTCTAAAGGTGGGGTTAAGTTTCTCTTAAGTGGGTTTACCCTATGTGGGGAATGTTGATGGAGTAATAAGGTTGTAGATATTTTCTACCTTTTCCTTCTATCCTTACTTGAGCTTGAATCTACTGAATTTTTAGTAAGCTTGTTCCTAAATAAGAGTTTTGCATAAAGTATGAATTTCATGATCTTATATGTTTGGTATGTATTAATTGACATTAACTTGAAGATATTATGAATGTTCCAAAGATCATGGATTTTTTTTTGATAAAATACATGTTTTTGTCATGTTAAATGCATCTTGATATGCTAGTTATGCATTTGACTTCATGAGATAAGATAAGAAATATGGTAATAGTCACTTAAGAGGTAAAATGTTTAGCCTTACAAGGAAAAGTTGAGTCTCCTTAAAATGAAATATATGGTGTCTCTTGATAAATTATGTGACTTTTATGATTTAGAATACATTATTGTAGGCTCATTCTTGAAAAGTGAAAGCATGTTTAAATAAGTGCTAATGTCGGTGCGTATTATTTGTGTTATTCTTCTCAAAATATGTTTACTGTGAAGGTGAGTACTATGTTAGAAAATGATATTTTTTGAAGTTACTTCCTAATTGTTGTGATGTGCTTGGTGTGACTTACCATTTAGACTTCACATGGTGTAAACGATAAACTCTCTTATGAGGTAGATCCGGTTCAAATTCTTTATATGCAAGTCAAGAAGTTAAGGAATAAAGAGGTGGCTTCCGTAAAGGTGTTATGGAAGAATCATGTAATAGAGAGTGAAACATAGGAGGTCGATTTGACATGAAGTCCTTGTACCCTCATATTTTTGATAATTAAGGTTAGTGATTCTTTTTAATAATATAAATATTACTAGAAATTGAAGTTTCATGATTTTTGTTGATGTCTTGCAAAATGTGCATTTTGGGGTTACATTACGTTGAAATAGTTCCTCTAAAACATGTGTTTTGACTTTTTTTGTTTATTTGAGTTATGTAGTGCATTTTGGTATGATGAGTCTATGTTAAATTAAATGTAGCATTTTCTTTAGTTAAACATTGTGCTAATTGACTCATGTAATGTATGTTGAGCTCATATATGTTGTGAGAAGGAAATACCTCACGATGAAGTATTTTAAGCCTTTTGTGTGATAATTTGAGATTTGAAATTTGCCTTGTTGAAATGATATGATTTATGTTGATTTAATATTGTTGATTGTTTGGTCTGCTAGTCTTGAGTCTATTTCTTCTTTCAAAAGTGTTATAGTGTCATTCGGGAACAAATGTTCCTAAGGGCGGGGGATTATGTAATACCTTGAAAGTCCAAGACGAGTCTTAGAGCCTAACAGAGGTGAATTAGGGTATAAAAACTGTTTTAAGACATATTACGATGATTATAGGTCATTTAGGAAGTTTATGAACCAAAACATCCAAGAACGTCCATGACGTCCTAAAGATGGTTCAAAGGGGTACTAGCGTGCTTTTTCCTATTTGGCTATCTTTTGGGAGTCGGAATTCTTCTGTAAAAAGTAGGGAAGATCAAGTGTCTGATCAGATCAATCAAGCGATAGGGGCAGAGACTTTACTTTGCTATGACGAAGTTGCTGTCGATTGAGGAAATTTATTAAAAGTAGTAAAAGGGTAGATAATAGGTGTGTGGATTGTTTCACTGTCGAAAAATCTAGGTACGAATCCCTAAGGATAAACCAAGGGCCCTTGAGGAGGACTCCTGCAGGTTGAAGCAACACTGCCTGGGAACTATGCATCGACGGGACAAGGGACGGACCGTGTGTGGATCGACAGGGCATCGGTGCTACCGTCGTCCCACACTTAGTCAATTTGAGGAATCACCCGCCTGCACAAGTCTTTGAACTTACCTACAGATGTGTAGGATGTTAGGCGGCTAGTCTTTTGACTCACAGAGGGCCCGTCGATGGGGTTCCGTCTGTGAGGGTCTTGACTTTGCTACACGTTTTAATGTTAAGTCATTTAATTATTTAAGTGGTTTAGTGGTTATTTAGGTATTAAGGGGATACTAATGAACTAATTTAACTCCCATATAAAGACACCAAACCCAATTAATCTAATTACAACACACAAAATATACTCTCTTCCTTCTCTCTTCTTTCTCTCTCTACTTGAACTTACTATTAAAGACTAGAACGGAAAAGGGGTTTGAGGCTTGAAAGGGACGAATTCACTATCAATTCTTCTTCAAACATTAATGTATGGGATATAATTCACCTTTAGCACTATTTCTTCAAAGGGTTCCTTCAAAATGGATTTCAAAAGTTGAATTTTAATGTTGGTTTCATCAAATTACGAAATTGATGTTGTGAACTGAGTTTTTTTTATAGTTTCTTTAGTATATAATGAATACATTAACATGTATCTGAACTTGATTATGCTTAATTGTAATGTTTTGATTCAAATTGAAGAATGTGATCTTTAACCCTTAAACTTATGTTTGATCTTGATGTAAATTTGGTTGTGATTTATTCAATTGTATTGCTTATGGGTAATAAACATATTAAATGATGTATTTATAATAATAATTAACAAATTGGAGTAAATTTTATTCTTTCATGCAAGTCTTGACAGGATTATCTAGGTTAGAAGGTGAGTTAACCTAGGCATCCTTTTTTAAGTATGATCTAATATTGAATTGTGCTATAGTGTTTATTCTAGTATTGTTATCATGCTGATTATTGAATTATGATGTTGAACATTTAAATTGTATTGATTTGAGGTTTTAGGGTAAGGCCTAAATGATGAACTATGAGGAAGACTTGGTAAGACTTGGAATCTCCATCTCCACTTCCAATTGTGATTAATAATGGTTAAGTCATGATGTTATATTTGAGTATTCCTTCTATTAGGATGATAGGGTGGGATGGTGGTGAAGTGAAATATCTTGGCTATGTTGTGAGGTTGATTAAGGTGTATGTGATTTAATGCTGATGATATCTTTCAATGTATCTTGATATGCTATGAAATTCTAATGTGTTAACCTCACTTATATGATTTGTGATAAATTAACTATACTCATGCAAATCTAATTAATTTATTGATGATCATGATAATATATTGGATAGACCCTATGACCTAATCTACAATATAATAGATAATTAAAATTCTTAAAGACATTTAAATGAAGGGACTTAGCTTAGCATCGAGTGAACTTGGGAATGGGAGGTGATGATTTCCCAAAGAGGAAGATCGCCTTATAGTTCTATATGATATGTTGACTCCCCAATGGAGAATACTCATCCAATAGATTACCATGAGAGGAGGCCCCAACTACCAAGTGGTATATAGAGGGAATATACTATCTCTTAGTTCTTGAACTATGTTTCCCCTATCGGAAGACTAGCTAGTGGATCAACCTAGTAAGCTCCCTTTATGTTTGGTTCTACTTTGGCCGGTAAACCACCCTCCATCGGTGTAAGGTTTTACAACACCGGATTCCACACTTATCTCCTGTTCTCTATGTTAGTTAAGGCAAGTTTTCCCTAAATTAAAATAAAGTAATGAAGTATAAACTAACGAAGGTGACTTGAGAGGTTTAAGTTAGACTAGGTAGGGGTATGGAACTCTACTTATGCCTTGCACTAGTTGACCTTGATGGAATCTTTAGGAAGTTAATATTATGTATGTATATGATAATGATGTATATGAGGATAATATGGTGATGCTACAATGCAAATGTTTATGTATGATGATGATTATCCTCTTCATATATGTAGTTGGATTATATTGTTAAAGTTGGATATTAATGTTTTTTTCTTGTTAAGTCTACTTGGTTGAGCAATGTTACGGAGCTTTGCTTGGTAAATGCACTTGTTGATTTGATGAGGATTCATGAGTAGTCGTCTTGCTTATTATGATATTATTAACTCTTAGTCATTCTTGTGATGGTATTCCTTGATGATAGTGTTGTAGTAAATCATGGTTCAAGTGTGTTGGAATACATATTACTTGTTTGAGTTAGTAAGCATGTTTTGTTGGTTTGTATGACTTGCTCGACTTTGCATAAGACTTTCAAAACAGTAAAATGGAATTTTTTTTACTATATGTTCCTCTTTAGTATGTTTGCTATTATATGTGCATATGGTCTCATACTTAGTAAATGTGGAGTACTAACCCGGTTTTCTTCCCTTTTTGAAACATTTTAGGTTCTGGTCATTGAATGCTTATTCGGGAAAACATGAATAAGGTTTGGATATTCTCTATCAGCCAAGTAGGTATGTCCTCACTTTCCGAAGGTGATGCCAATATCTTGCCTACAAAGTTCTTTTGTTTTTCTAAGACGTTTATGTTAGTTCCATTTTTATTGTGTGCGACTTATATAAGACTATATGTGGTTTCTTTAAAGTTGATGTAGGGCTATCGCCATATTGTGGTAATCGTTTAGCCGGTATGAGATGCGACTATCTTTCTACCTTATATACACGTATGTGCAGTAAAAGTAGAAGCCTATGTAGCCTTCCTATACAAAGGGTCTATGTATACTCGATACGACTATATATTATGTGTATATAGAGTTATATATAAACCTCCAAGTAGATGTAATGAAAGTTTTAAATTTTTCCGCATTTTTAACCTATTACTGTAATGACATGAGACTAAGGGGCTAGTCTTAGTCCTCAAAGAGGACGATGACGCCGGTTACAACTAGGGGGTAAACCCGAATGTGACATACACATAATTACATTCATAGGTCAAATTTAGCAGAAAATTTAAAACTTTTCATTACTTCTACACGGAGGTTTACATAGACCTCTACATACGCTTAGTATAGATATATCGAGTATACATAGAACCTCTGTATAGGAAGATTACTTAGTCTTCTATTTTTGCTTAACATACGTAAATAAAATATAACATTGTCATAATAGTCGTCTCATATCATAACCATCTAATAAGAGTGTAAGAACTTGGGCATAAACCATACATCAAAGTAAGAATGCCTCACATGGGCTATACAATGTTTCATACTAAATTGAAAACAAGGAAATATAGAAGTCTTAAACTCAAAACTACTCCATTAGCTAGATAGTCGCATCACACTCAGAAAGTGAGGACCTACCATACTTGGATGATAAAGAGTTCCAAGCCTTTTCAAGTCGTTTTCAAAAAGCACTTCAACGACCAGAACCTATAATGATAAGGAAACGGAAGAATGGGGTTAGTACACCACTTGTACTAAACATGAAACCATATGCACACGTACTTTCAAATCATGGTAAGGAAAAGGGACATTACATTAATATATGCAATTTACTTTGGAAACTCTTATGCATATTAAACAAGACCATACCAACAAATAGGACATGTTCATCAGGTCATTGACATGTACATCACAAGAACAAAAAACAAAGTTTAGTCAAGTCAACATGCATAGATTATAGTTGAATACATAATCTAGAATCTCTATCATCGGGTTATAATAGTAACAGGCATGAACAAGAATACCTCATAACATGAATAAAGCAAGAAAATTACCCATGAACCCCGATCAAGTAAACAAATGCAATGACCAAGAAAAGCCCCATAACCTCACTCAATAAAGTAATCCAACAAGCATCATGATTTAAATCCTACTTCACAAATTGTAATATTTAAGATGACAGAACATCATACTTTTACATATAGACCACCAAATATTCATAAATGACACCAATCAACATATAGTATGAACAATGTGCAAGTTCATCCTATGCATATCATATAGCATTATAAGCATTTTTCATACATAAGAACATCCTTTTAAGACTCCCTTCAAGGATAACTAGTGCATGTTTATGTTGAGTACCACACCCCTACCTAGAATAATCTAAACCCCCTTAGGTAATCTTAGTTAGAGTTCAACCCTTTAGTTAAATTTACCTTTTGGGAACATCTTGCCCTAACCGACATAGACCATATGAGCTAATCTGGAAACTGGTGGCATGGAACTCTACACTGAAAGAAAGAGGATTACTTTCCCAGGTAGTACCAAAACATGAACATAGCAACTACATGGATCTACTAGCTAGTATTCCCAAGTGGGCAACATAGTTAAAGAACTAGGAGATATCGTTGGGACCCTCCTTATGATAAATACTTTGTAGTCTCCAATTTCAAGAGTAAATTAGTAATCCTACCTTCCCAATGTGGGAAGGGACACTCCTCACTCTAGTTCACTCGGTGCTAAGCTAGCACTACAACATTTTATTCCTAAGACCATACTTAATCTGGACAACGCTTGTAAAGTCTTAGCGTAAATACTTTTGGGTACACTTTAAAATTGTAGCCATAGTTTTTAGGTTTTGACCATACTAACATTAGAAACATTTTTCAAGTGTGCTCCTAAGTGGTATATGTCCCATTTTTAAGTGTATTTACATCATGATATAATTGATAATACTTATTTTCATCTCAGAAATCACTTTTAAAATATAGAATTTTTACAAGATATAAAACAACTTTTTATAAGTGTGACCATACATACTTTCTAAAATTTTCACTTAAGATATTTTATTTTCCAATATATATAACTTTTCCTCTAATTTATAATTGAATAAAAAATTAATTCATACAATATAATTTTTAAGAAACCTCTCAATATAAATGACTTTCAACCCTAAAATCAAATTTGTGCCCCAAAAAAGGTGGAGTGTGAAGATGAAAAGAATCAAGAAAGCCAGGTTATACCTAAGGTTCATAACTCATGCTCTTCGTCAATTGTCTATGTGTGACCCTTCTTCTTCTTCTTGCTAGCGCACACTCACTTTATATCTCTCTTTCTTTCTCTTTAGTTCCCCCATTTTTGTATCTATTTATGTTCTTTCTTCTCTTTCTCTTCGTTCTCTTACTAAGAAACCTCTTTAATCAAATACATTAACAAAGAGAACACATGCATCTTGCTTTTCTAGGTTTATGTCTTTTTGTTTCAAGATTTTTTTGATTTTTCTGTAGTGCTAAAGGTTAAATTTTTACCCATTTTTTTACATCTTTTGGTTGATCTTTTTTTGTTGAAGACTATTAATCTTGGTGAAGTGTGAATTTTTTTTTGTTTTTAGTGGATAATTTCTTTTGGGTTTTTTCTTTTGAGGTAAAGATGAGAGTTTTGATGGGGTGTGATCTGGATCTAATATTTTCTTTTATTAATATCGTGGTTTTATGGTGAATTGTGATCTGGACATTGGGAATCTTAATAGGGAAATGTTGTTTGATTCTGTATTAACTTGAAATTATTGTTAAATCTGGTCTTAGATTAATGTGATATCCGTATGTGAATTTTTGTTAGTCTTGATTTGGATTTGTTAAGTAATTTAGTTTTGATGAATAAGGCTGTTAAGTAATTCTAGTGGTACTATCATTCTTAGAAAGTATACTATTCTACAATATGATGTGTATCTCTTGTTAATGTATGATAAAGCTAATTCATTTTGTTAGTTTTGTTTTCTTTCAAAAAGCTTGAGAATAAAATCTTTTTATTGGTGCTTTGCAGGAGGTTGTGGTCTCTCTTTTATGTCTTAGGAGGTAAACCTGTTGTGAAAATCCACGATTTGAGCAAAGATGGAGGCCACACATTCAAGTATGTGTCTCTTTGAAAGTATAATGCAGTTTGTTCTCGTGTTCAAGGTATTACTTTGTAGCTAATTACAGGTGATTTACATTGTTCCAATTCTTTTTTTCTTTTGAAAATAGTAAACCTTATTGAATTTAAGGGGGGAGGGGATATGTTATTTTGCATTTATTTTTGTTGGACTAGTTAATTGTATCATGTAAGCATTTTAAATTAAAAGGGTTGAATAACTCACTCAATGTTGCATATCTAATGTATATTTATGTGTTTCTATAATAGAGAAAAACATATAGATTTATACAATTTTACATACTTCATTTTTTAAGATGTCAAAAGTTGCTTGTGTTGTTGAGAGTTGCTATTTCCCATATCACAAATCTCACGCTAAAAAAACCCTACATCGTTCTTTTTCTTCTCATTTTAACTCATAAATTATCCATTATAATCATTTGTATAGTTTTCAGTACATTGATTAATTTTTCTTTACTTTCATCCAAGAAACTAGGGAAATGGTTCGCAAAATTTCAACATTTAAATGTTGCAGTAGTCGATACTGTAAGACCCCAAAAAAAGTTTGGGTGTCTAGAGACTAACATGTTTTTATTAATGTTATAATGTCCTTATATTAATTATAATATGGTTTAGAGGGAGTGTGTAAAGTTTGAAGTGATTTGGAAATCGAACGTCAAAGGATGAGCAAAACGTTCGACGACTGGTTGCTTCTGTGGCTCATCTCTCCATGCCTGTTTACAGACTGTATGTAATGAGATTATTAATAATTAAAATGATATATAATGATGTTTAAATATTTTATATGTATTTTTTAGAAGTTTGGAAGTCAAACATCCAAGAACGTGCAAGGCATTCGAAAGATAGCCCTTAAGACACTCAATATGTATCTTTATGGGTCCTAGAATTTTTTGAGGAGTTGTAGGTGTTTGTTTTGGGTTAAAATTATGTGGCAGGTCTAAAATTTTGTAAGGTTTTTATTTACGCTAGAAACTTTTGGGTACAACTTCTAAAGGGTTCCGTAAAAGGCCCCATAATAAGGACCCAAGTATAGTCGAGACACTGCCCTAGCAATGTCAATTGACGGACCAAGCGACGACCCGTTAGTGAGGTATAGTCAATTGGTACTTATATTTGGAAGGTCTCAAACCAAAAATTTTCCATGTACCAATCATCGGAAACCAAAGGAAGGCCTGTAGACTGACCTACGGCCTGTCGATTGCTCCATTGATGGGGCCTGTAAACTTGTGCCTGCGTCTGTTTTACTAAAGCGGTGAATGGAAAATTCACCCCACTTCCTAAAATGATTATAATAGGTGTATTTAGATTATTTTAGGTGTATATAAGTCATATAACACGTGAAGAACCCATTCCAAATCCTCTCTTACAAAATTAAACTTTTTCCCTCTAAAATATTCTCCCTAGAAACCATCATTGTTGGTGAAGCCAAGAACAGCTTGGAGCTTTGATTTCCATGTATTAATCATTAATTTTTAGATCTTTTAATATATAGAGGTATGGTGATCCTTCATCTCTAGTTACCCTTCCATCTAGAGAGTTAATCACAATGTATTCAAAGAGAAAAATATGATCAAGTTCTTCGTCTTCATTCTAGCCATGGGTTCTTTCTTAAATTTATTTTAAAAGCATAATATGAATGTATTGATTACATAATTATTTGGACGTTATTTTCAATCCTATTGCAGATGAACCCATCCTGTTTCACAAAGTCGATTTTAGCCTATGTATGACTTTATGATGTTGATCTTATGCATATCGATTTGTGATTCAATTATGTTACTATTCTTATATATACTTTATAGTATGTATATTTATTGTGAATAATTGATTAATTACCCATGTAAATCAATGCATGAAGGTTTGAACATGCCTAGCCTAGTCTTCATTATGATCATTGTAATGTTGGTCCTCGATTGAATAAAAAGTGGATTTCGATTATGTTGTGGTTACTGTAGCTACTATTTTTGGTAAATACGATGGTATAGTTGTGTATATAAATCTTGTATGATCAAAGTAAAGAAGGCTTGGTTTTAATTGATCTAGGTTCTTCTAGTCTACCAAGTATTAACTAGTGATCTTGACGTTAGGTAGTTGTTGTATGAATTGATCATGGTTGATTGTCTATAGCTGCTGCCTATAACGTTATGAGAGTATGAATTATATGTGATGGATTCAATCTAGATCAACTCATGGTAGTTTGAATAGGATTAACCTATGTAAATTTACCTTCCATGAATTCCTTATATGAAACATGCTTATTATGAGTTCGACCTTATTCGCAATTGTAGTAGTGTCGCATCTAGAATATGATTTCATTAGCTACGTCCTATCGTGTACTTTATTGGTAAAATATGATTGATTATTAATACTTAAGGAAAATTAATAAGATGGACTATTCTATATACTCTATTTTGAATTGATAGTTTAATGCCTACGATAGTAGTTCGATCTTGAAGAGTTTAAAGCACAATTTTTATATGATTACTGGTATTATTATCTTCTTCCTTGGATTGATATTATTTATGAAATATGATCTATAATCCATGCAAGTGAAGTTGGTTGATGGACTATGTCCTTTTACATTTTAGCATGTTAATGATATGTTGTACTAGTTTGTAGCATGGCCTTGTAGTAGCTTATGCTTAACTTCATGTATGAATATGGTACCTTAAGATACTGACCAATACTTGATTTTTGTTGATCAAAGAGTAGTAATTGTCAATGATGACCAAAGGCTAAATAATTGGTAAGAATTTCTCTACTCTTCTACTTATCTATTTCTTTATAGTAATGTTGATAAAGCCTTGTATGGCATTGTGTGTTAGGGTCCACTTATGGTGGCGGTGTTTACTTTATTGTCAATCTATATATGTGTTGACCATGGTAATGAAAGCAAATTGACGAATATATGAACATGTGCCTATGATGATACTACGTGAAGCTTATGCCTATTTTCCTATTCTAGTTGTGA
Source organism: Solanum lycopersicum (assembly GCF_036512215.1). NCBI lineage: Eukaryota > Viridiplantae > Streptophyta > Magnoliopsida > Solanales > Solanaceae > Solanum > Solanum lycopersicum. The sequence goes on along the minus strand of NC_090811.1, from coordinate 20,631,056 downwards.
TTTGGGTTGTATGGCTATTGTGTAAGAATGTGTATATCAATGTTAGGGTAAAGTGTAGGTGGTGACATTGATGAGTTAAAGTGGTTAATATTTCCTTACCTATGTACCCCTATGTGAATGCATGAATAGCACAAGTTAGGAGTCTTAAGGGTAATATGAAGTTGGCTTGTCTCCTATGCTATTGTGTGTTGTATTGTTCACACTTTAAAGAGTATAATGGTTTAAGTGGGTGGCTGCCTCAATGTGTTGTTTATAAAAATTATGTGATCATGTTGACCAATGTACACACACACTCACTTTACATGCATGTTACAAGTAGTACAGATCATGGTGTTTAAATGAAAGGTAGTTATCATATTCACTAGTGTCTACTACTATGCATATAAAGTATGTGTGTGTGAAGTATCTTATGTATTCCTTACTAGGATGACTTGATAGGTGTACTTTTATGGGTAAAGGTATGAGACTTTGCTTATGCTTTACACATGTGTACCTTTATAGCATAGTTCTAGATTTGGTTGCTATATGTATGAAAATATATTTTTGAACATGTTTGACTTAAGGTGTTATGTCAAAGGTTTTCTGAAATATATGTATACACACACATGAATGATGATCTACTCAATATAGGATTTTTGAAAGGTGTGATCAAGTTAATCCTAAACTAGATAAGTGCTAATGCATATGCTACATCCATGTAAAAGGATTTTTTCACATGATATAGGTTGATGAAAGTACTTATCATCTATAACCTATAAGATAATAATATGGGGAATGAATCACCTAAGCCACATTTTATAAAGTAATGTTAATGAAGGTATTTAATAAAAGGAACTTATCTTAGCAACGAGTGCACTTGAATATGAGTGAGTGTATCTTTCCAATGTGGAAAAATAGGTCACCATAAATCTCATGAGGTTGATAACCACAATGCCACAATGGGCATAAATTGGGTTTCTATAAGTGAATAACTACAATACCATAACTATGATTGCCACATAGGATCTAGCAATGTCATATCACTTATTATGCAAGCTTGTGTTACTGTTCTACCTTGACTAGGTAATAACACCTTCCATTGTTGTAAGGCTCTACAACACCAAATTCCATGTTTAGCACCCATGGTCTTAGTGCCGTTTAAGGCTATAGTTTTCCTAAAGTTAGACGGACAATGGAAGTAAATGAATGGGATCCTAACTAGGAGGATGTAAGGTAAGTTACTTAGGATAGGTGGAAGTAATGAAACCATCTAGACACTGCACAAGTATCTCCTTAGGAAGTCCTAGGAAAGTGACCTAATATGTATGATTATGTTTATGTCCATATGCATGACTTTGTAGAATTGGTCTACTTGTATGAAGCTGTGCATGGTATGAATTTATTAGATGTGATCTTATCCTTATATGCACTATGTTGATCTAAATGACTATATGATGAAGGTTTTGTATTGACATGAATGAAGTCGCCTTCACTTACTTGTTGAGTATGAATTAAATGCTATGGGTTGTGGTCTGATGAAGAGTTTACTAAGCATGTGTAGGGTTATGGGACATAACATGTGCATTGCACTTGTAGAGTAAAATAGGGGACATGAACAATGTCTTATAAATATTTATATGCAAAGGAGTAAATATACGTGTGATTTGATGTCGCTTACAATAATGTGCTTTAAAAATGTTATAAATTCTATAAGTGATCTTATATGATGTTTGGTCTTTGAATATGTTTTAATGAAGTATGTAAATAATGTAAATGTTATTGAAGATGGGTTTTATGAAGATTTAATCAAAAAGGCATGAAGTATGATTTCAAGAAAATGTCCCTTTTAAATGAATGTTTTTGCATGGTTGCCATACTTAGTGCATTGTGATACTAATCCCATTCTTCTCTACTTTTTACACAAAGTGTAGGTTATGTATGCTTAAAGGATGTCCATGATTGAGGAGCTTGATTTGTGATTCCCAAGCTCAAGGAAAGGGGTCCTTACGTTCCAAGGATTTCCTACTCATGTCTTCATGTAAAGTTTTTATAAAGTTATATATTTATGTCCTATGTTTTACGGGCCATCTACATAATGTATCCTAAGGTTGTTCAGTCTAAGATGGAAAAGAGACTTAGGGTCTAAATTTGTATTATGACTTATATTTTGTATATTTACGAAGTGATGTTTCTAGCATATGATGTGCTATGAAAACTTTTAAATTTTCCACTAAATTTACTATGTCAATGCGATGAATGATACCTATTGGTTTGTATAAGACCTCCGAGAGGTAAAGTGAACCATGTTACTTCTAGAAGGTGCTTTCCGCATGTGAAAAACAGGGTATCAGAGCACGTGATTTTTAAAGTGTTTTAGGGTCTATGAAGTCTCATATTGCCATGTCTAGTAGAGTCTTGTTTCATTGGTGGTGAGTCGCGACACATCAAATGGTATGAGAAGCTATATGATGATAGAGCTTCGCTTCTTTATCATTCGCATATCGTGCCATAGAATTTAGCTCTATAAGATCTCTCTCTTATGTTTTCTTGTCCGGTGGCATTTTAAATGTGATTGCTTGGATGAGATTATCTCTATGCTTGATGGAAAAAAGGGGAGTTTAAATTATTATCTTGGTTTTATGGTTTGAATAAGTATATGTGAAGGTGAATTTTGACCTTGTACCTTCCTTAGGTGTGAACTCATGATACATGCAAGTGTGTTGAGGAGAAGGACATTCCTCCATGTACACCATGGTTGAGTATGACCCTTACGGTACTTGGTTTAACTAATGAAGATCTTTGTTGATTAAATTCTCAAGTTTATTTGGATTGTTGTACGAGTGCCTACTTTCTTTGAGTATTGTTTAAATCTTCCTGTTTTTTGCCTTGCGAGATGATCTCTTAATGAATTAAGGTGTAATAACCATGTTATGATTATGAGAAGGATGTTTCTCCTATGAACATGATAATAGCCTTTTCATTTGATGCATTAAAGAGTGAGTCAGCAATGTTTTTGCTCGCTTGTGTGGATTGAGTGTTAAAATGACTTGATGATGTTATAAATGTTATAAATGTTATAAAATGCTCTATGATGCATTGAAATCCTTGTTGTCATTAGGGAGCCCTAACTGTCATTCGAGGATAATATTCTCAAGTGGGGGATAGTGTAATACCACAAAATGAGTTAGGTTGTCTAGATCCTAAAATGTTATTCATAAGTTTATAAGGTCCTAAACTTACTTATAATATGTTTTAGAGGCAGTATGTAAAGATTGAAATGATTTGGAAGGCAAACGTAAAGGGACGACCAAAACGTTCGGCGACTACTCGCCTATGTGTCTCATATGTCCATGCTTGTTTATAGACAGTTTGCCATGACCTTATTAAGTATTAAAATGATGTTTAAAAATGGTATATGGAGTGTCACTACCCGAAAGTACCCCCTAGAAGTTAGGAGGAACCCTAGTTGCGTGACCCGGCGTACTTGACCCTTTGGAGTCTTGTACAAGCCCTTTAACTAGCATTCATTACATAGACATGAAAAGTAGTGTGGAATTGAAACTTTTCACGAATAAATTTTTTAAAAGTAAATATTTCATAAATATTTAAGAAATCTCATTGTCACAAGCCAAATTTACAAACACTGCATAAATAACATAGGACGCGACCCTTTACATTGAAATGAAATACATAATAAGTCTTAACATAAAGGAACTAACAAGATAGGAATTATTGTAAGATTCCTCATAAAAACTAGGTGAAATAGATCCTATTCTATTTGAATTTATGGTATAATGTCCTAAATATGTCTTATACATGGTATTGAGGCAGTAGCTAAAGTATTAGCTTTGTTGGAAGTCAAACGTCAAGGGACGACTAAGACGTTCAACGAATAAGTCGCCTTAATATCTCTTATGTGATTCTATGTGTTTATGTTTGTTTCATGATGTTTTAATATTATTAAATCAGTTTTTTTAGCATTAATAATCAGTTTTTAGAGTTTCGAGAAGTTTGGAGGTCAAACAACCAAGAATGTCCAAGGTGTTCGAAAGATATGCCTTGAGTCGACCTTGTACGTCTAGGAGACTTTCATCTAGTTATTTGTGTTTATTTTTGATGAAATTCAATTGTGAGGTATTGAAATTATAGAAGTTGGAAAAGTCCGGAAATTATCCCCAAGGACCATCAAATGGTCCTTGAGGAAGGACCAAAACCTGTTGCCAAAACAATCCCAGGCAGACCTTGGTGACAAAGCAGTCAAAAGCCCGTTGGCCTGATGACGCCCTGTCGAGGGTCCCGTAGTTGGGGAATTAACCAAGGGTGAAGTTTCGAACTTTGGCGAGACACTTTATCTACCGGAAAAGGGCCTAAAGTACCCATAAAGTATTGAAAATTGTACAAAATTACCCTCCATCCACCTATTGGCTCCAAAATACCCTTCCCACACACCTATTGGGTCCAAAATACCCTTGTCATCCACCTTTTTGTTCAAAGTTGACCACTTACTTAACGGTTTTATTTTTAAACTATTTAAAAAGTTCTTAAAATACGTGGCTCTCAACTATTTGTTATAATTTAACTTACTAGTATAATTTATAAATCAATCCTCTACCCACCCATTACTAATTAAATCCCTCTAAATTAATGAACCCGTCACATTATTAATGCAAGCTACTGCCAATTGAGTGTTTTTAAAAATTATAGAAGTAAATTATCATACATTCAAGTGGCTAAATAAAAATCACCGATAAACTTTAAAGTCTCACTATGTTCATCTTAATTATTCTTACGTCTCAATTATGTGATGTTACTTCATAGATAACTTTTTTTCAAAATAATATATTAAAAGTTTTCAAACAAATCATAGATATTTATAAAATTATATTTATAAAAGTGCATGAATTAATTCGGTATGTACTACCTCCTTACCTTTAATCATAAATTTTTAATTCAATTTTGAAAGAAAGTGTCCTCATAAATAAACGGCTCAACCTAAATTTAAATTTAATTGGGGCTTCGATTCAGACTCGAATAATTTTGAATGTTATTTTGAGGAATCTATAATTTCATCATGTTTTAGTAGTGTTTATGACGATTTTGATATTATAATTGGATTGTTAATTGGGCGAGGTTTAGTTAGTAATGAGTGGGTAGTGGATTGGTTTATAAATTATATTAATAAATTAAAATTATAATCAATAGTTGAGATCCAAGTATTTTAAAAAATATTTAAAGAGTTTAATTTTAAAACCATTAAAAAAAGTGGTCAATTTTGAACTCAAAGGTGGATGACAAGGGTATTTTGGAGCCAATAGGTGGATGAAAAGGGAATTTTGGAGTCAATAGGTGGATGAAAAGGGCATTTTGGAGCCAATAGGTGGATGAAGGGTAATTTTGTACCATTTTCAATACTTTAAGGGTATTTAAGACTCTTGTCCGCTTTATCCACCAACGGAGGGCTGTGACGCCCCGTCGTGACTGTGATACCACATCAAGGGCAGGCGTCGACAGGTTGTCTCCTGCGCACTGAGTTGCTGCCTAAATTAATTCATTGGAGGTTTATTAAGGTCTTTTGGATATTTTAATCATGTATATAAAGGGTAAACAAATCCAAAATTCTTAGAAAAATCCAAATGACTCCATTTAAGTCCAAATTGAAGAAACATCTCGGAGGTGAAGTTTTTAGTCGAAATTATGCATTAAAGTGAAGAATTATAATTCTTTTGGTATGGATTTTGATCATTGAAACTCTTGTCATCAAGGAGCCCAACTCTCAAGATATTTTCCAAAGTTTTCTAAAGTGAATTGTCCAATTTCATAATTCTACCATGGGTTCTTGCATAAATGATTTCCAAAAATTGAATTATGATCTAATTGATGTTGTATTAGTGATTTTACATAAATTATCTATGAATCCATATAAATTGATGAACCATAGTTTCGACTACTTATGAAATTACTTGATATTAAGATAATATTGTTGAATTGTTATGTAGTTTCTTATGGGCTTTCAAATGATATAAGAATTTTATTCAATTGATATCTAATTTATCTTCTATTGTTAAACCTATATTGAATTTATGTAGATTCATTCAGTTCTATGGTTGTTATTTTGAATTATTCTTCATGTCCATCGGTGAGGGCCTTGATTTGGCATTGAATTGAAGTTTGGACGAGGGGATGAAGGTATTATGCCCCATTTTCTTTAATTTGTATAATTATACTTCAATTCTATTGTTATTGGTATGGTACACTTATCATGGTGGTGTTATGTATTTTACTTGCAAATGACGTGGCCTTGTCGACGTTACTTTATGAAATATAATGAGCATGGCCATATTGGCAACTACTTAAAGTAATATGGCTATTTGTGTAGTTTCTTATCTGAAGCATGACATTATCTATCTACATTTGAAGTCATATGGTTTTTTTATACTTATGTTGCCTTAAGTGATCATGTTAGATTATGACTTTGACATTGTGAGTATAGTTTTAGAGTTATGTCTTGGTTATTCCTACTTGGCTTTGTGAGTCCATATGGAGTAAATTAATGATTTTATGATGATTTATGGGATGTATTGAAGATATTACATTGTTTCTAGGTTTTTTTAGAATGACATGCATTGAGTTAAAAGTTAAGTATGTGGTATATTTTCTTGGTTGACTTGTGTCACTTGCCTTTATGTATATATGATTATGAATATGTGATGTCTTGATTAAGGGTTTTAGACCTCATAGTCTTGAATGAATGAGTTACATGTGACTTTAAATGATGATATGAGAGTTTATATGTGAAAATTTTGACTTAAGGGTAAGGTTAAGATTGTTGAAGCATAAGCCGTAATGGCAACCTTCAAAGTAAAGGAACGATGGACTTAAACTTAGTTGGCTAGAACGACATCATATTAATCCTTAGGATAGTCATCACGAGCTTCTTGTCGCCTTTGTGAGGTAGCTCTAGTGGACCTTCCTTGGTAGGGTAAATTTGATTGTGTTATAAACTTGTTATGGAACCCTTTTTTGTGAACCTAATGTATGAATTACTCAATGAGAAAGAAGACTAGCACTGAGTGAGTATTGTAACGAAAGTAGTTCTAGTTAAGTATGAGACTAGAATAAAAGAAGCCCTTCATACTCGTTAACCATGTGCCTACATGGGATGTTTTCATATTTTACCATTGGAAGGTAGAACAACCACATCGAAGTAGGTCACAACTCTAGATTCCATGTCTAGCTATCATGGTCTATTTCGGCTATATCCTATTCTCATCATCTGGAATACCTATTAGCATTAAAGGAATTTATGGAGTTTAGGTGGTGTATGGGACATTATCTAGACACTGCACAATACACTTTGAAGGTGTATGTGGAGTTCCTAGGTCTTGTCTAAGACCATTACTTGAATATCCTTTATGTGATGAATGAGTCTTAATGAACTAATGACTTATGTTAAGGAGTGTGTAAACAAATGAGTACCAAATCTAATGTGACATAAGGATTCCGTAGCTAAACTGTGAAGACGTCATAAGGGATGATCTTTTCATGTATTATTTTTGGAAGACTTGAGGATTACTCTAGTTAGAGAAGTTGGTTGATTATGTTGATACGATTTAATCCTTAGGTAGTCTTGAGGATTATTTAGGTAATCTTGAAGACGTCAGTATGGAGGTTATCTTCATGGTTTACTTAAGTAGGTCTTTTGATAGCCTTTGGGAAGAGAATGTCATATGATCTATGTGTTGTTGATTTTGTGAGAATGATTCTATCCTATGGAGTCTATAGGATGTTTGAATGTGTGTGTAAGAGATTGTATGGGCGGTACCTTCACAACTCACTCACGTGAACCTTAGAAGTCACCTTATGTAGAAGAATCTTACTTTAATGTTCATGGTACTTTTTAAGTGTGTATGTATCTCATTATAAGTAATCTTAAGGGTCATTTAGGCACATCTATAGAGGGTGTATGGGTGTTCTTTCTTTGTGTGACTTAAGTGAATCTTAAAATGACTTTAAGTGAGGAAATTACATGCAAGAAATTTGTTATTAAAGGTGTTAGTAAGTTACTGAAACAATGAAGTCAATTCTTTGTAACTATAAAGTGATGCATAAATTTTATATTGTTGTTAATTATTATATTATGTGTTTGTAAATTGATTAACGATGTTATTATTATTAAAATATGATTTGAAAAATTAAAACATGCATATTTTCAATAAAATTATGTTTTCATGATTTTATGCATAAAGCCATTCTTAGTATATGTGGTTGTACTAACTCCATGTTTTTATCCATCTATGTAGTTCTTGGTAGGTGAGGAGCTTTGAGAAGTGAAAACTTTTACTTAGAAGATCGTTCAAGAGAAGTTGAAGTTTTTCCTCACTTAACTCAAGGGCATATATGCCTTTTATGTTTCTTATTGAAGTATTGTAATAAACTAAGTATTTCTATATTCGTATTTTGAAGTATGGGCCGTGTACCAAGTATTCTTGTGTCTTAAGATGATTAGATTGAGACTTAGTATTTCCTATTACTTTTATATGAAAGATATTTAGAAGAGTATATTATATTTTGTGAAATATTACGCACCACTTTTTACTATGTTTATGCGATGAATGATATGAAAGGGCTTGTATAAGACCTCCGAGAGGTCGAGTGCGCTTGTTACAATCTGAGATTGTACCCTAAGCTTATAGGATTTACACTTGGGATGTTACAAGTTTTGTAAAAGAGCATAGGATGGTGAAAGTAGTATTAGGAATCAAGAATTTTCATCAAGTCACGTCTAGTAAAATCTTTATCATTTGTGTGAGTCACGACAAATCTATGGGCGAGAGTCTACAAGAAGATAGTGTTTCCGTTCTTTTCTACTCCTATATCATGCGGTAGAGTAAATATTATGATTATCGTTCTTATGAGGTTCCTTGTGTTTTCTACGAGATGAATAAGAGAAGTATGGCCGCTAGAAGGTTGGAAGAGGAGAGGGTGAATGAGGTGGTTCCACCTCAAGTTGAGCAAATTCCTCAAGATGGGTAAGGAGTTCAAGGTGCTGAAGATTCCCAAGTGCCTTCCCAAGGTGATCCTATTCCTAATGTGGAAGGAGGTATTAAGGTTCTGGAGATGTCAGATAGAGAGATTAGAGAGTCTTTGATTGATTTAGCTCGAGCCATGACTATGCAAGCTAATTTGAATATGATGCCTAGGGTTATGGAGAGCACTATGACATCTAGGTTGAAAGATTTTGTAAGGATGAATTCTCCTATATTTCTAGGCTCTAAGCTAAATGAGGATCCCAAGGAGATTCTTGATGGAGTTTACAAAGTTTTGAGTGGTATGGGGGTTACATCTAGGGAGAAGGCAGAGTTGGCTTCATACCAATTGAGGGATATTTCTCTAATTTGGTACATTCAATGGATGTATAATAGGCCGGAAGGATCGGGTCCTATTGAATGGAAAGAATTTAAGAATGCTTTTCATGGTATGTACTTTCATTGAGAGAGGAGTGAAATTAAGGTGGAGAAGTTTATAAGTATCAAGAAAGGCATTATGAATGTTGAGGAGTACTCTTTGAAATTCTCAACTTTGTCAAGCTATACCCCTTCTCTTGTGTCAAATCGAAGAGATGAAATGAGTCATTTTGTGCCGGGGGTAGCCGACTTAGTGGTTGAAGAATGTCGTACTGTAACATTGCATGATGATATGACCCTGTAACAACCTGTTTAGTCGTCTTGAGCAGCAGATATTATTTCTGGAAAAACAGGCTGAGGCGACGGACTCAACGACGATCCGTCATGGGCACGATGGACCATCGCAGGGTCTTGTTTCCAAACACATAGAAAATCTGAAATTGGGTACTGAAAATCGACTCTCTGAACTTCGTAACGGAGTGGCAGGACGGACCGTCACAGGTGTGACGGACCGTCACAGGTGTGACGGACCGTCACAGGTCATTCACCCAAAATCAAGTTTCTGAACTATGCGATGGACAGCAGGACGGACCGTCGCAGGCACTACGGCCCTTCACAGGTTGCGCAATCCCAGTCCGGGTTGGATTTCTTGATACGTTTTAAGGGACGTTTTTGACTATTCTTGCCTTAATTATAAAGTTAGTGGGTTAATGTTAATAAGTCTAATTACTTGGGGGTTAAAAGAGGTAACCTTAAGTTAATTAGTAGGGCTTTATTGCCATCTTTTATCCTTAATTATACACTAATTAGGGTAAAAGAAAGAGGGTTTGAAATAAGAAAATAGAAAGAACAAGAAGGGAGAGAGAGAAACGATCGAGAGAAAGGGGAAAGCACCAAACTTTGAGGATTAACTTGCTTGATTTCAATTCTTCGGTGGAGGTAGGTTATGGTTTTCATGCTATTCGTAGTAAACTCTTAATAGCGAACGATATGTGTTAGTAGTATTGTAAACCTTCTATATGCTTAATTGTATGCTTGCATGAATGATGTGATTATGTAATTGTGAATAAATAAGCATGATGAAGCTATTGAATCCCAAATCTTGAAAAGAAACCCTAATCTACTTTGTTAATGATGATGCCTTGGTATAAAAGAAGGCTTGATGAACGAAAGTGGTGAGATTAGGGGATTGGGTGCCACGTTCCGGTACCAGGATAGAATGAGGATCGGGTGTCACGTTCCGACACCAGGATAGAATATGGATCGGGTGTCACGTTCCGACACCAGGATAGAATATGGATCGGGTGCCACGTTCCGGTACCAGGATAGTATATGAGGATCGGAGTGTCACGTTCTTACACCAGGATAGAATATGGACCGGGTGCCATGTTTCGGTACCAGGATAGAATATGGATCGGGTGTCACGTTCCGACACCAGGATAGTATATTGAGGAGCGGAGTGTCATGTACCGACACGAGGGGAATAAAGATAATGAATCTTGAAATATGTTAATATATCCAATCTAATGAACTAAATTCCCAAATGAGTATGATGAGGAGGTGTGAGTCCTCATTGATGTGCTTGGTGTTGTAACCAAGGGTTACGGTAACTGTTAATGCTGCGTGCTAAGGATATTAGTTGATTGTATGATATTGCTTAATACATACTGTTTTCTATTTTGAGTTGGCCGATGATATCTACTCAGTACTAGTGTTTGTACTGACCCCCTACTTTTATGTTTTCTTCTTGTTTATTTGTGGAGTGCAGCAAACGTACTGTCATCTTCAACTCAACCACAATTCTAGCCAGTCTTCGTCACATCGGATCTTCAGGGTGAGCTAATGCTTCTAGCTAGGACTGGATCTTCTTCCTCATGTCTTGATGCCTTGATGTTCCGGCATGGACTAGCTTTTACTTGTTTTAGCTTTTAGAATACTCTTAGTCTAGTAATTTGATCATAGATGTTCTTGTGATGATGACTTCCAGATTTTGGGAATAATAATAGTTACTGATTTTATTAATGAGTTTAAGTCTTCCGCATTACTTTATGTTGATATTACATTGAAATGTTAAGGTTTAGATTGGTTGGTTCGCTCACATAGGAGGGTAAGTGTGGATGCCAGTCGCGGCCCGGATTTGGGTCGTGACAAACATTGTATCAGAGCATTAGGTTCGTTGGTCTCATCACACAAGAACAGGTCTAGTAGAGTCTTAAGGAACGGTAGGGGGACGCCTTTACTTTTCCTTGAGAGGCTATAAGACTTTAGGAAAAAATTCACTCTCTCATTCTTTCTTTAGTGCTACTACTTGAGTCCAATTGGTATCTTCGCGATACGAATTGGTATCTGACCATCTTCACTCTCTTTCGCAGATGGTTAGAACTAGAGCAACGACTACGCCAACACCAACATCGGCCAGACAAGAAACAACTGAGCCAACCACTGGGGTTGTGGCTCGAGGAAGAACAACGGCAAAAGGCCGTGGTAGAGGTCGTGGGAGGACGTCCTCTAGGGGAAGAGGACGAGCACCTAGCCCATCTGATACTAGGGCAGTGACTCCTCCACCGACTGAGGAAGTAATAAGAGGGAGGATGGGGAAACCGAACAAGTGCAGAATGAGGGATTGCCACCCCAACTTACCCCAGAGATGATCAATCAGGTTCTCGCCTATCTCAGTGGGTTGTCTGATCAAGGTCAGGCACCTCCAGTGTTTTCTACGCCAACACCTCCGGTTTTAGAAGTACAACATGCAGCCACTAGGGCTCCTCGTATGGATGCCTCATTAGACATAGGCGCATTTCCACGTCTGACTACTGGGCCTATAATGACAAATGATCAGCATGAACTTTTCAGTAAGTTCTTGAAATTGAAACCTCCGGTCTTCAAGGGTGCTGAATCGGAGGATGCTTATGATTTTCTGGTTGACTGTCATGAGCTACTACACAAGATGGGTATAGTAGAACGGTTTGGTGTGGAGTTTGTGACTTATCAGTTTCAAGGGAACGCCAAAATGTGGTGGCGGTCACATATTTAGTGTCAACCAACAGAGGCACCACCTATGACTTGGGCCTCATTCTCTAGCTTGTTTATGGAGAAGTATATCCCCCGAACTTTGAGGGATAGGAAAAGGGATGAGTTCTTGAGCCTAGACCAAGGTAGGATGTCGGTCAATGCATATGAGGCTAAGTTTCGTGCATTATCCCAGTATGCCACCTAACTGTGTTTCAGTCCACAAGAGCGAATTCGCCGGTTTGTGAAGGGGTTGAGGTCAGAATTGAGGATTTCGGCCTTACAGATAGCGGCAACGGCAAAATCCTTCCAAGAGGTGGTAGACTTTGTGATAGAAGTGGAAGGAGTGAAGCCAGACGACTTCACCCCGACATCAATATCAAAAAGGCTTCGAAAGGGAGGTGAGTTTAATGGTTCTTACTCTAGAGGACAAGGTTCTGGAGGTTACTCAGTCCGACCAATTCAGTCTTCACTACAGACTGTAGTTGGGGGTCCACCTCCGACCGGTCAACACTCCTCTGAGAGACCTATGCATGAACCCAGAGAGTGCTATGGATGTGGGGAGATTGGACATATTAAGAGATATTGTCCATAACAGAGTTACAGACCTCCAAATGTTAGAGGTAGAGGTGGTCATGGCAGAGGCCGTTATTCTGGAGGACGGGGTGGTCGAGGAAATGGTGGTCACAAAAATGGCCGAGGTGATGGGCAAACTGGAGCCACTACATCACAACATGGTAGGGGCAACGGACAGATGAACGATAGGGCCCATTGTTACGCTTTCCCTGGGCGGTCTGAAGCGGAGGCGTCTGATGCTGTCATCACAGGTAATCTTCTGGTTTGTGATTGCATGGCCTCTGTATTGTTTGATCCTTGATCCACATTTTCTTATGTATCTTCCTCATTTGCTAATGGTCTAAATTTACATTGTGAATTACTTGATATGCCTATTCGTGTTTCTACTCCGGTGGGTGAGTGGTGGTAGTTGAAAAGGTATATAGATCTTGTTTGGTGAAATTTGTGGGGAGCAACACTTATGTAGATTTGGTTATCTTAGAAATGGATGATTTTGATGTAATTATGGGTATGAATTGGCTTTCTTCGCAATTTGCGATTTTGGATTGTAATGCTAAAACGGTGACGTTAGCCAAGCCTGGGACAGATCCGTTAGTTTGGGAGGGTGACTACACTTCCAATCCGGTGCGTATCATCTCCTTTCTTCGTGCTAAGAAAATGGTTAGTAAAGGTGTGTTGAGAATCAAGGGAAGGGTATGTGTACCCCGCGTCGATGATTTGATCAACACTATTCTGACAGAGGCTCATAGTTCAAGGTATTCTATACATTCGGGTGCAACCAAGATGTATCGTGACCTAAAACAACACTTTTGGTGGAGTAGAATGAAGCGTGATATTGTTGACTTTATTGCCAAGTGTCCAAACTGTCAACAAGTAAAGTATGAACACCAAAGGCCCGGAGGAACACTTCAGAGAATGCCCATTCAGGAATGGAAGTGGGAAAGAATTGCAATGGACTTTGTGGTTGGTCTTCCAAGGACAATGGGTAAGTATGACTCCATTTGGGTGATTGTTGATAGGTTAACTAAATCTGCTCAATTCATTCCGGTAAAGGTGACTTACAATGCAGAGAAGTTAGCCAAGATCTATATCTCAGAAATCGTTCGATTACATGGGGTTCCACTATCCATCATATCAGATAGAGGTACGCAGTTTACTTCTAAGTTTTGGAAAACATTGCATGCGGAGTTGGGTACTAGGTTGAACCTTAGTACTGCGTTCCATCCTCAGACCGATGGTCAGTCTGAAAGGACGATTCAAGTGTTGGAGGATATGCTTCGTGCATGTGTGATAGAGTTTGGTGGCCATTGGGATAGCTTCCTACCCTTAGCGGAGTTTTCATACAATAATAGCTATCACTCAAGTATTAATATGGCCCCATTTGAAGCATTGTATGGGAGGAGATGTAGGTCTCCCATTGGTTGGTTTGATGCATTCGAGGTTAGACCTTGGGGTACTGACCTTTTGAGGGATTCGATAGAGAAAGTGAAGTCTATTCAAGAAAAGCTTCTAGCGGCGCAAATTAGACAAAAAGAATATGCAGATCGAAAGGTTAGAGACTTAGAGTTCATGGAAGGTGAACAAGTCTTGTTGAAGGTTTCGTCAATGAAAGGGGTGATGCAATTTGGTAAGCGAGGTAAACTAAACCCAAGGTATATTGGTCCATTTGAAGTACTTAAGCGAGTAGGGGAGGTGGCTTATGAGTTAGCCTTGCCTCCAGGGCTGTCCGGAGTGCATCCGGTATTCCATGTGTCTATGTTGAAAAGATATCATCGGGATGGAAATTACATTATCCGTTGGGATTCAGTTTTGCTTGATGAGAACTTGTCTTATGAGGAGGAGCCTGTTGCTATTTTAGATAGAGAAGTTCGCAAATTGAGGTCAAGAGAGATTGCATCCATCAAGGTGCAATGGAAGAATCGACCCGTGGAAGAAGCCACTTGGGAGAAGGAGGCGGATATGCGAGAAAAATACCCACATCTGTTTACAGATTCAGGTACTCCTTTTCGCCCTTGTTTTCCTTCTTGTGATTGTTCGGGGACGAACGATGGGTAAATTGGTATCTAATGTAACGACCTGTTTAGTCGTCTTGAGCAGCAGATTTTATTTCTGGAAAAACAGGCTGAGGCGACGGACTCAACGACGATCCGTCATGGGCACGACGGACCGTCGCAAGGTCTCGTTTCCAAACACTTAGAAAATCTGAAATTGGGTACTGAAAATCGACTCTCTGAACTTCATAACGGAGTGGCAGGACGGACCGTCAAAGGCCATTCACCCAAAATCAAGTTTCTGAACTATGCGATGGACAGCAGGACGGACCGTCGCAGGCGCGACGGCCCGTCACAGGTTGCACAATCCCAGTCCGGGTTGGATTTCTTGATACGTTTTAAGGGACGTTTTTGACTATTCTTGCCTTAATTATAAAGTTAGTGGGTTAATGTTAATAAGTCTAATTACTTGGGGGTTAAAAGAGGTAACCTTAAGTTAATTAGTGGGGCATTATTGCCATCTTTTTTCCTTAATTATACACTAATTAGGGTAAAAGAAAGAGGGTTTGAAATAAGAAAATAGAAAGAACAAGAAGGGAGAGAGAGAAACAATCGAGAGAAAGGGGAAAGCACCAAGCTTTGAGGATTAACTTGCTTGATTTCAATTCTTCGGTGGAGGTAGGTTATGGTTTTCATGCTATTCGTAGTAAACTCTTAATAGCGAACGATATGTGTTAGTAGTATTGTAAACCTTCTATATGCTTAATTGTATGCTTGCATGAATGATGTGATTATGTAATTGTGAATAAATAAGCATGATGAAGCTATTGAATCCCAAATCTTGAAAAGAAACCCTAATCTACTTTGTTAATGATGATGCTTTGGTATAAAAGAAGGTTTGATGAACGAAAGTGGTGAGATTAGGGGATCTAGTGCCACGTTCCGGTACCAGGATAGAATGAGGATCGAGTGTCACGTTCCGACACCAGGATAGAATATGGATCGGGTGTCACGTTCCGACACCAGGATAGAATATGGATCGGGTGCCACGTTCCAGTACCAGGATAGTATATGAGGATTGGAGTGTCACGTTCCGACACCAGGATAGAATATGGATCGGGTGCCACGTTCTGGTACCAGGATAGAATATGGATCGGGTGTCACGTTCTGACACCAGGATAGTATATTGAGGAGCGGAGTGTCACGTACTGACACGAGGGGAATAAAGATAATGAATCTTGAAATATGTTAATATATCCAATCTAATGAACTAAATTCCCAAATGAGTATGATGAGGAGGTGTGAGTCCTCATTGATGTGCTTGGTGTTGTAACCAAGGGTTACGGTAACTGTAAATGTTGCGTGCTAAGGATATTAGTTTATTGTATGATATTGCTTAATACATACTGTTTTCTATTTTGAGTTGGCCGATGATATCTACTCAGTACTAGTGTTTGTACTGACCCCCTACTTTTATGTTTTCTTCTTGTTTATTTGTGGAGTGCAGCAAACGTACCGTCATCTTCAACTCAACCACAATTCTAGCCAGTCTTCGTCACATCGGATCTTCAGGGTGAGCTAATGCTTCTAGCTTGAACTGGATCTTCTTCCTCATGTCTTGATGCATTGAAGTTCCGGCATGGACTAGCTTTTACTTTTTTTAGCTTTTAGAATACTCTTAGTCTAGTAATTTGATCATAGATGTTCTTGTGATGATGACTTCCAGATTTTGGGAATAATAATAGTTACTGATTTATTAATGAGTTTAAGTCTTCCGTATTATTTTATGTTGATATTACATTGAAATGTTAAGGTTTAGATTGGTTGGTTCGCTCACATAGGAGGGTAAGTGTGGGTGCCAGTCGCGGCCCGGATTTGGGTCGTGACAGACCCTAACTAGACTTATGGTGTATGCACAATCAATTGAAGTGTATTAACTTATGAGGATAGCTTGAAGTATGAAAAGGAGTGGTATGAAGAGCAAACTAGGTTTAAGAAGAAAGTTCAATTTCAACGAGAATCTAAGAGTGCTAAGTTCGAGGTTGAGAAATGAGGTGATTCCAAGGATGGCAAGGCTTCTTGTGCAAATTGTGGAAATAAACATTATGGTGAGTGTCTTTTAGTCACCGGGAGTTGCTATAGTTGTGGTAAATATTGCACAAAGTGATAGATTGCTCTATGATTGCTTCTAGAGGTAAACAGGGTTAGCAAGTTGCTCCTAGTGTTCAAAGGGATGATGCTTCAACAAAGAGGCGCTTATATACACTCTGTTCTACGGTGGAGAAGTCGGATGTGAAGGAGAGTGATGATGATGTTGGTAAGTTCTCTTTTAATTGTTAAGATATAAGTTCCTTCTAAGTGGGTATCTATAGTTTGTAGATGGGATAGAAGTCCTTAAAATTATTGCTTGTGCATGATGTTTAGGAGTTTGGTTGAAATTGAATTTAATTATATTCTTGCATTGTGTGTTTTATGAAGCCTTGATTATGTTGTAAGATGTCTTTATATGACGTTATCTTCCATATTAGCATGTTTATATCATGAATTGCCTAAAATTTCAATTTTGGAAAAAAAAATTGGTGAAGCCACTTTAAAATGGAAAACACTTCACTGTAATATTATTTGTAAAAATGACTATTTGATTCTTCGGTGTAAATTAGTTGTAATGTGGTTAGAACTGATATATATAATCACGATATTAAATATAAAATGAGTTTTTACTATTCGGATTGAAGAATGTGAGTTTAGTACAATAATGAGTTATAGAATTGTCTTCTAGTTCCTTGTTGTGTTGTGAATCTCTTGATTATGTGAAATTCATGTTTTCTTCTTAGATATATGTTGTATGGAATGGTTATTAACTGTTAGTTGATTCTCTAATCTTGGAAGTGTTTGGAGAGTGGCAAGTGTCATTCGAGGATGAATGTTGTCCAAGTGGGGGAGATTGTAAGACCCCAAAGATGACCAAGGTTAAATAGAGTCTAACCTATAGGAATTGATTGTATAAAGGCCTAAATATGTATAATATATGTTATAGAGGTAGCATCTAAAGTATTATGTGTGTTGGCAGTCAAACGTCAAGGGACGACTAAGACGTTCGATGACTAAGTCACCTAAATGTCTCTTATGTTATTCTATGTGTTTATGTGTTTTTCATGATGTTTTATGGTTATTAAATGATTTATTATAGATTTTATAGTTAGTGTTTATAGTTTCGAGAAGTTTGTAGGTCAAATGACAAAGAACGTCCAACCCGTTAGAAAGATATGCTTTGAGTCGACCTCGTACGTCTAGGCAAGTTTCGTCGTGTTTTACGTGTTCTTTTGGGATGAAATTCATGTGAGAGGATTTAAACTTATAAAAAAATCATATTTGAGTTTTAAACGTCCGGTAAATTATCCCCAAGGACCATGAAAGGGTCCTTCATGAAGGACCCAAACTTGTTGCCAAAACAGTCCCAGGCAGACCTTGGCGACTGAACAGTCAACGGCCTGTTGGGCTGATGACGCCCGTCGAGGGTCCCGTCATGGATAAATTAACCAAGGGTGAAATTTGGAACTGCGGCCAGCCATTGTATCCACCAACGGAGGGCTGTGACGCCCCGTCAAGGGCAGGCGTCTAGAGGCTGTCTCCTGCTTAGAGAGTTGCTGCAACATAGGGGTGAATTGGTAAATTCACCCCATTTCTAAATTAACTCATTGGTGGTTTATTAACGGTCTTTTGGGTATTTTAATTAAGTATATAAAGGGAAAACACCTTAAAGACTTCATTCTTCAAGATTGAAAACCCAAAACTCTTAGAAAAATCCCAAAGACTCCATTGAAGTCCAAAATAAAGAAAAAGCTTGGAGGTGACGTTTTGAGTGTAAATTCTTAATAAAAGTGAAGAATTATCATCCTTGAGGTATGAAATTTGATCCTTGAAACTCGTTTCATCAAGGAGCCCATCTCTCAAGATGTTTTTCAATGTTTTCTAAAGTGAAAAGTCCAATTTCATAATGCTACCATGGGTTCTTGCATAAATAATTTCTAAACATTGAATTATGATCTAATTGATATTTTATTTTTGTTTCTAAAATAAATTACCTATGAACTCATGTAAATTGATGAACCGTAGTTTTGACTACTTATTGGGTTACTACATATTAAGCTAATATTGATGAATTGTTATGTAGGTTCTTATCGACTCTCTAATGATATATGAATTGTATTCAATTAATGTATATTTGATCTTATATTGTTAAACATATATTGAATTAAAGTAGATTCATTGAGTTTTATGGTTATTGCTTTGAATTATTATTCATGACCATGGGTAAGGGCCTTGTGATGTTGAATTGGTTGATTTGGCATTAAATTGAAGTTTGGATGAGGGGATAAAGGTATGATGCCCCATTTTCTTTAATTTGGTACTAATTATACTATAGATTTTTTGTGATTTGTATGATCCACTTATGGTGGCGGTGTTACGTGTTTTACTTGCAATTAATGTGGTCTTGTCGGCGTTACTTTATGAAATATGATGAGCATGAACTTATTAGCAACTACTTGATGTAATGTGACTATTTGTGTAGTTGATTATGTTAATAATGACATTATCTATGTACATGTGAAGTCATATGTGTGTTTTTCTACTTATGTTGCCTAAACTGATCGTGTTAGACTATGACTTTGACATTATGAGTGTACTTTTACGGTTAAGTCTTGGTTATTCCTACTTGGCTATATGAGTCTATAATATATACATTGATGATTATATGGTAGTTTGTAGGATGACTTAAATATGATGATGGTTATTCTAATGTGCTTATAGAATGACTAGTAATATGTGTTAAGGTGTAATATGTTGTGTCATGTTTTGGTTGACTTGTTTCCCTTACTTGATACTTATGTGAATATGTGATGTCTTGATTTAAGAACCTAAAGGGTCTTAGTCTTGAATAAATGAATATAGGTGAGACCTTTCATGATGATACGAAGGCCATTTATGTGGAACATTGAACCAAGTGGTAATGTTATAAATTGTGAAGTAGTTAGCCGTAACGGTATCCTTCATGTAATGAGTAATGGACTTAAGGTTGATTGACAGGAATGGAATCATATGATACCTTAGGAAAGTCGTGATGAGCTTATTGTAGCCATAGAGAGATATTCCCTAGTGGACCTTGCTTTTGATTGTTGAATGTAATTGGGCCATGAACTAGATATGTGACCGATTTATATGAACCTTAATATAAATTATTCTATGACAACGAAGGCTAGCTCCGAGTGATTATGTTATGGGAAGTAGATCTACTTGAGATGATACTAGAGTACATAAAATCCCTTGATAGTCCTTAACCATGTGCCTTCATGGGATGTCTCCTAGTTCTACACTTGGCAAGTGGAACACTCACATCGGAGTAGGTTAGAACTCTGGATTCCATGAGTTGCGAACATGGTCTATGTCTCATCTAGCATTTGAGAGGTAATCTGAGGTTAAGGTGGTGGTATGGGACACTATCAAGATATTGCAAAATACGCTTTGAAGATGTTATTAGGAGTCCCTAGGTCTTGTATAATACCATTACTTGAATTTCCTTTAAGTGATGAATGTCTCTTAATGAACTAATGAATATAATGACTAGCATTTACAAAAGACATTCATTACAAAAGAAATGAAATGTAGTGCGAAATTGAAACTTTACACGAATAAATTAATAAAAAGGAAATCTTTCATAAATATTTAAGAAATTCATTTTCACAAGCCAAACTTAAAGACACGACAAAAATAACATAGAGACACGGCCCTTTAAATTAAAATGAAATACATAGTAAGTCGTAACATAAAGAAACAAAGAATATTGGAATTATCCCCTCAAATAAATGAGGGCACACTTTAACATTAGATGAACTTTCTCAGGCTTTGCCTTCTAGACTTAAACCTTGCTCCAACCTATACTTAGATAGTATAGAAAATGTATAGGGTTAGTAAAAATAATGTACTAAGTATGGCATATGCAATAACATGTGAAAAGGGACATTTTTGTAAAATACCATTTTATGCAAATTAAGTAAAGCAGTAAAGAATTTAGAGGCAAATAAACATGAGACACATCATTTAACACTTACAAAAGAACTCACATAATTTTAACCAAAACCAGGCATTTACAGTAAACTCCCAAACACTTACAGTTAACTCTACTAACATTTCAGTGAACAAATTGGAAACTTTAACAATGAATTATTTAAGGCATTCACAATGAATTCAACTTGAGAAAATACATTGAACTATCCTATTCTAAATGAGTGAACTTCCAAAGACAAGCGAAACCGAAAGAGAACTCATTTTCCATAAGAGTTTCCCTACCTCATGTTTATCCTAAGAATCAATAAGGTAAGACATGAAGGAATTATGCATATGCCTCCTTCCATACACACCAAAGTAATCCTCAAGACTACCCCTTTTGGCTTATTCAAATCGGAAATAACAAGCCCCCAATCAATGAAGACATTAAAAGACACCCAAAAAACCACCAATGTATTTTCTTTCGGACAGCCTACTTTGTTCAATAAGTAGTTGATGTCCCATACCACCACCTACCCTAAGAAGCACCTTCTTTTAAAAGGTTTGGAACCAAGTATTCCATTTCGGAAGGTCTTACCTTGTGTAATGTATAGATAGTGTCTCATACGATAACCCACCCTATGTAATACGTACAATAAGAAGACTAAGTTCATTTAATTCAAATAAGTCTAACCAAGACTCCCCTATCGGATTGCCAACCTAGTGCAATGGATAAATATCATCCCATTCCACTACCTACCCTAAGTACAACACTCTTTTAGAAGACTTAGTACATTCATTTATTTTGTGGGAATTATCTTAACCGTCATAGACCATGACATCTAGACATGGAATCGCGATATTAACCCCTATCTGATGAAGGATCATCACTTGCCTAGAATGAGGTCATTCTCTTAGCATTTACATGGCTTTCCCAATAGCTAGACCTATGCGGGCGCATAGTTAAGGGATAAAGATATTGCTAATAAGTAACTCATTCTCTACTAACGAGGAGTACTCATCTCAAGAGGTACATTGGAATACAACATCTCAATTCACGAAGTGTAATCCACCTCTCCTTCATATCTTCTTGGAACTAGGCATAACTTTCCACAGATTCTCAACATTATAGACAATAGGTTAAGGATAAATAACGAACACCACATCTCAACTCATGAAGGGCATTCATACTCCAACCTATCTGATAGAGCTCATGGGATGTAGTGGGTTTACTACTAAACACTTCATCTAAATTCACGAAGAGTATTCACCCCAAAACTCCCCTTTTGGACTTAACATAGCTTTAATCATTCATTCAAGTGTGAATGTGTGTACATGTGAGCACACCTTTCACATAAGCTTCATTTCATTTACATTTATGTTCTAAACATGCTTAGACCTTGTTTCTTAACATCACACACCTTACCTACTTCATATAATCAACTAAGTCCATTATACATAATCCTAAACGTACTTCTCGTAACAAGTTTCATAAAGCAATTGACAAGAATAAATTCATTTAAGCATACACTATAGTATACCTGACTTAATCATTTCATAAGGCACCTTTAAGACAAATAGCATATTTATCATCTTTCTTAACATAAAAAATCCTTAATATCCTCATTCATAATAAGTAGTAACTTTACATTCATACAATTCAAGTAAACACCGCTACAAAGAAAGTGGACCGTACCACTCAATAGCAATTCTTAATCAAATATAAATATCATAACCAACTTACCCTTAAGTAGAATCCATCATCACCTATAATATTTTCTAAACATTTCATCATAATATAGACCTTTGGTAAGTATCTAAACAACAATAACACCACAAGAAAAACAAAGCTTATTCTCTACACAAACATGCTCATTTAACCCATTTCTTAAGCCAAAATTTGAAGAAAAGGTTTATCATGATTTTGTTGTAGTTTTAGACTTAATACCACTAACTAAATTTAGAAATTTCATTAATAAGTCATCCAAAATGTTTTCATGTAAGACCCATGTTTAGAGTTGTGAATAGAAGAAACGAGGGTTGAGAAATCATTTTGAAAATTTACTAGAAGGGACTCCTTGATTGGAAGAGTTAAAGGGTGGTTACCATACCTCACATTAAAGAAATACCAATGATTTTTTCTGGAGAAACGACTATCAACAACCCTCCTAGCATTTCTTGACTTCTCGCATCCATGGTGACTTGAGAGAGTCTTCTAAGAGAGAGGGATTTTGGGTTTTAGGAAAGGGGCATAAAATGAGGTCTTAGGGTTTAGAACACTTTAATATATTTAATAAACACTAAAACTACGCCATAGGGTAATAAAAGAGTTGTGATGGCCAATCGATGACCCAAGCTACTAGGCGTCGATGAGTCGACGACCCGTACTGATGGGCGTCGATGAAATCACACGCTGGTCAAGAGATGGTATGATACTCCGACTAAGTATGGACCGAAGGCCCCCTAGTCGATGGGGTATTGATGGACTTACTCCTAGTAGACTGCTCTATTGATTGGGCAGTGTCCTTGGCAGCTCAGTCCAAATCTTGGGCCCTTCATCTAGGGCCCCTTGGTGTCCTAGGTGAGGTCGTTCCTGGATTTTATACCCCTAAACTAAGTCTTCTATCTCTCAGTAACATCCCACCTTAGTTTCAAGGAAAAAGAACACATAAAACTCACTCAAAAACGACAAGACGCAAGAACCCTTTCTATGGCACACCTTCCGAATGTCATAGAAGTTCTTGGACGTTTGACCTCCAATATTAAAAAAATTTCATACACTGCCTAAGAACACTAAATTAACTCATTTAACTTCAAGCTAACTCAAGATACACTCACGAGGCTCTAGTTCACCTTAGTTCATTTTGAGGCGTTACATTCTCCCCCTCTTGGAATAACATTCATCTTCGAATGACACTAAAACTTTATGAACAACAAGAAATAACTTAGTATCACATAACACATTATAATCAAGGCTCAAACACTCAAAATCAAAGAATCAAATAGAGAGGAGGATCATTTCACATTTCAAACACTTAACAACATAAGCAACTCTTTGCAAAACTTCAAGAATTTCAAAACTCCTTCTTAACCTCTTTTTATGGATGAACTACCTTCTCCCACATTTAACATTTTCATATGCAATAGTTTTTCAAACATTTAAACTTCAATCAAAGGAAAACAATTTTTCTCAAATTTCAAAAATGTTACAGTGAACATCACCGTAACATCATTAAGCATGCTTAAAACTTCAAAATTTCATTCTTTGAGAAATTCATCAAGATGACATGGTCATATGAACTACAAAGTCAATAAACTCATCTTCTAACACCTTCAAACTATAATTCATCAAAAAATCCAATTTTCTCAAAATTTGAACTTCATTACTGTGAATTGAAAACATCACTATGTCACATGCTTAAAAATTTCATAATGCATCTTCCAAGATACTTTATCAAGATATCATGACACTATGATGGAAAAGAACACAATAACCTACTCCAACCAGACTTGGTAAGTTTCACTAAGTGCAATGGGAGTGTAGCATCCCATACAACCACTCCCACTTAGTGACCCTTGAGGATTCTCTTGGACTAAGTACATTACATGTCATTCTGCTCAACTCACTCTCCCCCACTTAGGGTAAATCAATCTTCAAATTATCATACTCCAAAGAACCATTATGCCTCTCACAAGGTAGGAACTCACACTAACCTCAACTTATGCACATCAAGATTAAACATCAACCTTAGAAGTTAAGCAAAATACTTCCCCTTTAGGATTCAAGCCTAGGCAAACTCTCTTAAACATCACTTCATTCAACTCTTAGGCATAATTTAACTCAATCTCATGGAACAAAACTCCATCACTAGATATTCATACCACATTTTCTCCTTACTGAAATCCTACACCACAACATCCACCAAATCACAGGAATGACTATTCAAACATTAACCACACAAGAGGCTTGCCCTCTATCCCTACAAAATCTCTACATTATAACAACATTCCTCAAATTCACACCTTAAATCATATATACTCTCATTGTACATAATCACAAGATAACTCCATTTCTCTCAAAGGAACTTTATTCAATCATTATAATTCTTACCATTCGTAGAACTACATCATCACAAAGTTTCTTATCACAGAACTTCCAATCTCATAATTCACACCTTGCAATAAATGGAATCACGTACCAAATTTCAAAACTTACTTTCACCTCTACTAATCTAGCCACAAAACTATCATAACGTCAAAACTAACCTCTTCTCTCCCTCAAGCTTAGAAACATCTCCCCTTCCAAGCAATCACACCTAGAAGACCACCGGACAAGGAACACAAGAGAGAGAGACCTTATGGAGTTAAGTTCTATGGCATGATTCAAGAGTAATGAAGAAAGTGAAACTCTATCGTCCTATATCCTCTTGTTTATGGATAAGTCTCAAATCACACGAATGACCAAAATACTACTAGATGTGGCTTGTGAGAATTTCAGACCTTAAACTATTTCGTAAAACCTTATCCTCTAATGCAAAGTCTGTCACGGACTGAAAGTACCCCCTAGAAATTAGAAGAAACCCTTGTTTCGTGATCGGGCGTACTTGACACTTTGAAGTCTTGTACAAGACATTTAACTAGCATTCAATACAAAAGACATGAAAAGTAGTGCGCAATTGAAACTTTTCACAAATAAATTAATAAAAAGGAAATCTTTCATAAATATTTAGGAATCTCGTTGTCACAATCCAAACATAATGAAACGACATAAATAACTTAGGGACACGACCCTTTACATTAAAATGAAATACATATTAAGTCTTAACATAAAGAAACATAGAAGATTTGAACTATCCCATCGAATAAATGAGGGCACACTTTAACTTTAGAGGAACTTTCCCAAGCTTTGCCTTCTAGACTTCAACCTTACTTCCAACCTATACTAAGATATTCTAAAAAACGTATGGGGTTAGTAAAAATAATGTAGTAAGTATGGCATATTCAAAAACATGCGAAAAAAGACAATTTAGTAAAATACCATTTCATGCAAATTATATAAAACATTCATGAATTTAGAAGCAAATGAACATGAGAACAATCATTTAACACTTATAGAGGAACTCACATAATTTTAACCAAAAAGAGGCATTTACAGTAAACTCCCAAAAACATACGATGAACTCTACTATCATTACAGTGAACAAATTCGAAACTTTAACATTGAATCATTTAAATCATTCACAATGAATTAATCTTGAGCAATTACATTGAACTATCCTATTCTAAATGAGTGAACTTCCAAGGACAAGAGAAAGAGAATGTGAACTCCTTTTCTATAAGACTATCCCTACCTAAGAATTTTCCCAAGACTCACTAATACAAGACATGAAGGAAGTATGCATATGCTTCCTTCAATACACACAAAAGCAATCCTCAAGACTTCCCCTTTTGTATTACCCAACACTAAAGTAACAATTCTCTCAATCAATGGAAAGACATTAAAAGACACCCAACAAACTATTAAAGTTTTTCCTTTCAAAATTCCTAGTTAGTGCAATGAGTAGATGGTGTTCCATACCACCACCTACGCTAAGTAGCACATTCTTTTAGAAGGTTTGACACCAATCTACTATTTTGGAAGGTCCTAGTTAGTGCAATGCATAAATAGCATCCCATACCACCACCTACCTTAAGTAGTACGTTATTTTAGAAGATTTAATTCATTCAATTCATATAAGTCTCACCAAGACTCCCTTTTTCGGATTGCCTACCTAGTGCAATGGATAAATAACGTCCTAGTACACTACCTACCCTAAGTAGAACACTCCTTTAGAAGACTTAGCAGGTTCATTTTTCTTTTATGGGAGTTAGATTAACCGACATAGACAATGAGATCTAGACATGGAATCTCGATATTAACCCTTATCTGATAAGGGATTCTCACTTTCCTACAATGAGGTCATTCTCTTAGCATTTACATCACTTTCCCAATAGTTACACCTATGCGGGCGCATAGTTAAGGGATAAGGAGATTGATACTAAGTAACTCATTCTCTAATGACGAGGATTACTCATCTCAAGAGGTATATTGGAATACAACATCTAAACTCACGAAGTGTAATCCACTTATAATTCATATCCTCTCGGTACTAGGCATAACTTCCCACGGATTCTAAACATTATAGACTATAGGTTAAGGATTACTAGTGAATACCAAATCTCAACTCACGAAGGGCATTCATCCTCCAACCTATCTTAGAAAGATCATGGGATGTAATGGGGTTGCAACTAAACACTCTACTCAACTCACAAAGAGTGTTCACCCAAAACCTCCCCTTTTTGACTTAACATAGCTCTAATCATTCATTCAAGTGTGTGTGCGTGTATACATGTGAGCACACTTTGCACATAAGCTTCATTTCATTTACGTTTAACTCCTAAACTTGCTTAGACCTTCATTCATCACATCACGCACTTTACATACTTCATATAATCATAAAAGTACTTTATACATAATCCTTAACATACTTCAGATAACAAGTTTAACAAAGCAATTAACAAGAATAACTTCATTCAAGCATACACTGTACATTCTTCACTTAATCAAGTCACAAGGCACATTAAACAAGAATAGCATATTTATCATCTTAATTCACATAACATGCCTTAGTAGACTCTTTCATAATAACAAGTAACTTTACATTTGTACAATTCATGTACACACCGCCACCAAAAAGGTGGACCATACCACTCATTAGCATTTCAAAATCAAAGATAAATATCATAACCAACTTACCTTTAATCCAAACATTCATAAAATATAAGATTTTCTAAACATTTCATCATAATATAGAACTTTGGGCAGTAGCTAATAATCAATAAAAACACTAGAACACCAAAGCTCATTCTCTACAGAAATATGTTGACTTAACCGATTTCTTAAGCCAACATTTAAAGAAAAAACTTTGTCATGATCTTATTCTAGTATTAGACTTAAAACAACCATCTAAATTTATGCATATCATTAATAAGTCATTCAAAAAATTTTCATGCAAGATCCATAACTAGAGTTTAATATAGAAGAAACTAGGGTTGAGAACCCGTTTTGAAATTTCATTAGAAGGGACTCCTTGAATGGAAGAGAATTCAAGCATGGATACCATACCTCACATTGAAAAAATACCTACTATTTTTGATGGAGAAACGTCCATCAACAGCCCTCCTTGCATTTCTGGAAATCTAGCATCCATGATGACTTGAGAGAGTCTTCTTAGAGAGAGGGGGTTTGGGTTTTAGGAAGAGAGGTCTAATATAAGGTCTTCGGGTTTAGAACACTTTAACATACCTATAAAAACTAAAAATAACTTCCTAATGTCATAAAACATTTGGGGTGACTTTACCAAAATCCCAACCCAAGGCAACAAACTTACAGCTTTTTGGAAGTGGCCAAGCGACGACCCATGATACTGGGCGTCGATCGGCTGATGGACCGTGCTTCTGGGCATTGATGGCATAAAAAGGGAGGGTCTCATACTCCCAATAAGTATGGAATGGCAGCCTCCCAGTTGACGGGGCGTCGATGGAGTTACGCCTAGTAAACTGCTCCGGTTGTTGGGCAGTGCCCTTTGCAGCTTTGTCCAAATGTTGGGCCCTTCATGTAGGTCCCCTCATGGGTCCTTGGTGGGGTCGTTCCCAAACGTTAAACCCCTAAAATAAGTCGTCTAGGTCTTAGGAACATCCCATCTTACTTTTAAGAAAAATAAGCATGTAAAACTCACTAAAACCTGACAAGACGCAAGAACACTTTCGAAGGCAAACCTTCCAAATGTCATGCACGTTCTTGGACGTTTGACCTCCAAACTTAACCGAAATTAACACACTGCCTAAGAACTAAATAAACTCAATTTAACATCAAATTAAATCAAGAAACACTCACGAGGCTCTAGTTCATCATAATTTGTTATGGGGTGTTACATGGAGTTTTGAGAATTTTGGATGTCAAATGCGAAGAACGTCTAAGGCCTTCGAAACATAGCCCTTAAGACACTTAATGTGTGTCTTGATGGGTCCTAGCCTATTTGGACGAGTTGTAGGTGTTTGTTTTGGGTGAAAAATATGTGGAAGGTATAAAACTTGTTAAGGTTTGTATTTACATTAGAAACATCAGGGTACGACTTCTAAAGGGACCCATAAAAGTCCTCACAAGAAGGACCCAAGGATGCTCGAGACACTGACTTGGCAGTGTCAATCGACAGACCAAACGACGGTTGGTTAGTTCACCAACGGCCCGTTGGTGAGGTATCAACAAATGGTACTTATCTTGGTTAGGTCTTAACCCAAAAAATTTCCAAATACCAATCGACGGAAGTCAAAGGACGACCCATAGACTAACCTATGGACAGACGATTGCTCCGTCGATAATGGCTTATACACTGGTGCATGCGTCTTTTTTATTTAAGGGATCAATGGGAAATTCATCCCACGTCCTAACCTTATTCTACTAGGTTTATTTAGCTACTTTTAGGTGTATATAAGTAAGCTAACACGTGAAGAACCCATTCCAAATCTTCTCTCACGAAACTAAAACATTGCCCTCCGAAATTTCTCCCTAGAAACCACCATTGTTGGTAAAACTCAAGAATAGCTTCCAGCTTGGATTTACATGGATTAATCATCAAGTTTTAGAGATTTTAATTTAGATAATGGTATGGTGATCCTTCAATTGTAGTTATCTATCAATCTAGAGAGTTATCTCTATGTTTTCAAAGAGAAAAGTATGGTCAAGTTCTTCTTCTTCATTCTAGCCATGGATTTTTTCTTAGATTGATTACAAAAGAAAAATATGAATGTATTGATGATTTTGAACTGATTGGGATTTGATGTTAAATCCTATTGCATGATGAACCCATGTCTTTCACTAACTCGATTTTAGCCTATGTATGGCTTTATGATCTTGATCTTATGCCTATCGATTTGTGATTCAATTATGATAATATGCTTATGTATACTGTTTATTATGTGCATTTATTATATATCATTGATGAATTACCCATTTAAATCAATGCATGAAGGTTTGAACATGCCTAACCTAGTCTTCATTATGATCATTGTAATGTGGGTTCTCAGTTGATTAAAAACTGGATTTCGAATATGTTGATGTACTTGTAGCAAACATTTTAGGTTAATACCATATTTGAATTGTGGATATAAATATTTTATGAACAAAGTAAAAAAGACCTGGTTTGAATTGATGTAGGTTCTTCTAGTCTATCAAGTAGTAACTTGTGATCTTGACGTTAGGTAGTTGTTATATGAATTGATCATTATTGATTGTCTATAGATGCTGCCTATCACGTTATGAGAGTATGAATTATATGTAATGGATTTAATGTGTATCAACTCATGATAGTTTGAATAGGATTTACCTATGTAAACTTACCTTCCATGAATACCTAATATGAAACATGTTTGAGGTGAATTCGACCTTATTGGCAATTTTAGTAGTGTCTCATCTAGACTATGATTTCATTAGCTACTGTCTAGTATTTAATTTCTTGTTAAAATATGATTGATGACTAATAGTTCGGGAAAATTTATAAGATGGACTATTCTCACTACTCTACATTGAATTGATAGTATAATGTGTACGATAGTAGTTTGATCTTGAAGATCTTTAAGCACAAATTCGATATGATTAAGTGTATGATTAGCTACTGCCTTGAATTGATATTATTTACTAAATATGATGTATAATCCATGGAAGTGAAGTTTTTTGATGGTTTATGTCCTTCTACATTATAGCATCTTAATAATATGTTGTACAAGTTTGTAGCATGGCCTTGTAGTAGCTTATGCTTAACTTCATGTATGATTATTGTAACTTAAGATACTTCCCTATACTTGATTTATTAAAAAAGATTAATAATGGTAAATTATGACCAAAGGCTAAAGAATTTGTAAGAATTTCTCTACTCTTATACTTCTTTATTTCTTTATAGTAATGATAATAAAGCCTTGTATCACATTATGTAGTATTGTGCAATTATGGTGGTGGTGTTTACTTTATTGTCAATATATATATGTTTTGATCATGATCATTAAGGAAAATTGATTCATTTATGAACATTTGCCTACAATGATACTATGTGAAGCTTATGCCTACTTCCCTATTCTAGCTGTAATTTAGGTTGTATGGCTATTGTGTAAGCATGTGTACATCCATGTTAGGGTAAAGTATAGGTTCTTCCATTGATGATTTAAAGTGGTTAATAATCCCTTACCGATGTACCCCTATGTTAATGAATGAATAGAACAAGTTAGGAGTCTTAAGTGTAATATGAAGTTGGCTTGTGTCCTATGCTATTGTGTGTTGTGTGGTTTATGCTTTAAAGAGTATTATGGTCTAAGAGGGTGGATGAATCAATATGTTTTTGATAGCCATTAGGTTATCATGCTGACCAATGTACACACACGCTCACTTTACATGCATGTTACAACTGTATAGATCATAGTATTTAAATGAAAGGTAGTTTTCATATTCACTAGTGTCTACTACTACGGATGTAAAGTATATGTATGTGAAGTATGTTATGTATTCCTTACTGGGATGAATTTATTGGTGTAGTAGTATGGGCAAGGGTATGAGACTTTGCTTATGCTTTACACATGTGTACCCTTGTTGAAACCCAATTTTGACCGACCTTTAACCATTTTTAGGATTATATTCGATTAAATACGTATTTTGAAATTTACTTAAATTTTTTAAGTTTTAGTCGATTTTTCTCATAAATTATATATTTTAGTATTGTTTACTTAATAAAACTATCGTAAATATTATTAAAATATTTTTAAATTATTAATGAATTTCAAATGTTTCAAAATTTAAATGATTTCCAATTATATAAAAATATTTTAATATATGTAGTATTTTAATTAAATAGTAATTCCTAAGCTTTCCTTAAAATTATTTAAATTCTAGCCTATTCTATTATAATTTCTTCCAATTCTAGCCACTCCAATTAAAACTTTATTACAATCATAGCCACTATTTCATTTCAATTCCAGCCAATTTAATTGCAATTTTAGCCATTCCAATCGTCCAACCAATTTGATTTTAATTTTTCATCTTTTAATCTCATCCATCCATCTTAAATAATTCCTAGATCTAATCCTTGCCCTTCATTTCAAATTAGATCAACGGGTTAGATCAAATCCTTCTCTTAATCTATCAAATAACTAAGCCTATAACTCTTCCTCCCCACCCTCTCTCAAGCCACCCCTGTCCCTCTCTCCCCATTCTTTCCGGCGAACCTCCCTACTCCATAGCCGCCGCCGACAACCGCCACCCCCCTCTTCTTCTCCCTCTCCAGTCGTCCCTCTCCCTCTCTTCTCCTTACCCTCTCTCTGCCTCCCTCTTCTCTCTCCCTTTCCCTCTTCTTCCCCTCTTTCTCCCTCCGTTCTTCTCTTTTCACCTTTCACCTTTGCTGCCTCCCCATTCCCGTCTTTCTCCCCTTCCCGTCTCTTCTCTTCCGCTGTATCTTTTTTCAAATGCGATGGTGCGATTTTCTCATGAATATTAAGATCCTATGAATATTTTCTCTATAATCGCATATTCGGGTTGATTCAAATTTTTGCTCATATTTTCATCATTTTATTATATGCGTGTATATGTTTGTATTCTTGTTAGATGGGTATTAAAATCTAATTTCCTATGATTTTGAAAGGACTTCTCAACTAAGTTTTTCTATTAATTATTTTTTTTTTGTTAATTTGTACATTCACTGTTAATGATAAATTGTTAATGGTAAGGAATTGCTGCAAGAATTGGATCAGTTGATAGTTGATTGATAATTCCTCTAATTGCTCATGAATAGATTTCTCCTTTACAAATTATGGATGATTACTAATATATTCTTGTTGCCTTAGTTTTGAAGAAGATAGGCATATTTTACATGGTAAGAATATATATTTGATAATTGGTAAAAAGTTCATTAATTCACATGTTTATTTAACTAATATTTATTTATTCATATTACCTTTAATTTAGAGCAGATTCTTACTTGTAACATGATGGTAAAGTATATATAATTGGTATGTGAATATTTCTTTCCTTACTATCTTTTATATTCTATTAATTGGATACCCTCAATTGTTTATTTGCTTGTCTCAAATAAATTAAAATAGAGTTTTTACTTACATTATTTTTGTAAAATTGTGAATTATTGTCACGACCCAAATCGGGCCGCGACTGGCACTCACACTTACCCTCCTACATGAGCGAACCAACCAATATAAACCTTAACATTTCAATGTAATATCACATAAAGTAATGCGGAAGACTTAAACTCATTAATAAAAACCAATTCAATAACTATTATTTCCCAAAATCTGGAAGTCATCATCACAAGAACATCTATCCTCAAATTACTAAAGCTAAGAGTATCTAAGAAACTAAAAATACATAAAAGCTAGTCCATGCCGGAACTTCAAGGCATCAAGACATGAAGAGGAAGATCCAGTCCAAGCTAGAAGCATTAGCTCACCCTGATATCCGGAGTAATGAAGACTGGCTAGAGTTACTGTTGAGTCGAAGATGACGGCACGTTTGCTGCACTCCACAAATAAACAAGAAGAAAACATAAAAGTAGGGGTCAGTACAAAACAAGGGTAGTGAGTAGATATCATCGGCCAACTCAAAATAGAAATCAATATATACCAAGTATAAACATAAAATCAACAATGATACTCAATACCATACTCATTTGGGAATTATGCTCATTAGATTGAGTATATTAACATCTTTCAAGATTCATTATCTTTATTTCTCTTGTGTCGGTACGTGACACTCCGCTCCCTCATATTCATTAATTCTCTTATGTCGCTACGTGACACTCCGATCCCCTACTACTATGTGTCGGAACGTGACACTCCGATCCCCTAAATCTATGTGTCGGTTCGTGACACCGATCCCCTAAATCTACGTGTCGGTTCGTGACACCCGATCCCCTAAATCTACGTGTTGGTTCGTGACATCCGATCCCCTAAATCTACGTGTCGGTTCGTGACACCCGATCCCCTAATCTACATGTCGGTTCGTGACACCCGATACCCTAAATCTACGTGTCGGTTAGTGACACCCGATCCCTTAAATCTACGTGTCGGTTCGTGACACCCGATCCCCTAATCTCCTTCTATCAATTCATCAAGCCTACTTTCTTACCAAGGCATTATCAATCTCATTATTTTAGTTCATCACGCCTTCTTTTATACCAAGGCCTCATCATTAACAAAGAGATTAGGGTTTCGCAAGATTTGGGATTCAATAACTTCATCATGCTTATATAATCACAATTATATAATTACATTCATGCAAGCATACAATTAAGCACATAGCAGGGTTTACAATATTATCAATACATATCATTCGCTATTAAGAGTTTACTACAAATATCGTAAGAGAAACCATAACCTACCTCCACCGAAGACTAGTGATCAAGCAAGCAAATTCCCAAAGCTTTGTTCTTCTTCTCTCCCTGTTTGTTCGTTTTCTCCCTCTCTTGTGCTTTCAAATTTTATTATTCCAACCCTCTTTATTTTACCCTAATTAGTATATAATTAAGAATAAAAGATGGAAATAATAACCCACTAATTAACTTAAGGTTAACTCTTTGAACCCCCAAGTAATTAGACTTGTTAACATTAACCCACTAACTTTATAATCAAAGCAGGAATAGTCAAAAACGTCCCTTAAAACCATTGAGGAATTCCAACTCAGACTGGGATTTACGCAGCCTGTGACGGCCCGTCGTGCCTGCGACGGTCCGTCCTGCAAGTCGTCGCAAGATTCAGAGACTCAATTTCCACCAAAGAGTTTGTGACAGTCCGTCACGCCTGTGACGGTCCGTCCTGCCATTCCGTCACGAAGTTCAGAGAGTCAATTTTCAGTACCCAATTTCAGATTTTCTAAGTGTTTTGAAACGAGACCCTGCGACGGTCCGTCGTGCCCATGATGGTCCGTCGTGGGTTCTGTCGTCTCAATCTGTTTTTCCAGAAATAAAATCTGCTGCTCAAAACGACTAAACAGGTCGTTACAATAGATACCAATTTACCCATCGTTCGTCCCTGAACGATCACAAGAAGGAAAACAAGTGCGAAAAGGAGTACCTGAATCTGTAAACAGATGTGGGTATCTTTCTCGCATATCTGCCTCCTTCTCCCAAGTGGCTTCTTTAACGGGTCGATTCTTCCATTGAACTTTGATGGATGCAATCTCCCTTGATCTCAACTTGCGAATTTCTCTATCAAGAATGGCAACAGGTTCCTCCTCATAAGACAAGTTCTCATCAAGCAAAACTGAATCCCAACGGATAATGTAGTTTCCATCCCCATGGTATCTTTTCAACATCGACACATGGAATACCGGATGCACTCCAGACAGCCCTGGAGGCAAGGCTAACTCATAAGCCACCTCCCCTACTCGCTTAAGTACTTCAAATGGACCAATATACCTTGGGCTAAGTTTACCTTGCTTACAAAACCGCATCACCCCTTTCATTGGCGAAACATTCAACAAGACTTGTTCACCCTCCATAAACTCCAAGTCTCTAACCTTCTGATCTGCATACTCCTTCTGTCTACTTTGCGCCGCTAGAAGCTTTTCTTGAATAGATTTCACTTTATCTAATGATTCCCTCAGAAGGTCTGTACCCCAAGGTCTAACTTCAAATGCATCAAACCACCCAATGGGAGACCTACATTTTCTCCCATATAGTGCCTCAAATGGGGCCATATCAATGCTTGAGTGATAGCTATTTTTGTAGGAGAACTCTGCTAAGAATATGAAGCTATCCCACTGACCACCAAATTCTATCACACATGCACGAAGCATATCCTTCAACACTTGAATCGTTCACTCAGACTGACCATCGGTCTGAGGATGGAACGCAGTACTAAGGTCCAACCTAGTACCCAATTCCGCATGCAATGTTTTCCGAAACATAGAAGTAAACTGCGTACCTCTATCTGATATAATGGAGAGTAGAACCCCATGCAACCGAACAATTTCCGAGATATAGATTTTGGCTAACTTCTCTGCATTGTAAGTCACCTTGACCGGAATGAAGTGAGCAGACTTAGTTAACCTATCAACAATTATCCAAATGGAATTAAACTCTCCCAATGTCTTTGGAAGACCAACCACGAAATCCGTTGCAATCCTTTCCCACTTCCATTCAGGAATGGGCATTCTCTTAAGTGTTCCTCCGGGCCTTTGGTGTTCATACTTTACTTGTTGAAAGTTTGGACATTTGGCAATAAAATCCACAATATCACGCTTCATTCTACTCCACCAAAAGTGTTGCTTTAGCTCACGGTACATCTTGGTTTCACCCGGATGTATCGAATACCTTGAACTATGAGCCTCGGTCAGAATAGTGTTGATCAAATCATCGACGCGGGGTACACATACCCTTCCCTTAATCCTCAAAACACCTTCCTCGTTGATTGTCGCTTCTTTAGCCTCTCCTTGCAACACTTTATCTCGGATCCGGATCAATTCTCATCATTAAACTGCTTTCCCTTAATCTTGTCAAGGAAGGAAGATCTTGCCTCCACACAAACTAAAAATCCTCCCTTCTCATTTACTTCTAATCTCATAAGGTCGTTAGCCAGAATCTGAACTTCTCTAGCCAATGGGCGTCTAGAAGCTTGCAAGTGAGCTAGACTTCCCATGCTTCCCGCCTTTCTACTTAAAGCATCCGCTACAACATTCACCTTCCCCGGATGATACAAAATAGTGATGTCGTAGTCCTTCAGTAGTTCCATCCATCTCCTCTATCTCAAGTTCAAATCTCTCTGAGTAAAGACATACTGTAGGCTACGATGATCCGTATAGACCTCACACTTAACCCCATATAAATAGTGTCTCCATTGCTTTAATGCAAACACTACCGCGGCCAATTCCAAATCATGAGTTGGATAGTTACGTTCATGAACTTTTAATTGTCTTGAAGTATAAGCAATCACATTCTTGTCTTGCATTAGCACTGCGCCCAAACCCGAATAGGATGCATCACAATAGATAATGAAATTCTTACCTTCTACTGGCAGGGTAAGGATTGGTGCAGTAGTCAACAAGGTCTTGAGCTTTTGAAAGCTTTCTTCACATTCATCCGACCATACAAATGGAACATTCTGCTTAGTCAAGTTCGTCAATTAGGAAGCAATAGAAGAGAATCCCTTGACAAATCGGCGGTAGTAGCTAGCTAACCCAACAAAGCTCCTTATTTCTGACACATTAGTAGGTCTTACCCAATTCTTCACTGTCTCATTCTTAGAAGGATCCATCATCACTCCATCCTTAGAAACCACGTGCCCCAAGAAGGACACTGCATCTAGCAAAAACTCACACTTAGAGAACTTGGCATAAAACTTTTTCTCCCTCAACATTTCCAATACCATTCTCAAATGCTCCTCATGTTCCTCCTTACTTTTAGAGTATATCAGTATATCGTCAATAAATACGATCACAAAGAGATCCAAATATGGCTTAAAAATCCTGTTTATCAAACTCATGAACGCAGCAGGGACATTCATAAGACCATATGACATCACTACAAATTCGTAATGCCATACCTGGTTCTAAAAGCGGTCTTTGGCACATCCGTTGCCTGTATTTTCAATTGATGATAGCCGGATCTCAAGTCAATCTTAGAGAAGACACAAGCACCTTGTAACTGATCGAACAAGTCATCAATGCGAGGAAGAGGATATTTGTTCTTTATGGTTACCTTGTTCAACTGCCGGTAGTCTATGCACATCCGAAAACTCCCATCCTTCTTCTTTACAAACAAAACCGGAGCACCCCAAGGAGATGCACTTGGTCTAATGAAGTCTTTGCTCAACAACTCTTGAAGTTGGGCTTTAAACTCTCTTAACTCCATGGGAGCCATTCTATAAGGGGGTATAGAAATGGGGCGAGTACCTGGTTCTAGATCAATACAGAAGTCAATATCCCTATCTGGTGGCATACCAGGAAGATCTACAGGGAACACATCCAGAAACTCGCGGACCACCGAAACCAACTCAATCGAAGGTACTTGGGTAGTGTCATCCTTGAGATGTGCCAAGAAAACTAAACACCCTTTACTAACCATTTTCTTAACATGAACAAAGGAGATGATACGCACCGGATTGGAAGTGTAGTCACCCTCCCACACTAACGGATCTGTCCCAGGCTTGGCTAACGTCACCGTTTTAGCATTACAATCCAAGATCACAAATTGCGGAGAAAGCCAAGTCATACCCAGAATTACATCAAAAATCATCCATTTCTAAGATAACCGAATCTACATAAGTGTTGCTCCCCACAAAGTTCACCAAACAAGACCTATATACCTTTTCAACTACCACAGACTCACCCACCGGAGTAGAAACACGAATAGGCATATCAAGTAATTCAAAATGTAAATTTAGACCATTAGAAAATGAGGAAGATACATAAGAAAATGTGGATCCAGGATCAAACAATACAGAAGCCATGCAATCACAAACCAGAAGATTACCTGTGATGACAGCATCAGATGCCTCCGCTTCAGACCACCCAGGGAAAGGGTAACAATGGGCCCTATCGTTTGTCTGTCCATTGCCCCTACCATGTTGTGATGTAGTGGCTCCAGTTTTCCCATCACCTCGGCCATTTTGGTTACCACCATTACCTCGACCACCACGTCCTCCAAAATAACGGCCTCTACCATGACCACCTCTACCTCTAGCTATTGGGGGTCTATAACTCTGTTTGGCACAATTCCTCCTAATATGTCCAGTCTCCCTACATCCATAACACTCTCTAGAGTCAAGCATAGGTCTCTCAGAGAAGTGTTGACCGGTCTGAGGTGGACCCCCAACTACAGTCTGTAGTGAAGACTGAATGGGTCGAACTGAGTAACCTCCGGAACCCTGTCCTCTAGATTAAGAACCATTAAACTCACCTCCCTTTCGAAACCTCTTTGATGTCGATGCCATGGTTAATTCATCTGGCTTTACTCCTTCCACCTCTACCACGAAATCTACCACTTCTTGGAAGGATTTTGCCGTAGCCGCTACCTATAAGGCTGAAATCTGCAACTCTAACCTCAACCCCTTCACAAAACGATGAATCCTCTCTTGTGGACTGAAACAAAGTTGAATGGCGTATCTGGATAGTGCACGAAACTTAGCCTCATATGCATTGACCGGAATCCTACCTTGCTCTAGGCTCAAGAACT
Organism: Solanum lycopersicum; assembly: GCF_036512215.1. Classification (NCBI taxonomy): domain Eukaryota; kingdom Viridiplantae; phylum Streptophyta; class Magnoliopsida; order Solanales; family Solanaceae; genus Solanum; species Solanum lycopersicum. The sequence continues at coordinate 20,591,789 of NC_090811.1, read as the reverse complement.
CATCCCTTTTCCTATCCCTCAAAGTCCGGGGGATATACTTCTCCATAAACAAGCTAGAGAATGAGGCCCAAGTCATAGGTGGTGCCTCTGTTAGTTGACACTCAACATGTGACCGCCACCACATTTTGGCGTTCCCTTGAAACTGATAACTCACGAACTCAACACCAAATCATTCTACTATACCCATCTTGTGTAGTAGCTCATGACAGTCAACCAGAAAATCGTAAGCATCCTCAGATTCAGCACCCTTGAAGACTAGAGGTTTCAATTTCAAGAACTTACTGAAAAGTTCATGCTGATCATTTGTCATTATAGGCCCAATAGTCAGACGTGGAAACGTGCCTATGTCCAATGAGGCATCCATACAGGGAGCCATAGTGGCTGCATGTTGTACCTCTGAAACCGGAGGTGTTGGTGCAGAAAACAATGGAGGGGCCTGACCCTGATCAGACAACCCACTAAGATAAGTGAGAACCTGATTGATCATCTCTGGGGTAAGTTGGGGTGGCAATTCCTCATTTTGCACTTGTTCATTCTCCCCTTCCTCACCCTCTCTTACCACTTCCTCAGTCGGTGGAGGAGTCATTGCCCTAGTATCAAATGAGCTAGGTGCTCGTCCTCTTCCGCTAGAGGACGTCCTCCCACGACCTCTACCACGGCCTCTTGCTGCTACTCTTCCTCGAGCTACAGCCCCAGTGGCTGGCTCAGACGCTTCTTGTCTTGCTGATGTTGATGTAGGCGCAGTCGTTGCTCTAGTTCTAACCATCTGCGAAATAGAGTGAAGATGGTCAGATACCGATTTGTATCACCTAGATACCAATTGGACCAAGTAATAGCACGAAAGAAAGAAAGAAAGAATGGAATTTTCCTAAAGTCTTATAGCCTCTCAAAGAAAAGTAAAGGCGTCCCCCTACCGTTCCTTAAGACTCTACTAGACTCGTTCTTGTGTGATGAGACCAACGAACATAATGCTCTGATACCAAGTTTGTCACGACCCAAATCAGGCCGCGAATGGCACTCACACTTAGCCTCCTATGTGAGCGAACCAACCAATCTAAACCTTAACATTTCAATGTAATATCACATAAAGTAATGCGGAAGACTTAAACTCATTAATAAAAACCAATTCAATAACTATTATTTACCAAAATCTGGAAGTCATCATCACAAGAACATCTATCCTCAAATTACTAAAGCTAAGAGTATCTAAGAAGCTAAAAATACATAAAAGCTAGTCCATGGCGGAACTTCAAGGCATCAAGACATGAAGAGAAAGATCTAGTCCAAGCTAGAAGCATTAGCTCACCCTGATATCCGGAGTAATGAAGACTGGCTAGAGTTACTGTTGAGTCGAAGATGACGGCACGTTTGCTGCACTCCACAAATAAACAAGAAGAAAACATAAAAGTAGGGGTCAGTACAAAACACGGGTACTGAGTAGATATCATCGGCCAACTCAAAATAGAAATCAATATATACCAAGTAATATCATAAAATCAACTATGATACTCAGCATGTAGCAACAACAAGTACTATATCATTAACAATTACCGTCAGTTCACACATGAGGACTCAAGCCTCAATACCATACTCATTTTGGAATTATGCTCATTAGATTGAGTATATTAACATCTTTCAAGATTCATTATCTTTATTTCTCTTGCGTCGGTACGTGACACTCCGCTCCCTCATATTCATTAATCCTCTTGTGTCGGTACGTGACACTCCGATCCCCTACTACTATGTGTCGGAACGTGACACTCCGATCCCCTAAATCTACGTGTCGGTTCGTGACACCCGATCCCCTAAATCTACGTGTCGGTTCGTGACACCCAATCCCCTAAATCTACGTGTCGGTTCGTGACACCCGATCCCTTAAATCTACGTGTCGGTTCGTGACACCCGATCTCCTAATCTACGTGTCGGTTCGTGACACCCGATCCCCTAAATCTACGTGTCTGTTCGTGACACCCGATCCCCTAAATCTACGTGTTGGTTCGTGACACCCGATCCCCTAATCTCCCTCTATCAATTCATCAAGACTTCTTTCTTACCAAGGCATCATCAATCTCATTATTTTAGTTCATCGCGCCTTCTTTTATACCAAGGCCTCATCATTAACAAAGAGATTAGGGTTTCGCAAGATTTGGGATTCAATAACTTCATCATGCTTATATAATCACAATTATATAATTACATTCATGCAAGCATACAATTAAGCACATAGCAGGGTTTACAATATTATCAATACATATCATTCGCTATTAAGAGTTTACAACGAATATCGTAAGAGAAACCATAACCTACCTCCACCGAAGACTAGTGATCAAGCAAGCAAATTCCTAAAGCTCTGTTCTTCTTCTCTCCCTGTTCGTTCTTTTTCTCCCTCTCTTGTGCTTTCAAATTTTCTTATTCCAACCCTCTTTCTTTTAGCCTAATTAGTATATAATTAAGAATAAAAGATGGCAATAATAACCCACTAATTAACTTAAGGTTACCTCTTTTAACCCCCAAGTAATTAGACTTATTAACATTAACCCACTAACTTTATAATTAATGCACGAATAGTCAAAAATGTCCCTTAAAACCATTGAGGAATTCCGACTCAGACTGGGATTTACGCAGCTTCTGACCGCCCGTCGTGCCTGCTACGGTCCGTCCTGCAGGTCGTCGCAAGATTTAGAGACTCAATTTCCACCAAAGAGTCTGTGACGGTCCGTCACGCCTGTTACGGTCCGTCCTGCCATTCCGTCATGAAGTTCAGAGAGTCAATTTTCAGTACCCAATTTCAGATTTTCTAAGTGTTTTGAAACGAGACCCTGCGACGGTCCGTCTTGCCCATGACGGTCCGTCGTGAGTTCCGTAGTCTCAGTCTGTTTTTCCAGAAATAAAATCTGCTGCTCAAAACGACTAAACAGGACGTTACAATTATTATGGTAAAATATTTCATTGATTTGGTAATGTTTTATCTAAGAAAATTATATTATCCTTTCTAAATTTTATTTTTTACTTGCTTAAATTCGATAATTCTTTTTGTCTCTCTTCATATAAGAATAATATTAATTGATCACTCTTTCCATTAATAGTTGATTTGACTAATTCTCACTTGTTTATATATGACTTTAAATTATTTCCTTGTAATATTTAGTTGCTCATATATTTGGAAAATATAGTTTTATTCCTAATTTATTTTTGGTAATGAAATATTTTTAAAATTTTTTATTTTAATTATTTAAGGAATGAAAATATTATTACTCCCTCTCTCTCTTAATTTATTCTTAGTTTTTTATATTTTGTACTGAAATATTTTAAAGTTTTCTAATTTGACTCTCCTTTAAAATAAGAAAAATAGTATATTTATTTAAATCCAATAAATATTATTTTCCTTATATGCTCCCCCCCTCTTTGCTATATAAATAGTCCCCCCTCTCATTCTCTTATCATTCATTCATACTTTTTATACAAGCACTTGAACACACATTGACATCTTTGAGAAGAACGCATTCTCCAACTCACACTACTCTTGCTACAATTTTTCTCATTCTCTCATTGCTCATGCACATATTCATTCTCTCAACTCATCATACAAGTTGATAATCTTTTATTCATAATTGGTTATTCCTCTTCATTAATTTCAATTTGATTTTTGCATATTTATAATATTCGTGTGTTGAATGAAATAACAAGGAAGCATCCAAGTTAGTTTCATTATCCTTTTACGTTTGATAATATAGCTATGGTTATTATTTATCTCTTTTGGTGTTTTATTTACATATATATAAGAGTAATTTGCTACTATGAGCATTCTGTATTGCAATTATTTCCTCATCATATATGTGCTAAATTATCTCTTCTTCCAGGTTTTGAACTTAAATTTCAAGATTTTGAAGATTTGCATAGATGAAATTGTGGACGAAGACTCGTTCACTTTATTATGTATATGTTTATTCAATCTTTATTTTTACTTGTAATATTTGTACAACTCATTTAGAAATCATGCCTATAGGATTTAAATAATAAGGTTAAATATCATGCTTATAAGATTCAACTAACAAAATCAGGGTTAATTAATTTTTAATTATTCTTTCATGTTTCAATAACTTAAGCTTGGTATTTCATTAATCAAGTTTACCTAATCTCAAATTGACAATAAAATTACCATGCCTAATTGTTGAGAAACCTTTGTTATAACTTGATCGTGTTAATTAACTTGTCATGAATATGTGTTAAATCTTATTTTCTTTGTTAATTTTATCAATTGATTAATAATAAGCTAGTCATTATTTTGTGAGCTCTGAATAATATTAATCTCCAGGGTACTTGTTTTTTTTTTAACTTTAAGTTTGTTAAAGAGTTAAAAATAAATAGATTCTAATAACTTTTGGATGTTAAAATTAGATTCTAATAATCTTGGTAAGTTAAATCAATTAGATTTTTATAACGTTTAGTACTAATAATTTTTCAACATGCTCATACAAAAATCATGTCCCTAGGACTTAAAGTAACAAGACAAATGTCAATTAGCCCGTTAAAATCAATTTTCAGCATATTAAATAATTCAAATAAATTTGTTGCACATTTTATGCTAACTATAAAATAATTTCCCAAAGCATTTTTGTCACTTTGAACCAATCAATCTCTGCATGTATTTCCTTAAATCTCTATCCATGTCATATTTTGCCCTTATAATTAATCTTTGTTTTGTTATCTTACTTTGTATGCTCACACACTTAGCATGAAACTTTTAACAATTATGTGTTGTTTGCAAGCATGTCCATTTAAAATTTAGAGGCCAAACTGAAACCTACCGTGTTAAAATGACTGTATTATTTGTCTTGTCTGTTTGACTTGGTATCTAGGAGAGCCTTATATTCTTTTTTGTCTAAACCCACTCTTTAAGAGTCCAATGCCTCTTGGAAAATAAAGTTGGGACGATTAGGCACCTTTTAGGTACGGAATGCATGCGATGGTTGAGTAGGGGTAGTTGGCCCTACGGAGATTATGACATCGACTTAGGTTTGAAAGACAAACTTTGGTTTTGTCTGTCCCTATACGGCACTCTATCGGAAAACAAAAGAAAAGTCGAGTGCTGATCCAAAAGTTTCTTTTGAGTCTCCCTTCCCATTGTACCCTTTTACTTGTTTAATAATTATGTTTGTTTGGAGTGGTTTAAAAAACATAATTTTGTTTGCTTATTTATTCGTCTCTTTTCTATCTTCTCGCTTATCTCTTAATCGGTTGTTTAGTATATTTATTTTATTGTTACCGCTTAGCTCATATATTTTTAAAAAATAGTCTTAATTGTTTTATACTTGTTATCACATAGCAAGCATGCTACTTAAATAAACTAATAAATGAAGTGACCTTATTTTCTACTTGTAACCCACACATAGATTACATGAGCCACGGTCGGGACCCACATTTGGTGACCTCGAGGGAGGCCTAACACCTTCCCCTCGAGGTAATTTGAAGCCTTACCCCGATCTCTGACTTGTTGACTTTAGATAGACTTAGTAAGGTTAGATAGGTGCCCTAATGCGCCTTAATTCGTTAGTAGGCGACTCCAAACTCGAAATCCTAAAAGAGTTGTTAGGTCTTGCACAAAACCCGAAACCCGTTTTTGTGAAAAATGGGGTGCAACAGAATGGCAACTCCGCTAGGGATATTAGGTTCTTACCATTATGTGTTTCATGCTTATTTATGTGGATTAACTTTATATTGTATATTTTATTATTTGCTATGTGTTTATCATATTTAGTCATGAATTTGTTGCCTTATTTACTGTGTTCTTTTCATGTTCCACCCCTTCCCCCTTTCTTATTTGTTTATTACTATGTTTCACATTCCCTCGTTTCCCTTATTTGTTTACTACATATAATCCCATGCCCTCTTTCCTTATTTGCGTTATTTTTTTTAATACCTTTATATGTTTAAATTCCTTTATTTATTTATGCTTATTTATTTATTTACTGTTTTATAAAATGCTTATATGTTACCACTTTCCAATTTAAATGCTAAGTGTTTATTGCTTTGATAACTGGCATTCCGCTCATACTTCCCCCAATTGGGACCCTCTTCCTTTCTTTTTATTTTAGTTCTCGTGATGTTGTGTCTTTGCACCTCTCACAACTACTCCAGTTCTATTCAAATACCCACTATAGAGAGTCGGTATATGCGTGGACCTAACAGATAGTTTTACTACCGCGAAATCACGAGCCTCTAGCATAGAATCCCTTTCAAGTCCGCATCAAGACAACTCTTAGAAGTCCTTGTTAGGTCATACATGCTGCATAAACCCTAGGTGGTTTGATCCTTGGCGTCAATCCACATAATTAGTAGTCACCCTATTGTCTCAAGGGCCCCAACACCCTTTAGACAAATTGCATACTTATGTGTCAATTTGATCATCTTATTTAAATCAAGTCATTATGACAAAATATAGTTAAAGACTTTCTTTGACTCTAAACTTCAAATTGGCAAATATGACTTTAACCAATTATGTGATCTTATTCTATTAATTGTTATGATTGTCCCACTTTGAGGGTATTGTGTCATTTATTTGATATTATAATTTTGGCTCACTATATAATCACTCGCTTTTGTGTTTAATTTACTTTTTGACTATTGGTTGTCTAATATTTGGATTGTGGACTCGACTAAGAACCTGCAATATGACAAATATGTTCAACCTTCGAAAAAATCACACCTCTTCTCGTCCAACACAAAGTACCTGTTAGACCATCTTTCCTCATCCTACTCAGACCCTCTCTCAACAAAGGTCTCCCACACGCCTCAACTTTGATGCTTCAAAATATGAGGGAAAAGGTTACAAAATAGAGAATTCTAAGCTAGACACATTGCAATGAAAAATGCATGACTTGGAGAAAGAGTTGAATGGAGGACTAAACTCAATACCTTCTCATGACCTGAGGTATAAAAAATTATGTCTACAACAAGGAGTGGAATTACCGTTGGGATTTAAAATTCCAAAATTCAACATGTTGGACGAACATGGGGATCCAATGGCACATCTCAAAGATTTTTGCAGCAGGCTAGTTGGCTTAGAAAACAATAAACCTCTCCTAATGAGTTTATTTATTCAAAGCTTATGAGGAATATCCTTCACTTGGTACGTCAAACAAGACTTTGACAAATGGCTCGCATGGGAAGACATGGCCCGAGACTTTGTGGGACCGTACAAGTTTAATAAGAAGCTTGACCCAACAATGTTCAATTTTCTCAAAATGATGAAATTAAGTCATTAATCTTTCGAAGAATATGTCATACTGTGGCGAATGGAATCCTTCAAGATAATTCACTTACCGCATGAAGAGGAATTGGTTCAAACTCTCATCAGGTCACTTGAGGGTATATACTACAAAACCCTTTTCTTCATTGGTATTAAAATTTTGGATAGTCTAATTCGAATTGGAAAAGAGTTAGAATATGGCATTCAATCTGGAAGAATAACTGATACACAAATTCCTATTCAAGTCCTGAAAAAATCATTAGATGAAAGGAACGAAGTTGCATCTACCTATCCACCTCCGAAACAAAGAAATCAGAATATTGAGAAAATTCATGCTATTCTTAAGACTTCCAACCCTCAGGTATCTCAACATAAGGTGCGGAAACCTCGTGCCTTCACTCCCTTAATGGAAACTTTGACCGACATCTTTTTAGAGATTATGGGCTAAAGGACTTCTAAGACCAATAAATGGATAGATTCCCAAGCACTCTACTTCAAACTTTGATCTATCCAAAAATTGTGCCTATGATTCAAACATTCAAGTTCATGACACCGAAGAATGTGCAGCATTGAGAAATAAGTTTTAGAATATAATTGAAAAAGGAATGTAATGACCTGTTTAGTCGTTTTGAACAGCAGATTTTATTTCTGGAAAAACAGGCTGAGGAGACGGACCCCACGACGGACCGTCATGGGCACAACGGACCATCGCAGGGTCTCGTTTCAGAACACTTAGAAAATCTGAAATTGGGTACTGAAAATCGACTCTCTGAACTTCGTAACAAAATGGCAGGACGGACCGTCATATGTGTGACGGACCGTCATAGACTCTTTGGTGGAAATTGAGTCTCTGAACCTTGCGACGACCTGCAGGACGGACCGTCGCAGGCACGACGAGCCATCACAGGTTGCGTAATCCCAGTCTGGGTCGGATTTCTTTATACATTTTAAGGGACGTTTTTGACTATTCCTACTTTAATTATAAAGTTAGTAGGTTAATGTTAATAAGTCTAATTACTTGGGGGTTAAAAGAGGTAACCTTAAGTTAATTAGTGGGTTATTATTGACATCTTTTATTCTTAATTATATGCTAATTAGGGTAAAATAAAGAGGGTTTGAATAAAGAAAATAGAAAGAACAAGAAGAGAGAGAGAGGGTCGATCGAGAAGGGGAAACCACAAAGCTTTGGAGAAAAATTTGCTTGCTTGATCACTAGTCTTCGGTAGAGGTAGGTTATGGTTTCTCTTACGATATTCGTAGTAAACTCTTAATAGCGAATGATATGTATTGATAATATTGTAAACCCTGCTATGTGCTTAATTGTATGCTTGCATGAATGTAATTATATAATTGTGATTATATAAGCGTGATGAAGTTATTGAATCCCAAATCTTGCAAAACCCTAATCTCTTTGTTAATGATGAGGCCTTGGTATAAAGAAGGCATGATGAACTAAAATAATGAGATTGATGATGACTTGGTAAGAAAGAAGGCTTGATGAATTGATAGAAGGAGATTAGGTGATCGGGTGTCACGAACCGACACGTAGATTTAGGGGATCGGGTGTCACAAACCGACATGTAGATTTAGGGGATCGGGTGTCATGAACCGACACGTAGATTTAGGGGATCGGGTGTCACGAACCGACACGTAGATTTAGGGGATCGGGTGTCATGAACCGACACGTAGATTTAGGGGATCGGGTGTCACGAACCAACACGTAGATTTAGGGGATTGGAGTGTCACGAACCGACACGTAGTAGTAGGGGATCGGAGTGTCACGTACCGACACAAGAGGATTAATGAACATGAGGGAGCGGAGTGTCACGTACCGACACAAGAGGAATAAAGATAATGAATCTTGAAAGATGTTAATATACTCAATCTAATGAATATAATTCCCAAATGAGTATGGTATTGAGGCTTGAGTCCTCATGTGTGAACTTGACGGTAATTGTTAATGATATAGTACTTGTTGTTGCTACATGTTGAGTATCATAGTTGATTTTATGATATTACTTGGTATATATTGATTTCTATTTTGAGTTGGTCGATGATATCTACTCAGTACCCGTGTCTTGTACTGACCCCTACTTTTATTGTTTTCTTCTTGTTATTTGCGGAGTGCAGCAAACGTGTCGTCATCTTCGACTCAACAGTAACTCTAGCCAGTCTTCATTACTCCGGATATCAGGGTGAGCTAATGCTTCTAGCTTGGACTAGATCTTCCTCTTCATGTCTTGATGCCTTGAAGTTCCGACATGGACTAGCTTTTATGTATTTTTAGCTTCTTAGAAACTCTTAGATTTAGTAATTTGAAGTAGATGTTCTTATGATGATGACTTCCAAATTTTGGGGATAATAATAGATGTTTGAGTTTTAGAAGTTATTTGATTTATATTGATTAATGAGTTTAAGTCTTCCGCATTACTTTCTGTTGATATTATATTGAAATGTTAAGGTTTACATTGGTTGGTTCGCTCACATAGGAGGGTAAGAATGGGTGCCAGTCGCGGCCCGGTTTTGGGTAATGACAAACTTGGTATCAGAGCATTAGGTTCGTTGGTCTCATCACACAAGAACGAGTGTAGTAGAGTCTTAAGGAACGGTAGTGGGACGCCTTTAGTTTTCTTTAAGAGTCTATAAGCCTTTAGGAAAATTCCATTCTTTCTTTATTTCTTTCGTGCTATTACTTAGATCCAATTGTTATCTAGGTGATACAAATTGGTATCTGACCATCTTCACTCTATTTCGCAGATGGTTAGAACTAGAGCAACAACCGCGCCAACACCAGCACCGGCGAGACAGGGTGCGTCTGAACCAGCCACTAGGGCTGTAGCTAGAGGAAGTGTAGCGGCAAGAGGCTGTGGAAGAGGTCGTGGGAGGACGTCCTCTAGAGGAAGAGGACAAGCACCTAGCCCATCTGATGCTAGGGCGGTGACTCCTCCACCAACTGAGGAAGTAGTAAGAGAGGGTGAGGAAGGGGAGAATGAACAAGTGCAAAATGAGGAATTGCCACCCCAACCTACCCCAGAGATGATCAATCAGGTTCTCGCTTATCTTAGAGGGTTGTCTGATCAGGGTCAGGCCCCTCCAGTGTTTTCTGCACCAACACCTCCGGTTTCAGAGGTACAACATGCAGCCACTATGGCTCCTCGTATGGATGCCTCATTGGACATAGGCACGTTTCCACGTCTGACTACTGGGCCTATAATGACAAATGATCAGCATGAACTTTTCAGTAAGTTCTTTAAATTGAAACCTCCAGTCTTCAAGGGTGCTGAATCTGAGGATGCTTACGATTTTCTGGTTGACTGTCATGAGCTACTACACAAGATGGGAATAGTAGAACGGTTTGGTGTTGAGTTCGTGAGTTATCAGTTTCAAGGGAACGCCAAAATGTGGTGGCGGTCACATGTTGAGTGTGAACCAACGGAGGCACCACCTATGACTTGGGCCTCATTCTCTAGCTTGTTTATGGAGAAGTATATCCCCCGGACTTTGAGGGATAGGAAAAGGGATGAGTTCTTGAGCCTAGAGCAAGGTAGGATGTCGGTCAATGCATATGAGGCTAAATTTCGTGCACTATCCAGATATGCCACTCAACTTTGTTTCAGTCCACAAGAGCGGATTCATCGTTTTGTGAAGGGGTTGAGGTCAGAGTTGCGGATTTCAGCCTTACAGGTAGCGGCTACGGTAAAATCCTTCCAAGAAGTGGTAGATTTCGTGGTAGAGGTGGAAGGAGTGAAGCCAGATGAATTCACCATGGCATCGACATCAAAGAGGTTTCGAAAGGGAGGTGAGTTTAATGGTTCTTACTCTAGAGGACAGGGTTACGGAGGTTACTCAGTTCGACCCATTCAGTCTTCACTACAGACTGTAGTTGGGGGTCCACCTCAGACCGGTCAACACTTCTCTGAGAGACCTATGCTTGACTCTAGAGAGTGTTATGGATGTGGGGAGACTGGACATATTAGGAGGAATTGTCCCAAACAGAGTTATAGACCCCCAATAGCTAGAGGTAGAGGTGGTCATGGTAGAGGCCATTATTCTGGAGGACGTGGTGGTCGAGGTAATGGTGGTCACCAAAACGGCAAGGGTGATGGGCAAACTGGAGCCACTACATCACAACATGGTAGTGGCAACGGAAAAACAAACGAAAGGGCCCAGTGTTATGCTTTCCTTGGGAGATCGGAGGCGGAGACATCTGATGCTGTCATTACAGGTAATCTTCTGGTTTGTGATTGCATGGCTTCTGTATTGTTTGATCCTGGATCCACATTTTCTTACGTATCTTCCTCATTTGCTAATGGTCTAAATTTATATTGTGAATTACTTGATATGCCTATTCGTGTTTGTCGCACCCCTTTTTCGCGCGGTGGCGTAAGGGTTTTTCCAATTTAAGTGACGTTATTAATTAAGGGATTATTTTGATTTTTTCAGAGTCGCCACGTGGAATTGAGTTACGGTGTTCCAAGTAACCTTTTTTGTTTAATCCCTAATCAAAAGGAAATGACTCTTTGTTTGGTCTGCGAACGAGTTTGGGTAAGGAGCTCTGTTGACCAAGGGGAAGGTATTAGGCATCCCTCGAGTCCCGTGGTTCTAGCACGGTCGCTTTATGGACATTTATGACTTAAACTAATTTATGAATATTGTATTATTAAGACAAATATATTTACCCTCATTCTTTGACTTATATAAATATATTAAAACTACCTTATTTTATTAATCTATGCCCTTTAATTAAAATATATATATACACATAGAGATGTCACACCCCTTTTTCGCGCGGTGGCATAAGGGTTTTTCCAATTTAAATGACGTTATTAATTAAGGGATTATTTTGATTTTTTCAGAGTCGCCACTTGGAATTGAGTTACGGTGTTCCAAGTCACCTGTTTTGCTTAATCCCTAATCAAAAGGAAATGACTCTTTGTTTGTTCTGCGAACGAGTTCGGGTAAGGAATTCTGTTGACCAAGGGGAAGGTATTAGGCATCCCTCGAGTCCCGTGGTTCTAGCACGGTCACTTTATGGACATTTATGACTTAAACTAATTTATGAATATTGTATTATTAAGACAAATATATTTACCCTCATTCTTTGACTTATATAAATATATTAAAACTACCTTATTTTATTAATCTATGCCCTTTAATTAAAATATATATATACACATATAAATTAAATCAAGCAAAGCAGAATAAAATAAGATATTCTTTATTATTATTATTTCTTTTGTTTTTATTATTAGTTTTATTTTTTATTCTATTTTTTTACATTTTTTTTATACTTTCTCATCATTTGCTATTATTATTATTTATTGTTATTATTATTTTTTATACTTTCAAGGTTTTTTTTTTAACTTAATTTTTTTTTTGTTTGGACAAAGAAAGTTTTGAGAAAATAAATATAAAAAATTCTTTCCTCTTCAATTGAATTTTTTATATTTTTTTTATACTCTTTTTCTATTATTTTTTTGTTTTCTCTCTTCCCTCTTTTTTTGTATGTTCTTTTTCACAGTTTATTTTTTTTTAACTTTTCCCTTTTTCCTTTTATTATTATTATTATATTTTTTCATTTTTTATTCAATTTTTTTTATGTCGCTAACATTAAATAAAAATTCTACTAACTAAAATTAATATATTTACATAATAGCTACACATTTTATCATTATAAACTAAATATTAAAAATTACATGACTTGGACAATAATTTTACTTAAATATAAAATAAACTATGGGTTATTTAAATATAAAATAAACTATGGGTTATTTAAATATAAAATAAATCATGGTTTGATATAATAATTTCACACTAAATATAATTATACCAAGATCTAAACATAAAACTGATATGAACGTTTGAACATACTTCATACAATAACATGAATAAATATTAATGGTTTAAACATACGCGAAATTTAACAACTTTAAAATATATTGCAATTCATTCTCGTATTATCATGACATAAAACTAATACAAAATTAAATTAGTATTACCTCTTGTGGAAATTATTTCACCAAAAAAAACCAATGCGAATAAGAAACCGCGAAAGTAAACCTCAACTTCAACCTTTGGTTTCTTTGTGCGTGTGTTCTTTCAAAAAGAAAATTCTTTGTTGTTTCTTCTCCTATTTTACTTACAGAATTTTTTCCTCTTTTTCTTTCTTTCTCTTCTTACTTTTTTTTTCTCTCCTCCTCGTGTCTTTTTTTTTCGTGTCTTGTTGCTCTTCCTTTCTGATGTTGTTCCTCTTTTTTTTCTCGTTGATTTCTCCTTTTTCTCCTTCTGATCTTTTTTTTTTGTTTGTTTTTCATTGTATGTATATAGTAGTAGTAGTAGTAGTGTACGTGTGCAGTGTGTACGTGGGGGGAATAGAGAATGGGGAGTGGGTCATGGGATCGTGTGTGTGTGTGTTTCTCCTTTTTTTTTAATATTAATATTAAATATATATATAAAAAATGATAATTATATAATTATTAATTGTTTTGAGTAAATAAATAAATAAAGTTATATGGGTAATTAAAATAAAAATATATATAATGAAGAAATATTAGTTTATTTGAATAATATATGTAATATATATATATTAACAATCAACATCAACATAAACTTATCTAATAAAAATTATATTTATGTTGTTTATTTTTATATCTTTTAAATAAAATTAATGAAAATAATAAAAAGTCAAAATATATTTAATTTAGATTGATAAAATTATTTATGCTTTAAATATTAGTGTTAAAATTAAATTCGGTCAAAAATTACGTATCTACAGTTTGCCCCTCTTTGACTGGAAACACGAAGAGTTTTTCAGACAAAGAAGTAGACAAAGTGACAAGTTTTGACCGAACTCTTATTTGAAAGACCAAAATTTGTGCGACCGAGTCCTTGTTTGGACATCCTACATATCCCGGGTGATAAGGGAATCAGGCCGCTTGTAGTTCGAGGAGATAAAGTGATTAGTTCGAAGATAAGTGAGGTTCCGTCGAGGCTCCAGATCGCGGCTCTTATCCTTACATAAAAATTGAAAAACTACTAGTCAAAAGAAAAACAAATGTACAAACTTCTATCCACGCAGCTTTCCTTGAATCTTCACTTGAATTTTGACTTTAAGATATCACCTTGATTTTTGAGTGAATATCTTAACTTAGAATTGGAATGGAGGCTGAACTTGTCACTTAGACGGAACTTTTGACATTCTTCAAAATGACAACTTGAAAAATGCTCTTGAATGAATGCGTGTTTTCTTGATCAAAAGTTGACGAGCAAAAGATGTGTGGAAATCAGGCTGCTACATGCATTGAAGAAGCTAATTCTAACCATCATGGAATTGATTATTCTAAGAAATTTGAAACTTTGTTCTTGAATTTCAAATCCAGGTCTCGCTTGAGAAAACCTGAGAACCACCACAAACAAAAAATAAATAAAATTTTTGCCCCAGTTTTCACTGGGAAAATTTTGTGAGTTATTAGCAAATATAAATATAAAACATAAACTTCGGCTAGGAAGTGTTTATTTCAGGAGAAAATAAAACTAAAAATCTAGACTAGGAAGTGTTAATCCTACGAGAAAGTAATCTAATCCCATTATTCAGGAGGGTCCTCCTAGTCCCATTATCCAGGAGGGTCCTGTTAATCCCATTATCCAGGAGGGTCCTGCTAATCCCATTATCCAGGGGGGTCCTGCTAATCCCATTATTCAGGTTGGTCCTGCTAGTCCCATTATCCAGGAGGGTCCTGCTAGTCCCATTATCCAGGAGGGTCCTGCTAGTCCCATTATCCAGGAGGGTCCTGCTATTCCCATTATCCAGGAGGGTCCTGCTAGTCCCATTATCCAGGGGGGTCCTGCTAGTCCCATTATCCAGGAGGGTCCTGCTATTCCCATTATCCAGGAGGGTCCTGCTAGTCCCATTATCCAGGAGGGTCCTGCTAGTCCCATTATCCCGGCGGGTCCTGCTAATCCCATTATCCAGGAGGGTCCTGCTAGTCCCATTATCCAGGAGGGTCCTGTTAATCCCATTATCCAGGAGGGTCCTGCTAGTCCCATTATCCAGGAGGGTCCTGCTATTCCCATTATCCAGGAGGGTCCTGCTAATCCCATTATCCAGGAGGGTCCTGCTAGTCCCATTATCCAGGAGGGTCCTGCTAATCCCATTATCCAGGAGGGTCCTGCTAATCCCATTATCCAGGAGGGTCCTGCTAATAAAATTTCAACAAACTAATAATACCAACGAAACATTGTGAATGTTATCTTCATTATTTGGAAGTTCCTTCAAGGAGAAAAGAAAAATAATAATAATAATAATAAATAAAATAAATATTCCAACATTCAAGTAATTGCTATTTTGATATATATTAGCCAACTTTCATATAATATTCCACAAGTCTTTATTGTAGGGTTTTCATTTCGTTCGCTGCAAACTAGGTTGAACATCTAGGTTCCTCGAATCCTTAATCTTGAAACAACTTGTGTCCCTGCTTCAACAAAGAAAATTTGTGAGTTTGAAAAGGTGGCGGTTGGTTTGTGGTTCCATCTTTCGACAAGGGCGGCTCAGACACTTATGACGCTTTGATTGTTTCGAACGGTCAATACTTCTTATTGATTGATAGTACTTTCATCCGAATTTGCTTACTTTTGGACCTAAATCCAATGTCTTTATCTCACAACACTCATTGTTTAACCTTCATAGGATCAGAGGATTTTCGAATTCAACACTTGAAGACAGATTAACTCAGTTGCCTGATGCTTTGTCTAGTACCGATGAGAGACTTGGTAGCGAGTCTTGAAATTCCTTCATAGTTTTTTTTTGTGAAAGACCTGACTCAAATACATACCAAAAAAGTGACGGAAAAAGTATAAGAAAATTACGAACTATATGAGAATAAAAGAAAAGATACGATGAAGACTCTTTTTTTTGTAAGAAGAAGAAAGAAAAACTTATCTGAGTGTGGAGCCAAGTCTACTGATCATGCCATGCAATTTGAATTGATCTCCAGACTTGGCTATCCAATATATTCATCAACCATTATTGATTATTCAATCTTTGATGTGGAATCCCGACACTTAATGAAGCCATAAATAATTTGGAACCTTTATACACTTTGTGATATTCACGAAGGTCCTTGCCGCTAAAATTCAATCATGTTAATTGCTCCTGCTCACGTCTGCCTTATGGTGCATGTCAGAATTTTCACCAATAAGACTCTCCAATATTCAACTCCTTTTCGCCTTACGGTGCCCACTTAGGGTTTTCACCAATAAGACTCTCTCATTTTTATTTTTTTTTACTCGCATTTGTCTTATGGCGCCGATTCAGGATTTCTTACCTACCCTTAACCAACTTACTTTCAACATATCAAGGGTTGATGCAAAGACTTTTTTTTTACTTTAGATGATGGGGTTGATTTTGAGCTTTGAGATGAGAGGCCGAATGAATACACAAACGACTTTTGCCCCAGTATACTACAATACGAATTTTTGGATTTGTATTTGGTTGAACCGAACCCAATATTAGGGCTACCTACGTATCTTGCCGAAACAAGAATCAGGTCAAACGTAGTTCAGACAATTTGTTTTTTTTTTGTCAAGGACACAGCATAACCAAGAGATCCCATTGAATCAACCCTTGAAATATCAAGCCCAAACGTAAGGGTTTCTAATGTCGAAACTCAATCATATGTAATATCTTTTCACAGCATCAGCATTGACGACAGTTTCTGTCACTTTGCCTTCTATATCTGCTAAGTAAAGAGCACCATTGGGTAATACCCTTTTAACAACGAATGGTCCTCTCCAATTTGGTGAAAATTTGCCTTTGGTTTCAGCATGATGTGGCAAAATGCGTCTCAACACTAATTGACCCTCTTCAAAATGTCTGGGACGCACCTTTTTATTGTATGCCCGTGCCATTCTTCTCTGATATAGTTGCCCATGACATACTGATGTCAGACGCTTTCATCAATCAAACTTAATTGCTCTAACCGAGTTTTGATCCATTCATCATCGTCAATTTCAGCCTCCACAACGATTCGTAAAGACGGGATCTCAATCTCTGCAGATATAACTGCCTCAGTCCTGTATACTAGTGAATATGGGGTAGCGCCCACTGACGTACGGACTGTAGTGCGATAACCCAATAAAGCAAAAGGCAACTTTTCATGCCATTATCGAGAACTTTGCACCATCTTACGAAGTATCTTTTTTATATTTTTGTTGGCAGCTTCCACAGCCCCGTTTGCCTTTGGGCGATACGGAGTCGAATTTCGATGCTCAATCTTAAATCGGTGGCATACCTCTTGCATCAAGTGGCTGTTGAGATTTGCGGCGTTGTCAGTTATAATCACCTTTGGAATACCAAACCGACAGATGATGTTGAAATGGATGAAATCCACCACGACCTTCTTGGTCACTAACTTGAAAGTTACTGCTTCCACCCACTTTGTAAAATAATCAATAGCCACTAAGATGAACCTGTGACCATTCTATGCTTTTGGTTCTATCGGTCAAATCACATCTATTCCCCATGCCACGAAAGGCCATGGAGCAGACATTGCATGCAACTCAGAAGGGGGAGAATGTATTAAATCACCATGTATTTGACATTCATGACATTTACAAACAAATCGTATGGAATCCCGCTCCATGATGAGCCAATAATACCCTGCTTGAAGTATCTTCTTGGCTAGAACATATCCATTCATATGAGGTCCACAAACTCCTGAGTGTACTTCAATCATGATTGTGGAAGCCTCTTGAGCATTTACACACCTTAGAAGACCTAAATTGGGTGTCTTCTTGTACAGTATGCCTCCGCTTAAGAAAAAACCCCTTGCTAGTCGTCGAATAGTCCTTTTTTGATTACTAGTTACATCTGACGGACATTCTCCAGACTGAAGATAAGTTTTGATATCATGAAACCAAGGCTTACCATCAAATTCCTCCTCAATCATGTTGCAATAGGCATGTTGATCACGAATTTGTATGTATAAAGGGTCGATATGGGCGTCATCAGGGTGTTGGAGCATCGAAGATAAAGTGGCCAATGCATCTGCAATCTCATTGTGCATTCTGGGAATGTGTCTAAACTTTATCGACACGAATCGTTGACAAAGACCTTGTAAACAATGTTGATATGGTATGAGCTTTGGGTCTCGAGTTTCCCATTCTCCTTGAATTTGATGAACTAGTAAGTCTGAGTCTCCTAACACTAACAATTCTTAGATGCCCATGTCAACAGCTAACCTCAGACCCAAAATGCACGCTTCGTACTCAGACATATTATTAGTACAATAGAATCTAAGTTGGGTAGATATGGGGTAATATTCCCCTGATTCATACATAAGAACAGCTCCTATTCTAACTCCCTTCCTGTTAGAGGCACCATCAAAGAATAACTTCCAACCTTGATCATTATCGTGAATAACTTCATAGATACAAGATATCTCTTCATCTGGAAAATAGGTTTTAAGCGGTTCATATTCTTCATCAATAGGGTTCTCTGCCAAATGATCTGCCAATGCTTGAGCTTTCATTGCGGTCCGCGTTATATAGATAATGTCAAACTCTGTGAGCAATATTTGTCATTTCGCAAGCCTGCCTGTGGGCATGGGCTTTTGAAAAATATATTTCAACGGATCCATACGAGAGATGAGATAAGTAGTGTAAGACGAAAGATAATGTTTCAACTTCTGTGCTACCCAAGTTAGGGCACAACACGTTCTTTCAAGAAGGGTATACTTTGCTTCGTAAACGGTAAATTTCTTGCTGAGGTAATAAATGGCCTGCTCTTTCTTCCCAGTGTCATCATGCTGACCCAGTACGCAACCAAAAGAATTATCAAGTACTGACATATACAATATCAAAGGTCTTCCCGGCTTGGGAGGAACCAACACAGGGGGATTTGATAGGTAACTCTTAATTTTTTCAAAAGCTTGTCGACATTCTTCGGTCCACTCGACTGTGGCATTCTTTTTCAACAACTTAAAGATAGGCTCACAAGTTGTTGTGAGTTGAGCAATGAATCTGCTGATGTAGTTTAACCTTCCTAGAGGGCTCATAACCTCAGTTTTGTTCTTTGGAGGTGGCAATTCTTGGATTGCTTTAATCTTTGAAGGATCCAACTCGATACCTCTTCGACTGACTATAAACCCCAAAATCTTCCCTGATGGTACTCCAAATACACATTTTGCAGGATTAAGCTTGAGATTGTACCTGCGGAGCCTTTCGAAGAATCTCCTTAAGTCTTTCAAATGATCTGACTGTTTTTTAGATTTAATGATAACATCATCCACATAAACTTCGATTTCTCTATGCATCATATCGTGAAACATGGTTGTCATTGCTCTCATATAAGTAGCCCCTGCATTTTTTAATCCAAAAGGCATAACACAATAACAATATGTACCCCATGGAGTGATAAAAGATGTTTTTTCTGCATCTTCATCATCCATAATAATCTGATGGTAGCCCGCATAACAATCCACAAAAGATGCAACCTCATGTTTAGAACAATTATCCAATAAAATATGGATGTTAGGCAAAGGAAAATCATCTTTTGGACTCGCCTTATTCAAATCACGATAATCAACAGACATTCGAACTTTGCCATCTTTCTTAGGGACAGGTACGATATTGGCTAACCAAGAAGGATATTGAGCGACTTGAATGACTTTAGCCTCAAGTTATTTTGTGATCTCCTCTTTAATTATCACACTCATGTCGGTTTTCAGTTTTCTCAACTTCTGCTTTATCGGAGGAAAATTGGGATCAATTGGCAACTTGTGAACAACCATGTCCGTGCTTAATCCAGGCATGTCATCATAAGATGACGCAAATATATCTTTGTAATCAAACAAGGCCTGGATTATATCGTCCTTTTGATGTTGAACATGTACACTTATATTAGTCTCTTTAATAATTTCCTGATCCCCCAGATTTATCGTCTCAGTTTCATTCATGTTTGGATTTGACTTATTTTCAAAATGATTGAAATCCCTCCTTACTTCTTCAAATACTTTGTCTTCATCATGTTCGATTTCTTGACTTATTATTTCAATATTAGGTCGAAGATTAGATTGGATATTAAGATCTGGTGAAAAATTCTGCATGCATGTCATATCACTAGAATCGGCATAGAAAGAACTGTATAAAAGAAAACAAACAAATATATTAGACTGAAATAAAGATGCAATTACATCCTATTGAAAAGGGAGATAGAATGTTTGAAATAAACGACAAGATAAAATCCGAATTACAATTCTTGAATGAATCGTATGATAAAAGAAAAAACAAGACAGACTACCAAGACTCGTCTTTAACGGGGAGAGGGGTGGCCTCCCAATTGTTTAGATTGACATCAGGACCAATGAATTGCACATCATTGTCGCTAGTGCCTTCTCCGAGTTCCACCATATCAACCTCGACAAATAAATCTTGAAAATAGTTGATCATTTCTTCGCTAACTTTCATCACTGGCTCTGGAAAAGATGATTGATAAGATTCTGTTGCGCGGGCTTTGATGAAAGATTTGTAGATTGGTTGTATAGGCTTGGTAAGTGACCATACATCTCTCTTCTGCTTCTTTGCCTTCATTTTGTCCTCGACTCTAGGTTGGTAGCCTAAGCCAAAAGTACTGATTCTCTTTGGTAGACTCACAGGATAAGCTCTTCCTTGCAAGCAGATTCCTAAGCCTTTACCCGGCTCAAACCCATGTTTCAGCAATTCATTCACCACCATTACAGACGCGATGGACATATTTGGTTTTGGAATGACACTCCCCTCGGGGACATGCTCAATAACCACTACCTCAGAAGCCTGATAAACTAGTGCCTCATTCTCATTATCCGCATTGATAAAAGGGAAGGAAGAGTCTTTGTAGATTGACAAATCCCCCTCACCATGAACAATTACCTCTTGTCGGTCGTGTTCAAACTTAATCATTTGATGCAACGTTGAGGGGATGGCTCCAGCCTTATGCACCCATGGCCTCCCCAACAATAGATTATAGGACGCGTTGATATCCAACACTTGAAAATTCACAGCGAAATCCACAGGCCCTATGGTTAGTACAAGCTCTATCTCACCAATAACATCTGTTTTTGACCCATCAAAAGCCCTAACACATACATTGTTGGGTCGGACCCTTTCAGCACAAACATTCAATTTCTGTAGAGTTGATAAAGGACAAATATTTGCTCCAGATCCTCCATCAATTAGAACTTGAGTGACATATGAAAGCTCACACTTTACAGTGATATGTAGGCCTTGGTTATGTCCTGTTCCTTCTTTGGGTAGTTCATCATCCGAAAAGGTGATGCGGTTTACCTCAAATATTCTCCCAGCAATCTTCTCTAACTGACTCACTGTAACTTTCCTAGGAACATGTGCTTCATTCAAAATTTTCATTACAGCCTTACGATGTTCATCAGAATGTATTAGCAAAGACAACAAAGAGATTTGGGATGGAGTCTTTCTTAATTGTTCCACCACGGAGTAGTCTGATAATTTCATCTTCGTTAGGAATTCCTCTGCCTCTCCTTCAGTGACCGGACTCTTCATTTGTATTTGGTCATTTTTAGTTTTCCTTAATTCCACCGGGACATAACATCTTCCTGAACGGGTTATTCCTCCTATTTCATCAATTTCTTTTCCCTTGTATGTCACGACAGTAGGCTCATAATTCCAAGGAACAGCTTTGGGGTTAGTCATTGGGAGCTGGGATACTGGCTTGATAATCACCGGAGGAATATGGGCCCCTCGCACGATCAAGATAGGCTTGTTTGGCCCTTTTGGAACAAACGATTTTGCCTTACTCGGACTTGCCCAAACATCTTCAAGGGCTCCTTTCACAGTTAAGATGGGTGTGTTCGATGGACTCAACTTTTCTAACACACTTTCCGTCCCTAAAGGCATCATTTTTGTTAAATCAACAACATTTGCTGACTTCTCAATGCCATTTCCAACCCTAAGGATTGGCTTATAAGGAGATGCAAACTCTTCATGACCCTTCATCATTTCCAGCATGTTTGTTTCAGGATGCCTCGGCAATGGATTTTGATTGATGTTGGGTCCACTCGGACTTTCAACTATAATTCGATTAGAATCGATCAAATCCTAAATGGCCCTTTTCAAATACCAACATCTCTCTATGTTGTGCCCTGGGGCATTAGAACAATATGCGCAATGTTGAGAATAATCCAAATTTCTCGAGGGAGGATTCGACATCTTTCTCTCGATAGGACTCAAAACATTCAACGTCCTTAATTTTTGAAACAAGCTAGCATACGACTCCCCAATAGGAGTGAACTCACCTTTAACGCCATTTCCCTTTTTGTATTGTGGTCTAGGACAGAAAGGAATTCTAGCAGTGTTTTGATGAACTTGAGGGGGTGGTGGATGATTTTGTGGAGTTGGTGCACGCCATTGTGGATAAGAAGGGGGTGCAATTGGTTGTGCATTAAAAACATGATATGGAGTGTATGGCATAGAATATTGTGGAGCTTGGGAAGGAAAATAGTGTTGTGGGGAATTACCTAGAACATGAGTCCTAGGCGCTGATACAATAGTGGCTACATCCTCCCTTCTCTTCTTGCCTCCAATATTTCCAGAACCATTTTGAAGCACTTGTGTTGTGGCTTTTAGGGCAGCCTGACTTACAATCTTTCCAGACTTGATGCCATTTTCCACCATTTCCCCCACCTTAATAACTTCAGCGAATGTTTTCCCTATGGCAGAAAGCAGATAGTGAAAGTAATCAGGTTCTTGCGCCTGGAGAAAAACGTCAATCATCTCTGACTCCTTCATCGGTGGTTTAACCCTAGCAGCTTGTTCCCTCCATCTGATAGCATATTCACGAAAATTTTCCGTAGTGTTCTTCTTCATGTTAGCTAACGAGGAGCGATATGGGACAATGTCAATATTATATTGGAATTGCTGTACAAAACATCAAGCCAAATCATCCCATGTGTGCCAGTTGGTGATATCCTGATCTATGAACCATTCAGATGCAATCCCTACTAAGCTTTCCCCAAAATAGGCCATAAGTAACTCTTCTTTGCCCTCTGCACCCCTCAATTGGTTGCAATATCTCTTTAGATGAGCTATGGGGTCCCCGTGACCATCATATTTGTCAAACTTTGGAGTTTTAAAACCAGCAGGTAAATGGACGTGAGGAAACATACACAAGTCACTGAATGAGATGCCTTTGTGGCCTCCTAGTCCTTGAATATCTCTTATACTCTGTTCCAAACTCTTCATTTTCTTAGTCATTTCTTCATGTTCCTCATTCTTGACCATCCTCTCAATTTCAACAGGGGAACTATATTGATGAATGTGGGGATGAGAACTTGGAATTTTAATGGTCTCTTCAAGAGTGTAACTCTGCTCACGCCGAACTTTGGGCGGAGGATCGCTGTTGGATTTGGGCACCATCGTTGGCTACGGGATGCTGTTAGTCGGGGCAGTTGACACAAAGAGTGGATTACTTATTACAGGCGTATTCGAAGGGTGCGCCATAGAAGTTCCAGCGACATTGGATATGTTAGCATAGGGGTCGAATCCAGGGGATATATCGGATCGCTTGTCGACACCTGGATAGGGTGAGACATATTTGTATTAAAATAGTCTCGGATTGAAGATGGTGGAGGTTGTCCACTCATCCAAGCCTCGTACATCTCTGCCATTTGTTGTCTTAACACCCTTATCTCTTCTGTTGTCCCTGTTTCTTGTGAAGTCATCTGGTTTTGGATCTCCTCGTCATTGTCCGATTCATTTCCGTCTCTGGGGGCCATTTTCTGTTTCCCTTTCGATCTTGTGTTGTAAGGATGTGATGCCAGTTTAACCACAAACCAACCACCTTTAAGCTAGTATGTCTCTCTCTCTTTCTCTCTCTCTCTCTCTCTCTCTCTGAATAGAGTAATAAACCGATTAGTATTAAGAAATTATGCACATTACATCCACATACATACTTCTAATATGGAGGACCTCATGTTTCATCCCGGCTTACCTAGGCATTCTTCTCTTCATTAGTTTTTTAATATTTTATTATTATTACTTATTTATTTACTTATTTGTTTATTTATTTATTCTCATTATGATTATCATTTTTTATTATGATTATCATTTTTTACGAGAAAGAAGAAAGAAAGAAAAGAAATAATAATAATAATAATAATAATAATAATTTGGATCGAACCCCCCTGGGTTGCCTACGTATCATGTTTGGCCCATGAATCAGATCTTGCGTAGTTCGAGAAAGATATTAATAATAATTTTTTTTCTTATTAATTTACTCTTTTTTTTGCATGACATATGCACACAAGGTGACCGAAAGTAAATCTTTTTCATTCATTTTCAAATATTTGAAACAATGATTTGGATAAAACAAACAAAAAAAAAGGAAGTACCTAGGACTTAGATAGATTCTAAATGAAATAAAATAGCAAAACGAAAAGAAAGAGAAAAAACAAAATAATAATAATAATAATGAAATAATCACTACTAAGAGAATAGACTCTAAAAGAAACTGAATCCTCGAATCTCAATGATCTCCAAGGCCCATATAAATCTTCGCCAACGCTTTCGGTAGATATGGAGCCAAAGCACGGGCCTGTTGGCCCAACCTCTCATCGTTCTGGTGTAAATATCTAGCGTAAACATTGTTGAGTTCATCCCTGAGTTGCAGTATTCGGTCTCTAGCTTCATCCATATTGTCATAACAATTCTGTAACCAGTGGTGAGCAGTATTGACTTCATGCGTCAAATTTTCCCTTTGTTCTTGGAGCTCTTCAATTTGAAGGTGAAGTGCATCTCGCTCGGCTATCCTTTGACCTCTCTCAATCTCATAGTCTGCCTGACAAGCACTGAAACACCTTGCTATTTCTCTTTCTCGTTCCATAGAGGCTTTAACTTGAGTTTGGAGCCTAGACTGTGCGCAGATAAGTTGGGCCTTTTCTTTCTTATACTCCTCTTCATGTTGCTCCATAGCGCCTGTGGCAATGCCCAAGTCTTCTTGTAAGGTTAGAATGGTCGAGCGGTGTTTTCTAACTCTAACTTCAAATATCGCATCACGTTGGGCCAACTCCTCTTTAGCGTTTTTTAGGTCATTACTTAGGATATCCAGAGTAGACTTGTAGCTTCTTTCGACTTTGAGTCGAGCTTGCTTAATCATAACCTCAACTTCTGCTTCTCGATCTATAGGTCCTTTTATTGACCCTTCTGGCATAACCTTAGGAAGGGGCTGATCATGAACCCAGTCTAAGTATGCTTGGTCCACCTCGCCTCTTGTGCGATCCTTCACCATATCGTGGGGACTCGAGAGTATGCATCCCCCCCAAATCTTAAATATCTCTGATTACCTTAAAAGTATCTTGGGCCGAAACTCATACATGAATTCACACATATCTTCATTGGGTGGTATAAACTGGCGTCGCCCAAGTTGTCGCATGACTCTAAGTGGCATGTAAGGCTGGACACCTCGAAGACCCATTAGGACAATGAACGATCGGAAAGTAGACATGTATATCACCTCGGCCGACGGAAACCAATGATAATTCCATTCAATCTTGTCAGCAGTCAGATTATTGAGGTGTTGCTTCCAAGCTTCAATACCCTTCGGAAAACTATGACCTTTGATTCTTTCTTTGTGGCCTCCAATATAATCATTCCATTCTACTTTAAAGTCCACTACATAAGGGTGATGACGAATGTGTTCAATCATCCATAGTTGTAATAACATATTGCATCCCTCAAAGTAGTCTTTTCCATCCTTGCACATAGTTAAAGCACGATAGATGTCTGCCAGAATCATTGGTACGAGGGTGATATTAGGATTTTTCTCAAAAGCTGTAATGACTGCAGCTAAGTTCATGCTAATCTTTCCTCCCTTTTTTGGAAATACCATGATCCCCAAAAAAGCCACCACGAAGGCATCATAACTGTGTGCTTCCCAGGTCAGACGACACCCATTATTACGGAGTTTCTTTCCATACGCTTCGAATCCATCACTTTTGCCATATCTTTTGTACAAAAATTCTAAAGGAACCCATCCATTATCGAGACAACCACCTATATCATTATCATTTATATGCAGTAATTCTAGAAACCTTCTCCCATTAATATGTTTTGGTATCATAGGCTCTTCTATGTGAAGATGTTTACCCTTTCCAATGAATGCCCCTATCTCCTCAAGGGTGGGGGTGAGTTCACAATCAGATTAATGGAATACATTCCTTAACGGGTCCCAAAAATGCACTAGTGCTTCTATCAAATCCTGTTGTGGCTCAACATACAAAAGGCTTCGTAGAAATCCCAAGCGTTTGAACACCATTCCTCGTCCATGGTTTGTCATGTTTTCATACCATGTCTTCAAGAGTGTTGGGGCCTTATCCACTATCATGAATCGAGGTGATTGGTCCTCTCTTTGTCTCTTATCTCCCTTTCCATATGGATTCATATTTCCCTATATTAGGATAGTGACAAACTAGGCTTAATAAAATATATATTTTTTAACAACAATAAAGGAAAAATCATACACACAAAAAAAAGTAATTTTTTTATATATAATATATATATATATATATATATATATATATAAAATAAGAATAAGTAAAAATCACACACACAAAAAAAAAGCAAATTTTTTATTGTTGTTTTTTTTTTGTTTTATTTTTTTTTATTAAAATGGTTATTAAAGGAAGAAGGAGAAAAATAAAATTATATATATATATATATATATATATATATATAATAGCCCTTAAATTTTTTCCAAAATTAAAATATTAGTGTATTCAATTGTATTTTATTTTTGTTGATTAAATTTTCAATCTTTTTTTTATATAAAAAAAACTTTGATGGTAATGATAGATTTTTCTATTTGTAAAAGAAATATAAATTTTGATAGAAAAAAAATCATGTTTAATAAGAGGATTACATCAAAACTTTAATTTGATATTTTTTCGTTATAATTAATTTTTCATTATAATTCATTCATCTAAAGCCGATCAACATTTGTATAGTCTTCGCCATAATGCAACAAATAACACAAAATAATGTACATGATAGTCTCAAGTAGGGATATTTCTCCTAGACAGGCTCGACCCTTTTGTCGAGCTCCCCATTATTTCAACATTATGCATGATACAGATAAATTGAATCCTATTAGGGATAGTCATTGTTGAGGCTTGTTTTACTAGGAAACAACCTAATAGGGAAGGTGTCTAGACTGGCCATAAAACGAGTGGACTACTCGAGTCGAGAAGGGACAGCTTACCAGTAGCAGGGCTTTCTGGCCTCACTGTTAGTCCTCCCCATCCTAAGACATGTGTTACTATAGAATCCTTCCCAGGAGCGTTGCCGCATCTCTGGTATCTCATGGCTCGGGAGCGTAATCGCATCTCCGAATAAAGTATCTTAGAAGACTCAGATAGATGCGCGAGGAAAGACAATTATATGATAATTAACATACTATCAAGAATGGTAAATAAGCAAACAAATAACATATTGTGCAATTAAACACAATATTCACAAATCGATAAGTACGTAAATACATAATAAAGTCATATAGAAGTTCATGTTTACAAGCTCGAATTCTAAGTCCCCAGCGGAGTAGCCAGAGATGTCACACCCCTTTTTCACGCGATGGCGTAAGGGTTTTTCCAATTTAAGTGACGTTATTAATTAAGGGATTATTTTGATTTTTTTAAGAGTCGCCACTTGGAATTGAGTTACGGTGTTCCAAGTCACCTTTTTTGTTTAATCCCTAATCAAAAGGAAATGACTCTTTGTTTGGTCTGCGAACGAGTTCGGGTAAGGAATTCTGTTGACCAAGGGGAAGGTATTAGGAATCGCTCGAGTCCCGTGGTTCTAGCACGATTGCTTTATGGACATTTATGACTTAAACTAATTTATGAATATTGTATTATTAAGACAAATATATTTACCCTCATTCTTTGACTTATATAAATATATTAAAACTACCTTATTTTATTAATCTATGCCCTTTAATTAAAATATATATATACACATAGAGATGTCACACCCCTTTTTCGCGCGTTGGCGTAAGGGTTTTTCCAATTTAAGTGACGTTATTAATTAAGGGATTATTTTGATTTTTTCAGAGTCGCCACTTGGAATTGAGTTACGGTGTTCCAAGTCACCTTTTTTGCTTAATCCCTAATCAAAAGGAAATGACTCTTTGTTTGGTCTGCGAACGAGTTCGGGTAAGGAATTCTGTTGACCAAGGGGAAGGTATTAGGCATCCCTCGAGTCCCGTGGTTCTAGCACGGTTGCTTTATGGACATTTATGACTTAAACTAATTTATGAATATTGTATTATTAAGACAAATATATTTACCCTCATTCTTTGACTTATATAAATATATTAAAACTACCTTATTTTATTAATCTATGCCCTTTAATTAAAATATATATATACATATATAAATTAAATCAAGCAAAGAAGAATAAAATAAGATATTCTTTATTATTATTATTTCTTTTGTTTTTATTATTAGTTTTATTTTTTATTCTATTTTTTTACATTTTTTTTATACTTTCTCATCTTTTGCTATTATTATTATTTATTGTTATTATTATTTTTTATACTTTCAAGGTTTTTTTTAACTTAATTTTTTTTTGTTTGGACAAAGAAATTTTTTAGAAAATAAATATAAAAAATTCTTTCCTCTTCAATTGAATTTTTTATATTATTTTTATACTCCTTTTCTATTATTTTTTTTGTTTTCTCTCTTCCCTCTTTTTTTGTATGTTCTTTTTCACAGTTTATTTTTTTTTAACTTTTCCCTTTTTCCTTTTATTATTATTATTATTATTATTATTATTATATTTTTTCATTTCTTATTCAATTTTTTTTATGTCACTAACATTAAATAAAAATTCTACTAACTAAAATTAATATATTTACATAATAGCTACACATTTTATCATTATAAACTAAATATTAAAAATTACATGACTTGGACAATAATTTTACTTAAATATAAAATAAACTATGGGTTATTTAAATATAAAATAAATTATGGGTTATTTAAATATAAAATAAATCATGGTTTGATATAATAATTTCACACTAAATATAATTATACAAAGATCTAAACATAAAACTGATATGAACGTTTGAACATACTTCATACAATAACATGAATAAATATTAATGGTTTAAACATACGCGAAATTTAATAACTTTAATATATATTGCAATTCATTCTCGTATTATCATGACATAAAACTAATACAAAATTAAATTAGTATTACCTCTTGTGGAAATTATTTCACCAAAAGAAAACAATGCGAATAAGGAACCGCGAAAGTAAACCTCAACTTCAACCTTTGGTTTCTTTGTGCGTGTGTTCTTTCAAAAAGAAAATTCTTTGTTGTTTCTTCTCCTATTTTACTTACAGAATTTTTTCCTCTTTTTCTTTCTTTCTCTTCTTACTTTTTTTTTCTCTCCTCCTCGTGTCTTTTTTTTTCGTGTCTTGTTGCTCTTCCTTTCTGATGTTGTTCCTCTTTTTTTTCTCGTTGATTTCTCTTTTTTCTCCTTCTGATCTTTTTTTTGTTTGTTTTTCATTGTATGTATATAGTAGTAGTAGTAGTAGTGTACGTGTGCAGTGTGTACGTGGGGGGAATGGGGAATGGGGAGTGGGTCATGGGATCGTGTGTGTGTGTGTTTCTCTTTTTTTTTAATATTAATATTAAATATAATGATAATTATATAATTATTAATTGTTTTGAGTAAATAAATAAATAAAGCTATATGGGTAATTAAAATAAAAAAATATATAATTAAGAAATATTAGTTTATTTGAATAATATATGTAATATATATATATATATATATATATATATATATATATATATATATATATATATATATATATATATATATATATATATATATATATTTTAACAATCAACATAAACTTATCTAATAAAAATTATATTTATGTTGTTTATTTTTATATCTTTTAAATAAAATTAATGAAAATAATAAAAAGTCAAAATATATTTAATTTAGATTGATAAAATTATATATGCTTTAAATATTAGTGTTAAAATTAAATTCGGTCAAAAATTACGTGTCTACAGTGATTCTACTCCGGTGGGTGAGTCTGTGGTAGTTGAAAAGGTATATAGGTCTTGTTTGGTGAACTTTGTGGGGAGCAACACTTATGTAGATTTGGTTATCTTAGAAATGGTTGATTTTGATGTAATTCTGGGTATGACTTAGCTTTCTCCGCAATTTGCGATCTTGGATTGTAATGCTAAAACGGTGACGTTAGCCAAGCCTGGGACAGATCCATTAGTGTGGGAGGGTGACTACACTTCCAATCCGGTGCGTATCATCTCCTTTCTTCGTGCTAAGAAAATGGTTAGTAAAGGGTGTTTAGCTTTCTTGGCACATCTCAAGGATGACACTACCCAAGTACCTTCGATTGAGTCGGTTTCGGTGGTCCGTGAGTTTCTGGATGTGTTCCCTGCAGATCTTCCTGGTATGCCACCAGATAGGGATATTGACTTCTGTATTGATCTTGAACCGGGTACTCGCCCCATTTCTATACCCCCTTATAGAATGGCTCCCGCGGAGTTAAGAGAGTTAAAATCTCAACTTCAAGAGTTGTTGAGCAAAGGCTTCATTAGACCAAGTGCATCTCCTTGGGGTGCTCCGGTTTTGTTTGTAAAGAAGAAGGATGGGAGTTTTCAGATGTGCATAGACTACCGGCAGTTGAACAAGGTAACCATAAAGAACAAGTATCCTCTTCCTCGCATTGATGACTTGTTCGATTAATTACAAGGAGCTTGTGTCTTCTCTAAGATTGACTTGAGATCCAGTTATCATCAATTGAAAATACGGGCAACGGATGTGCCAAAGACTGCTTTTAGAACCAGGTATGGGCATTACGAATTTGTAGTGATGTCTTTTGGTCTTACGAATGCCCTGCTGCGTTCATGAGTTTGATGAACGGGATTTTTAAGCCATATTTGGATCTCTTTGTGATCGTATTTATTGATGATATACTGATATACTCTAAAAGTAAGGAGGAACATGAGGAGCATTTGAGAATGGTATTGGAAATGTTGAGGGAGAAAAAGCTTTATGCCAAGTTCTCTAAGTGTGAGTTTTGGCTAGATGCAGTGTCCTTCTTGGAGCACGTGGTTTCTAAGGATGGAGTGATGGTGGATCCTTCTAAGATCGAGACAGTGAAGAATTGGGTAAGACCTACTAATGTGTCAGAAATAAGGAGCTTTGTTGGGTTAGCTAGCTACTACTACCGATTTGTCAAGGGATTCTCTTCTATTGCTTCCCAACTGACGAACTTGACTAAGCAAAATGTTCCATTTGTATGGTCGGATGAGTGTGAGGAAAGCTTTCAGAAGCTCAAGACTCTGTTGACTACTGCACCAATCCTCACCTTGCCAGTGGAAGGTAAGAATTTCATTGTCTATTGTGATGCATCCTATTCGGGTTTGGGTGCAGTGCTAATGCAAGAGAAGAATGTGATTGCTTATGCTTCAAGACAATTAAAAGTGCATGAACATAACTATCCAACTCAGGATTTGGAATTGGCCGCGGTAGTGTTTGCATTAAAGCAATGGAGACACTATTTATATGGGGTTAAGTGTGAGGTCTATACGTATCATCGTAGCCTACAGTATATTTGAACTTGAGACAGAGGAGATGGATGGAACTACTGAAGGACTACGACATCACTATTTTGTATCATCCGGGGAAGGCGAATGTTGTAGCGGATGCTTTAAGTAGAAAGGCGGGAAGCATGGGAAGTCTAGCTCACTTGCAAGCTTCTAGACGCCCATTGGCTAGAGAAGTTCAGATTCTGGCTAACGACCTTATGAGATTAGAAGTAAATGAGAAGGGAGGATTTTTAGCTTGTGTGGAGGCAAGATCTTCCTTCCTTGACAAGATTAAGGGAAAGCAGTTTAATGATGAAAAATTGATCCGGATCCAAGATAAAGTGTTGCAAGGAGAGGCTAAAGAAGCGACAATCGATGAGGAAGGTGTTTTGAGGATTAAGGGAAGGGTATGCGTACCCCGCGTCGATGATTTGATCAACACTATTCTGACAGAGGCTCATAGTTCAAGGTATTCGATACATCCGGGTGCAACCAAGATGTACAGTGACCTAAAGCAACACTTTTGGTGGAGTAGAATGAAGCGTGATATTGTGGATTTTATTGCCAAATGTCCAAACTGTCAACAAGTAAAGTATGAACATCAAAGGCCCGGAGGAACACTTCAGAGAATGCCCATTCCTGAATGGAAGTGGGAAAGGATTGTAATGGATTTCGTGGTTGGTCTTCCAAAGACATTGGGAAAGTTTGATTCCATTTGGGTAATTGTTGATAGGTTAACTAAGTCTGCTCACTTCATTCCGGTCAAGGTGACTTACAATGCAGAGAAGTTAGCCAAACTTTACATCTCGGAAGTGGTGCGACTGCATGGGATTCCACTCTCCATTATATCAGATAGAGGTACGCAGTTTACTTCTATGTTTTGGAAAACTTTGCATGTGGAATTGGGTACTAGGTTGGACCTTAGTACTACGTTCCATCCTAAGACCGATGGTAAGTCTGAGCGAACGATTCAAGTGTTGGAGGATATGCTTCGTGCATGTGTGATAGAATTTGGTGGTCAGTGGGATAGCTTCTTACCCTTAGCAGAGTTCTCCTACAACAATAGCTATCACTCAAGCATTGATATGGCCCCATTTGAGGCACTATATGGGAGAAGATGTAGGTCTCCCATTGGGTGGTTTGATGCATTTGAAGTTAGACCTTGGGGTACTGACCTTCTGAGGGAATCGTTAGATAAAGTGAAATCTATTCAAGAAAAGCTTCTAGGGCGCAAAGTAGACAGAAGGAGTATGCAGATCGAAAGGTTAGAGACTTGGAGTTTATGGAGGGTGAACAAGTCTTGTTGAAGGTTTCGCCAATGAAAGGGGTGATGCGGTTTGGAAAAAGGGGTAAACTAAGCCCAAGGTATATTGGTCCCTTCGAGGTTCTGAAGCGCATAGGGGAGGTGGCTTATGAGTTAGACTTGCCTCCAAGGCTGTCCGGAGTGCATCCGGTATTCCATGTGTCTATGTTGAAAAGATACCATGGGGATGGAAACTATATTATTCGTTGGGATTCAGTCTTTCTTGATGAGAATTTGTCTTATGAGGAGGAACCTGTTGCCATTCTAGATAGAGAAATTCGCAAGTTGAGATCAAGGGAGATTGCATCCATCAAAGTTCAATGGAAGAATCGACCCGTTGAAGAAGCCACTTGGGAGAAGGAGGCAGATATGCGAGAAAGATACCCACATCTGTTTACAGATTCAGGTACTCCTTTTCGCCCTTGTTTTCCTTCTTGTGATCGTTCGGAGACGAACGATGGGTAAATTGGTATCTATTGTAACGACCTGTTTAGTTGTTTTGAACAGCATATTTTATTTCTGGAAAAACAGGCTGAGGCGACGGACCCCACGACAGATCGTCATGGGCACGACGGACCGTCGCAGGGTCTCATTTCAAAACACTTAGAAAATCTGAAATTGGGTACTGAAAATCGACTCTCTGAACTTCGTAACGAAATGACAGGACGGACCGTTACATGTGTGACGGACCGTCACAGACTCTTTGGTGGAAATTGAGTCTCTGAACCTTGCAACGACCTGCAGGACGGACCGTCGCAGGCACGATGGGCCGTCACAGGTTGCGTAATCCCAGTCTAGGTAGGATTTCTTTATACGTTTTAAGGGACGTTTTTAACTATTCCTGCTTTAATTATAAAGTTAGTAGGTTAATGTTAATAAGTCTAATTACTTGGGGATTAAAAGAGGTAACCTTAAGTTAATTAGTGGGTTATTATTGCCATCTTTTATTCTTAATTATATGCTAATTAGGGTAAAAGAAAGAGTGTATGAATAAAGAAAATAGAAAGAACAAGAAGAGAGAGAGAGGGTCGATTGAGAAGGGGAAAACACAAAGCTTTGGAGAAAAATTTGCTTGCTTGATCACTAGTCTTCGGTGGAGGTAGGTTATGGTTTCTCTTACGATATTCGTAGTAAACTCTTAATAGCGAATGATATGTATTGATAATATTGTAAACCCTGCTATGTGCTTAATTGTATGCTTGCATGAATGTAATTATATTATTGTGATTATATAAGCATGATTAAGTTATTGAATCCCAAATCTTGCAAAACCCTAGTCTCTTTGTTAATGATGAGGCCTTGGTATAAAGAAGGCGTGATGAACTAAAATAATGAGATTGATGATGCCTTGGTAAGAAAGAAGGCTTGATGAATTGATAGAAGGAGATTAGGGGATCGGGTGTCACGAACCGACACGTAGATTTAGGGGATCGGGTGTCACGAACCGACACGTAGATTTAGGGGATCGGGTGTCACGAACCGACACGTAGATTTAGGGGATCGGGTGTCACGAACCGACATGTAGATTTAGGGGATCGGAGTGTCACGTTCCGACACATAGTAGTAGGGGATCGGAGTGTCACGTACCAACACAAGAGGATTAATGAATATGAGGGAGCGGAGTGTCACGTACCGACACAAGAGGAATAAAGATAATTAATCTTGAAAGATGTTAATATACTCAATCTAATGAACATAATTCCCAAATGAGTATGGTATTGAGGCTTGAGTCCTCATGTGTGAACTTGACGGTAATTGTTAATTATATAGTACTTGCTGTTGCTACATGTTGAGTATCATAGTTGATTTTATAATATTACTTGGTATATATTGATTTCTATTTTGAGTTGGCTGATGATATCTACTCAGTACCCGTGTCTTGTACTGACCCCTACTTTTATTGTTTTCTTCTTGTTATTTGTGGAGTGCAGCAAACGTGCCGTCATCTTCGACTCAACAGTAACTCTAGCCAGTCTTCATTACTTCGGATATCAGGGTGAGCTAATGCTTCTAGCTTGGACAGGATCTTCCTCTTCATGTCTTGATGTCTTGAAGTTCTGGCATGGACTAGCTTTTATGTATTTTTAGCTTCTTAGAAACTCTTAGATTTAGTAATTTGAAGTAGATGTTCTTGTGATGATGACTTCAAAATTTTGGGGATAATAATAGATGTTTGAATTTTAGAAGTTATTTGATTTATATTGATTAATGAGTTTAAGTCTTCCGCATTACTTTCTGTTGATATTATATTGAAATGTTAAGGTTTAGATTGGTTGGTTCGCTCACATAGGAGGGTAAGTGTGGGTTCCAGTCGCGGCCCGGTTTTGGGTCGTGACAAGGAAAAATTATAGTACAACAAGGGCCACAAAACAACAATTACAATCCTTCTATGGCGAATACATTCATCTTTCAAGGAGATCCTACAAAGATGTACGTTAGGCACTTGACAAGGAAGCGTAAATCACATAAGAGAAATTGATATGGACAAGACTCTAATGAACAAAGTTGGCTTTATTGTTCTCAGACCTTATGCCCAAAGCCTTCCTCATTCCTTTCGTTTTCCTTCTAATTCTGAACTACGTTTGACATGATTTCCTTTTTGGATAAGTAGGCAACCCTAGATGGGTACGGTCTCTATCAAATAAATTATTTTTCTTTCCCATGGTCATTCAAAACACTCCTTTACAAATTCAAATCTAGTATAATTCACAACCCATGAACATAATTGACACTTGAATTCAAAGTCGAGCCTTAATGTCCAAATACAAGACAATCACTTTCTTTGGATCTTATAATTTTTCTTTGAGTGAAGCACGATAAAAAATTTCCCACTAATAAACTGGGGTATATTTTTGGAGGAAACCTCAAAATTTTTAATAGAGATATTTAAAAAAGTGAATATATATTTTATACTCTAAACTGGGGCAGAAATTTTTGAGAAATCCTCAAAAAATTCACCACAACGGAATGAAACTCTAAAGTCAAAACAAGCAAAGGTATGACCATCTCTCGCCTTTTGAATTTACGATTTTTCTCTGGATGCAGGAATAAATTATATATGAGCGTACTGTCATATTTAGGAGCTATTATGTAAGCCATACTATCATCAGATTATTTTATTTTTTTTGAAAAGGCTATTATCAACTTTCTTCAACGACTGACTGAATATATATTTAAGCTCTCCCGCCTTATTATAATACGACATTTAGGCTCTTCCGTCTTACAATAGGATGTTTAGGCTTCTTCGCCTTAAAATATGATGTTTAGGCCTTAAAATACGAAATTGAGGTTCTTCCGTCTTACAATAGGATGTTTAGGCTTTTTCGCCTTAAAATATGATGTTTAGGCTCGTCTCCCTTACAATACGAAATTCAGGTTCTTCCGCCTTACAATAGGATGTTTAGGCTTTTTCGCCTTAAAATATGATGTTTAGGCTCGTCTTCCTTACAATAAGACATATA
This sequence comes from Solanum lycopersicum, assembly GCF_036512215.1. Lineage (NCBI taxonomy): Eukaryota > Viridiplantae > Streptophyta > Magnoliopsida > Solanales > Solanaceae > Solanum > Solanum lycopersicum. The sequence continues at coordinate 20,555,131 of NC_090811.1, read as the reverse complement.
ACCTCTTCCGCCTTATAATAAGATGTTCAGGCTCTTCCGCCTTACAATAGGATGTTTAAGCTCGTCTGCCTTACAATATGACATTTAGGCTTGTCTGCCTTACAATATGAAATTTAGGCTGTTCTGCCTTACAATAGGATATTTAGGCTCTTCTGCCTTACAATACGATATTTAGGCTCGTCTACCTTACAATACGATATTTAGGCTCGTCTACCTTACAATACGACATTTAGGCTCTTCCGCCTTACAATAGAATATTTAGGCTCTTCTACCTTACAATACGATGCTTAGGGTCGTTTGCCTTACAATACGACATTTAGGGTCGTTTGCCTTACGATACGATGTTTAGGCTTTTCCGCCTTAAAATGTGATGTTTATGCTCGTCTGCCTTACAATATGACATTTAGACTCTTCTGCCTTACAATAGGATGCTTACATACGTCCACCTTACAACCAAACATTTCCGTCTATATTATTATATCGCTATACTATCAGATCTATTGGAGTTTGACGTTATTCTTCCGAGATGAGTTTCAATCCTTCAAGACGTTAAGCCAAAGACTATCAAGGCCTGCACTACGTATCAAAACATATACGCTTCTTCTCACCTCTTGTCATTTATTTAGAACTCATATTTTATCATTCTTGTTCATACTTTATCTATTTATAAGCTAACATTTTATCTAGAATTTGCAGATATGATCGATTGCCGCTTGATTACAATTATCATGATATCACCTATCACAACAAAGACCTTATCAATTCTTTGCTCCGAACCTTGCTCAAAGGCTGATAACATCACTCTATCATGCTCTTCCTGCTTCTCTGTCACGCTATTCTAACCTCTCAATCTCTCTTTTCTCTCTACTCTTATTTTACCCATTCAAGCCGATATCGTGCCTTTCAAATACCTTAGCGCTCTTTCAATTTTTAAGAGTTCCATTTGCTCTTGAATCTAGAAATACACACGACCTGATTCTCGTATAACCAGAGATACGTATGCGACTTAATCCCAATGTTTTGGTCGTACCCTTTTTCAACTCTCTATCGTTTCAATTGATCCAACTTGGATCTCTCGTCGGTCGAACAAAATCGGCTACTAAGTCAACGTTGGTTGCCTGACAATTCATTCTTCATTATCATTCAACCAAGGGCATGTTGACACCCAATTTTGACCGACCTTTAACCATTTTTGGATTATATTCGATTAATTACGTATTTTAAAATTTACTTAACGTTTTGAAGTTTTAGTCAATTTTTCTCAAAAATTATATATTTTAGTGTTGTTTACTTAATAAAACTATCGTAAATATTATTAAAATATTTTAAAATTATTAATGAATTTCAAATGTTTCAAAATCTAAATGATTTTCAATTATATAAAAATATTTTGATATATGCAGTATTTTAATTAAATAGTAATTTCTACGCTTTCTATGAAATTATTTAAATTCTAGCCTATTCTGTTATAATTTCTTCAATTTCTAGCCACTCCAATTAAAATTTTATTACAATCATAGCCACTATTTCATTTCAATTCCAGCCAATTTAATTGCAATTTTAGCCAGTCCAATCCTCCAACAAATTTGATTTTAATTTTTCATCTTTTAATCTCATCCATCCATCTTAAATAATTCCTAGATCTAATCCTTGCCCTTTATTTCAAATTAGATCAATGTTTGAGACCAAATACTTCTTTTAATCTATCAAATAACTAAACCAGTAACATTTTTTATTCTCTCTTTCTCCCCTCCCTCTCTCCAGCCTCCCGTCTCCCTCTCTCCCTATTGTTTCCGGCGAACCTCCCTTCTCCATAGCCGCCGCCAAAAACCGCCACCCCCCTTTTCTTCTCCCTCTCCCGTCGTCCCTCTCCCTCTCTTCTCCTCACCCTCTCTCTGCCTCCCTCTTCTCTCTCCCTTTTTCGGCAGCCGCCTCCCCTCTCCTCTTCTCCCTCTCGTTTTGCTCTTCTCTCTGTTTCCCTCTTTTTCCCCTCTTTTTCCATCCGTTCTTCTCCTTTCCCCCTCTGTCCTCCGCTTCCTCCCCATTCCCGTCTTTCTCCCTTTCCCGTCTCTTCTCTTCCCCTCCTCTTCCCCTTTATCTATTTTTTCTTCTTGCAGGCACTAGCAGCCCACTAGCAGCAGTACCTCGAGAAGCGCACGACAGCAGCAGCAAGCCATGACCAGCACTTGAACACACATTGACATCTTTGAGAACACATTCTCCAACTCACACTATTCTTCCTACAATTTTTCTCATTCTCTCATTTCTCATGCACATATTCATTCTCTCAACTCATCATACAAGTTGATAATCTTTTCTACATAATTGGTTAGTCCTCCTCATTAATTTCAATTTGATTTTTGCATATTTATAATATTCGTGTGTTGAACGAAACAACAAGGAAGCATCCAAGTTAGTTTCATTATCCTTTTACATTTGATAATATAACCATGGTTATTATTTATCTCTTTTGGTGTGTTTTTTACATATATATGAGAGTAATTTTCTACCGTGAGCATTTTGTATTACAACTATATCCTCATTGTATATGTGTTAAATTATCTCTTCTTCCAGGTTTTGAACTTAGAGTTCAAGATTTTGAAGATTTGCCTAGAAGAAATTGTGGACGAAGCCTCGTTCACTTTATTATGTATATGTTTATTCACTCTTTATTATTACTTGTAATATTTGTACAACTCTTTAACTCTATATACATAAAAAAAATATTTTGGGGGGATCACCTAAGGGAGGGGATTATATGCTAATTTGTTATTTATTTACAACTCATTTAGAAATAATGCCTATAGGATTTAAATAATAAGGTTATATATCATGTTTATAGGATTCAACTAACAAAATCAAGCTTAATTAATTTATAATTATTCTTGCATGTTTCAACAACTTAAGCTTTGTAGTTCATTAATCAAGTTTACCTAATCTCAAATGGCTAATAAAATTACCATGCCAAATTTTTGAGAAACCATTGTTATAACTTGATCGTGTTAATTAACTTTTCTTGAATATGTGTTAAATATTGTTTTCTTTGTTAATTTTATCAATTGATTAATAATAAGCTAGTCATTATTTTGTGAGCTTTGAATAATATTAATCTCCAGCATGCTTGTCTTTTTTTTTAACATTAAGTTTGTTAAAGAGTTTTAAAAATAAATAGATTCTAATAACTTTTTCATGTTAAAATTAGATTCTAATAATCTTGGTAAGTTAAATCAATTAGAATTTTATAACGTTTAGTACTAATAATTTTTCAACATGCTCATACAAAAATCATGTCCCTAGGATTTAAAGTAACAAGACAAATGTCAATTAGCCCATTAAAATCAATTTTCAGCATATTAAATAATTCAAATAATTTTGTTGCATATTTTATGCTCACTATCAAATAATTTCTAAAAGCATTTTTGTCACTTAGAACCAATCCATCTCTGCATGTATTTCCTGAAATCTATATCCATGTCATATTTTGCCCTTATAATTAATCTTTGTTTTGTTATCGTAACTTTGTATGTTCACATACTTAGCATGAAACCTTTCACAATTATGTGTTGTTTGCAAGCATGTCTATTTAAAATTTAGAGGCCAAATTTAAACCTACCATGTTAAAATGACCGTATTATTTGTCTTGTCTGTTTGACTTGGTGTCTAGGAGGGCCTTATATTCTATTTTATCTAAACCTACCCTTTAAGAGTCCAATGCCTCTTGGACAATAAAGTTGGGATGATTAGGAACCTTTTAGGTACGGAATGCATGCGGTGGTTGGGTAGGGGTAGTTGGCCCTACGGAGATGATGACATTGACTCAGGCTTGAAAGACAAACTTTGGTTTTGTCTGTCCCTATACGGCAACATATTGGAAAATAAAAGAAAAGTCGAGTGCTGATCCAAAAGTTTCTTTTGAGTCTCCCTTCCCATTTTACCCTTTAACTTGTTTAATAATTATGTTTGTTTGGGGTAGTTTAAAAAATATAAAATTGTTTGCTTATTTATTCGTCTCTTTTCTATATTCTCGCTTATCTCTTTATTAATTGTTTAGTATATTTATTTTATTGTTACCGCTTAGCTCACATATTAAAAATAACAATAAAATAGTCTTAATGGTTTTATACTTGTTATCATATAGCAAGCATGCTACTTAAATAAACTAATAAATGACGTGACCTTATTTGCTACTTGTAACCCCCACATAGATTGCATGAGCCACGGCCGGGACACACATTTGTGGACTTCAAGGGATGCCTAACACCTTTCCCTCGAGATAATTTGAACCCTTACCCCGATCTCCGGCTCGTTGACTTTAGCTAGACTTAGTTAGGTTATATAGGTGCCTAACGCGCCTTAATTCGTTGGGTGACGACTCCAAACTCGAAATCCTAAAAGAGTTGTTAGGTCGTGCACAAACCTGTTTTTGCAAAAAATGGGCGCGAAAACCTTTATAGTATAGTTCTAGTTTTGGTTGCTATATGTATGAACATATATGTCTGAACATGTGTGACTTAAGGTTTTATGTAAGAGGTTTGCTGACATATATGTATACACACACACGTGAATAATGATCTAGTCAATAGAGGAGCCTTGAAAGGTCTGATCAAGTATATCCTAAACTAGAGAAGTGATAATAAATATGTTATGTCCATGTGAACGTATTTTTTCACATGATATAGGTTGAGGCAAGTACTTCTCATCTATAACATATGAGCTAAGCATATGGGGTGTGAATCTCCTAAGCCTACATTTGATAACTATGTGTTTGTATAAGACCTCCAAGAGGTCAAGTACGCCATGTTAATTCTAGGAGGTACTCCCCGGATGTGACAGATACTTGGTTCGCCTACATTCAATAAACTGGTGAAATATTTTGAAAAATTTTGATATTGTTTTGAGAAATCAGGGATCTACGAGTGTGGATACTTGGTGGATTTACCAGTGTGGATATGTGTTGTAACGAAGAATATAGATTAAATGACTATGCTCATAAATGCCAAACTTATTGTTCATCTTTTCACCCTGTTGATGATATTCAAAAAATCATCATTTATATGACTATTTGTTCTCTTTTTGAGATATTGAATTGTAAGGTGCAATCTGAGCTCTTAATAATCTGCACATTTTCTAAATCTTAGTTTCATTATAATGCATATGGTGTTCTGGAATGGTATTGTAGATTGTCTTTTGAAATATTTTCTTTTCTTTTCGCTTATTCGTGACTATGTATAATTTTTTTTCTTTTATTTTGAGACTAGTATATGGACACGTGCGTTGCACGTTACTTCATAACGATGAATAAAACGATAATCAATTTAGTTTTCAAAAAAATGTTTGTAATGTACAATTAACTTGAAGAATTTTTTTTACATTTAGTCCTCCCTTTATTATAATTTTGATATATAAATTATATATTTATTTTAAAAGATAAAATAAAGTAGCAAAAAAAAAATGGATGCACACTATCTTATGATTAACTTTCTTAAAATGTCTTTTTTGTCTCATAAAAATGTTGAAATTAAATTAATATTTATACATTTCAAGAAGATAAAATGTTTGACATTAATTCATAAAAGATGAAATTCTCCTTCTCATTAAGTAGAATGCAATTAAGTAATAAAAATTTATAAATAAAAAACTTATTAGAAGAAAATAACTAAGATTTAAAGTGCAATGATTGATATTTAAAATATGTAATTATACAAATAAAATATTAATATTAATTAAATAAATTAGATTTTAATTTAATGGAGAGTCAAAATGACAATATTAGTATTCTTACAATTAAAAGTTTTGTTGAAATATACTTTACATTTTTTTGTTAACAAAATAATAGGAGCAATATTTGGCCAAAGGATAAAAAGATCTTCTAACTTCTTAAGCATTTTGGTATATCATTTTTTCGACTTTGGAATTTGGATCTCATGATAATTTTAATGAAAATTGTCGAAAAACTATAGATTTTATCCACAATCACATGTAAGAATGATTCTTTACAAATATTTAAAATTTAAAATGCAAAAATATAATTATTAATTTTTGAAATTAGAATATCTTGTATGCATTAATTGTTCTGCATGTCTTATACACTATTTTTATGATTGTATTTGTCTCATTTTCTAAAGCAAAAAATACACCCTTCAATCAAATATATTCTTAAAATAAAATTACAAATACAAAGAAAAAATATCATATATAGGAGCAAGTTTAGCATAAGACAACCAACGAAAAATAGAAAAATGCTAAGACAATCTTTTTTCTGTTTTTTTCCTTATAATGCAAAAAGAAACAAAGTTATAGTAATCAACATTCAACTTTTGACCATAAAAAATTAAAATATTTTGAAGACAAGTTAATGGAAGTTATATTCAACTACATAAATGGAGGGGTCTTACCATAGTTCTGATCTCGACAAATAAGTAAAAATAAATAAATACATCAAGCTTCGATATTTTAGCAATTAACATTCATTCCTATAATCACATTATGCCTTGACACAAATTCTCTTGCCTTGAAATTTTCTTCACTTGATTAAAACTTCTCTTGTCTTCCACACACAAAAAATTGTATCACATGTAAATCTTTCTATAAAAATAATATTAAAAGATTGTATTTATAGGAAAAAATATAGCTTTGGAATATGAAGATTAACTTACAAAGTTGAAAGGTCAAGTGTTACAAAAATTAAAAACAAATATTAATTATGAACATAAATTAATCTAAAAGATAAACCATATACATGTATCTATTTAAAGGGTAAATATTTAAAGAAAATAAATTAAATTAGATATTTTAATTAAGAAATAATCTAAAGAAGTGCAAAAGTCATTAACATTTCTATTAAAATAATATAATTAAATATTTAAATTAAATAATTAAATATTTTTATATCATTTTAATTTATAATAACGGTAAAATCGTAATTTAACTTTCAACTTTTTTGGTTTCCTCTAATAATAATATATGATTAAAGTATTTATTTTAATGATTGTAAGTGTCCAAGGGATTGTCTTCTATCAGCTAACAAATTCGAATTTTCTTTTAGTAAGAATCTAAATTAATGATGTGGAGTTTCAAATCTTGTAACATACCGCATACAATTCTCAATAATTATAGTAGTATGCAGTTGTGTAGAACAGACTAATGTCATGGATACTTTTTATCATAGCTGCATAAAATATTCATCATTTCTTGTATTATTTTTATTGACATTTGATTTTGATAATGTTGTGTAGAATAAGCTAACGTCAATTCACCTGATGTTTTTCTTTTAGATTTTTATAGGATTAATGTTAGACCTATCGCTCCTTTTGGAAGTGCTAGTAGCAAGCATTTTGTTGATCCTGCATTGACAGACCAGGTGCTACCTGATGAACGTCTTTTTGAGGTATATGCCTTTGTGCATTTCATTTAATTTCCATCTTGATGTGGATCTACAAAGAGCTCTCTTCTGAATATAAGGACAAGCTTTAGGATGTATACTTTGTGTATCCTGGGCCCCGGTTAAGGCGTATTTTTGCAACATTAGGTAGATTTTTGTGAGTGGAGGGTAAGTAGTTTCTTCATTAGTTAAAAATATGCACATGGTAATTGTAGACCTCAAACTTCCCCCTGCATGTTTAGTCGAGATTGCATGTATTTTAATTACATTTTTTTGTTGGTTTGCCTAAATTCCATGATTTTAATTACATTGTACTGCTGACCCTCTTTTTTTCCGAGGTACAAGATTTTGCTCATCTTGATTTACTATAGTTCTTATACCTTGAGTTTGGATTGAACGAATTGGGTAAGCAGATCTTTTGTATTGTTTGAAAATTAGCTCCAGGTAATTTTCAAAAACACCAAATCAATTATCTTAGGTATACTTAAATATTACCGACCAATTTTGAAAATTAGTAATTTATTATGCTATGTCTCAAGATTATTCTTTTCTGTTTTTTCAGTTTGGTTTTATTAGTAACTTACTAATTTAAAGCGGGATGTTAAGAATCCGTAATAGTTGAATAGTAGTTGCATATGATCATGTATGTTGTGTAATAGTTATGTATCGTTCTTTTAGCTTGTGTAGAGCTACAATGATGTACCTGTATTGGTGAGATATGTTCAATAGTTGTGTGAATGCATAAAAATTGACTCCTTGGTGATATGAATATATGGGATTCATTTCGATGTTTTCTAATGGCTTTCAGTAATGAGATATTACTCTATGTTACATTCTTAAGATGGTAATATTTGGAAAGTCAAAATTCATATGAAAGATGGATACTTTGACCTTGGACTCCTAACTCCTTTGTTCATTTTTAGTTGGACGAAGTAGTAGGTGTTTATGGAAGTAGGATGTAAAGAATAGACACTACATTAAGTAATGGTTGCATAAAAAATCATTATCTACTTATATTTGTTATTCAATACTTCTCTTCCATATACTTCTTTTCTTTGTATTTCTATCTCTTTCCAATATCAAAGATTACTTATGTTTCTAATGAATTGTGGGAAATATACTAAAATTGGTAGAACAACTTCATTATTTTTCTGGATACTCATTTTATAATCTAAAAAGAACTCGTTAATCAAATTTTTAATATCTGGCAGCACGGGGATGCATTAACTATCAAGTGTGAATTACTTCCCTCTTGCTTTAAAGATTATCATTTCAGTGAACTCATAATCTTGATTAGCTAAACTCGTATCTACGTCCTAATTTTTATGTAGCTGAGGTAGTATGGCATGAAGTCTTGTTTCTCTTTTCGAAATTCCATCACCCTTCACTGAAGTCATTTTTTGAAAGAGTCTATGTTGGAGTAATGTTCTGTTGCTTATGGCAGTTACATGTGGTTTCTCAACTATTACTAACAGTTAGCTGCAAAGATTGGCATAGAAACTGGGTATCTCAACTCTTGTTATCTCTGGCTGTTGGCCTATATCTTCTGGGATTATCATTTCTCGTGTTAGCCCAATTTTGACAATCTGAATCATTGGCTTTATTTCATCATAGAATATCTCTGCTGGTGCTGTGTAGAATCTTATGAAAAATAAGTTTCCTTTTGTTATCTTTTTATATATTAAAAATGCTTTGTGGACCTCTGGGATTCCACTTATCTCTTCACCTGTATATGTATAGACTGTATTTAATAATCCATAGTTATAACAAGTTTTAACTAGGTTTGGATTAGTTTTTGGTTGTGCAATTAACTTATTATAGCCTTGTAGTTTTTGGGTTAGGTAGTCTTGGGTTTTTTCTAATGTTGTGGTAGATTTGGGTTTTTGATTTAAAAAGTTTTGTATTTTGTATAGGTTTTCAATATATGTTCGGGTTATATGGTTGTATGTTTTCTTCTCTTTATGCAGGCTAGTTGCATAGGTAGATGTTTGTGGTGTTGAAGCATCTACTATCTGTATCTTTGGAGTAAATGGTTTGGTAAATATGCTATTTAGGTTTATGTTTTTTGGTGTAGGTTTCTCCATAGCTTTTTTGCTTGTACCTGCAGCATCAGTAATGTCATGGGTTTTAAGGAGTTTCCCAACGTCTCCTTTTAGCTCTGGCTGTTTTTCGTCTGCCGAACGACGTAGCTCCGCATTTTTATAGTCATGCTACTGACTTGTAGATTCTTCCTTTTCTTCTAGCTTTTGAATTCTCAAGCCCATACTGTCCACTTTTGTACAAAGTGTAGTTAGGGTTTTGAGTATGTTTTCCATAACATTATCTTGTCCTGGCTGTGTAACTCTGTCTTGATAAATAGTCTGCAATCATATTTTTGTCAGTTTTTATTACCTCAATTGTAAATGTAAAATTTAGTATGTTCAATACTAGTCTCCTTATTTCTTTTGTTGTAACTGAATCATCTAATTTTTTCGTTATCCACCATTTTACTTGTGTATTATCTGTTCTTACAATAAATTTATTGTAAACAATATATGGTTCAAATGCTAATAAACATTTATATAATGCGAATAATTCTTTTCTATTTATTTCCCATTTTATTTGTGCTTCTGTATAAGATCCTGAATAATACCTACAATGGTGTTGTATTTTTTCTTTTTCATATTTGTATTTTAAAACTCTTCCATAACTATGATCACTTGAATCTGTTTCGACAATATAAGTGAATGTTTTATTTTCATCAGGAAAATATAGTTTTGGTAATTTTTTACATAAGTTCTTAATATTTCTTATATGTTTTTTATCTTTATCATCAAAATGATATTCTACATCTTTTTTAAATTTTTTATGTAATGGTTTTAGATGTTCTGCTAATTTTGGTATATATTCTCTTACCTGATTTACTAATCCTAGAAAGGATTGTAATTTCTTTTTTGTATCTATATTTTCATCAATAGTAATTATTTTTTGTACTATATGTGTTTGCATTTTTATTCCATTTTTATCTATTTGTATTCCTAGAAATTCTATCTATGATTTCATAATTTCTGCTTTTCTTTTACTCAAACTTATACCTGTATTTTTTACTATATGTATAAATTTTTCCAATAATCTTATATGTTCATCTTGTGTTCTAGAATATAACATGTCATCTATATATACGATACAGTTTTCTAGTTGGTTAAAACAGTTATCCATAAAATGTTGGAATCTACCTGGTGCATTTTTATATCCAAAAGGTAAAACATTCCATTCATAGAAACCTTGCGGTACTGTGAATGTTGTTAATTGTTTAGATTCTTCTTCTAGTTTTAGGTGGTAAAATCCTGATTTACAGTCAAATTTACTGAAATAATTATATCCTTGTATTTGTCTTATTTTTAGTATTTTGTTTGGTATTGGATAATTGTATGTTTTGGTTTTAGCATTTAGATTACGATAATCTATGACCATTCTGCTTTTACCTCTTTTTTGTTCACTATGTTTTATAACTATAAATGTTGGACTTGTATGTTTACTATTGCTTTTTTGTATGTAATTATTTGCTAATAATTCATCTATATGTATTTTAAATTCTTTTAAATCATCAAAGTTATATTTTAATGGTTTCTGTGTTATTATACTATTTTCATCTATTAACTCAATTTTTATTTGTCTTATGTTTTTCCCATCCTCGTAATGGGTCTTCACTATATAATTGTTCTAGTTGTTCATTAATTAATTTAACTTTGTCTATAGCAAATATAATAATTTCTAATTGTGTTATTTGTTTATTATTTATATTTTCCATTTCTTGGTTTATTTTTTCACTTCCGTTTATCCATTCCATTGGTTTTCGTTGTTTATTATTTACTCTTTTTGCTCCTATCTTATTTCCGCATGGTGTAGTAAGCCACCAATGTGTTTTTGTTATTATATGTGGATAAAATCTATCTAGAAATGGCATTCCTAATAACATATCTTTTGTAGTAAATTCAAAATTATACATTTCTTCTATTGTTAGTATCTTATCCCATATTTGTATTTTTATATTTTTTGCTTTATATTTAATCATACTTCCTTCATTGTTAAATCCCGTTACCACCATAGGTGTTTTTAATTTTTCCCATTTATCTTCTGATAAGCAATTATATTTACATATATTCGCTTCTGCTCCTGTATCTATCATAGGGGTATAGTATCTGTTGTAATATCCTTCTACTATAATTTTTGTAAGTATAAATATTTTCATTAATCATTTTGTTCTTTTTATAATTATTTTCTTATTTTGACAAGTTATTGTTAATTGTTCATTTTCTATGTTGTATGATTTAACTTTTTCTAACCACTTTATTCCTAATGTAATATTATGATCTCCTTGGTATATTTTGAATTGTATTACTAAGGGTATTCCTCCTATAATTATTTCTTTTTCTGTTGTTTCTTCATTCGTGTTCACTATCTCACTAGGTAGTCCAGGGCATGTATGTGCTGTTCTTATAATTTCTTCTTCTAATACTAACTCTCTTGTTATATAATTTTCTTCTTGTCCTGTATTTATTAATATTTTATATTTTCTTTGGTCTATTATTCCTGTTATGAAATAATGATATGGTGTTATTTCTTCTTTATCTAATAAGCTTTGTGAAATTTCATATTTTCTTTTAGATGTACTCAACCTTGATGAGGTAGCTCTTGTCAATGTATTTGGTACGCTTGAAGTGCTTAATCTTTCTTTTACTATCTCTAAATCTTCTTCTATATCAATTTCTTTATAGCTATAGTCATTATTGTCTACTACAGTAATTATTTTTTCAAAAGGATTTTCTATTTTTATTTTATTAATTTTATTTCTTGCTGTTATTTTATGCTTTGTTGTTAATATATATAAATTTTTACATCTTGCTGTAAATAATTTGCTCCCTGATGCTAGTTCTATTCCAGACATTTTCCAATATAGAACTAATGATCTATCTATATTTTTATCTGTTAATGATACTGTATAATTAGCACTTATTGTAAACTTAAATTTTTGATATATTAAGTTTCCTTTTACTGCACTAATTATGCTTTTTTCTATAGGGTGTACAATTCTATCATCTGCTAAATATATTTCTATAGGTGTATCTATTCCTTCTCTAAAGCAGGCTTTTATTAATATTTCTGTTCCTCCTAAATGTACATATTTTATTGGTGTTTTAGTTTTTATATCTTGTATTTCTTTGTTTATCATTCTTTTATTTATTATAGGTATATATGCTTTTCCTCTTGTGTATTTACAATTTATGATATGTTCTTTTTGACTAACTACATAGTATTCTTCTTTTTGTCTTTTAAACCAATTTCTTAAAATAGGTATTTCTAGTACTTTTTCAACACTTAAATCTAATTCTTTTCCTTTTATTTGTTCAAATATCGTATTATCAAATATAATTTTCTGTTCTGATGATTCTTCATCTTGATATTCTTCTTTAGATATTATTTTTATTTCATTTTCAGACATTATATTTCTTCATCTGTTTCGTTATTATCTATGTTAATATTTTCTTCTTCATTCTCAGTTTCTATGTCTGATACTTCATATATACTATCATTTTCACTTAATTCATAATCTATGTACTATATTTGCATGTATTTTTCATTGTCTATAATTAATTCTGCTACTTGTTTTCTTTTTGGATTTTTGGGTAATTTACAATCTTTAGCTATGTGTCCTATCTTTCCACAATCATAACAAGTACATTGGGATATTTTTCTTTTTGGTCTGTATGGTCTTTTTATTTTATGATTTTTTACATAATACCTTCGTCTTGGTTGTTTATATTTATATATAGTTTTATTTTTTCTATAATTTTTATATCTTTTAGATTTTTGTTTTTTAGTTGTGCATCCAAATTGTGGTGCCATTTTATTTTTACAACATGATAAATTTTTATTTAATACTTTTTCCATTTTTAATTTTTCTTTTTGGTTTTCACATAGTTGTATGAACCATTGATTTAAAAATTTTATTCTAGATCCTAAAGTATCTACCATTTCTTCATTATCCCAATCCTTTATTACGTTTGTACTAAATGGTTCTGGTAATTTTGTATAATATTGTTTTCTTATTTCTTTTGCTTCGTCTAAATTGTATTTAGCTTTGTAATAATATTCTTTAAATGCGCAAGTATATTCTTCTAAGTAACACATTTTACATATAGCTAATTTTGTCATAAGTTGTTTATTTATTTTTTTTTCTCTATTTTGTTCTCTTATATCTGTAGTCATGCCTCCAAATTCATTTCTTATTGCTGATTCATATTTATCTAGTATATCTATATTTGTTGCTGATGGGGATCCATCCATTTTCTTATCATTTCTAAGTACTTCTAAACTTTCTGGGGGTAGATTTTCTATCCATAATTTTGCCGTTCCTACGAATGTTCTTTCTATATATCTTGGTGTTTTTGTTGTTTCTATTTTATTATCTATTAACTGCTTGGATATATTTCCTGTCCATAGTAATATTGCTTTATTTATGTCTGTGACGCAATCTAATTCTAAGAAATTATATTGTTCACTTATTGGTTTCGGTATCCAATTCTTATTTAATCTACTGTTCCATATTGCATTATTTCTATCTGATTGTTGATAACTTTCTGTATAATAAGTTGGTGGTGTCCACCTAGGACTATTTCTAGGGCTATTTCTGGGACTATTATCTGGGGTTTTTACTCTTGACGTACTAGGTCTATTCATATCTCCTGTGTTTATTTCTAATTTTTTTGGTTTATTTATCTGTTCTAGAATTTCTGTATATGTTTCACTTATATCACTTATTTCCGATTGTTGGTCATTTTCATTTCCGTCATTTTCGTTTCCGTCTATTTCATTTACTTCAATATATTCATTTAGATCTTTTAGATCTTCATTTAGTTTCTGTTCCATTTGTTTTATTTCATTTGTTAATTCTAGCTCTTTATCCTCTTGTTTTTGTTTATTTTCATATAATAATTTTAACCTAGCTAATTCTTTTTCTAATTCACTTATTCTTGTATTTTTTATTTCTTCTAAATTTTGTACTTCTTGTTTTGCTTGTGTTTTTATTTTTTCAATTTCTCTTGATTTATCTATTTCTTCATTTTCTTTTGTTATTCTTACCATAGCTGTTAAACTATCTTCTAATTTTGCCGTTTCTTTTTCTAACATTAAGTATAAATTATTTTCTATTTTTTTATATCTTCTTCCTAGATTTGAAAATATTATTTTTATTATCATTCCGTCTTGATTTTCGTATGTTTTTTCGTCTACTGCAAATTCTTCTTTATTCATTATAATCTATGCATTATATTATGCTGTAACTCATATTCAAGACAATCCAATTCTAATTTTAACATGGATATATCTTTTCTTTGTGCTAGTAGTGATTTATTACATACTCCTGCTAATATGTTTTCTTCTAATCTTCTTTTTCTATGTTGTAATTCTTGTTCTTTTTCAACCATTATTTCCATTATTTCTTTTATTAATTGTTGTTTATAGATTTCTCTGTTCATACTGTTTTTTCAAATAGCAGACATATTTATATTCTATTTTTGAAATTATGTTTATCAATTGATCTTTTCTATCATTATCTGTTTTGACTAGTTGTGATAGTTCATATTCTATATATAAACATCTTAATTTTTTCCATATTTTTCTTACCTTTTTATCAATCTTGGTTCTTTTTATTTTAGTATTTTTATTTTTATTCATCATAACTTTTTATATAATATTTTAAAAAGCTTACTTAATTTATCTTGATATCTAATCTTTTTTAACCTGTAATTCCTACCATATCGCCTTAGCCAATATTCAGTCATATTTAATCTGCAATATCTAAATCATCATATAAATCATACATATCATAATAAAGCTCATCTTGTATACTTTGTATGGTTAACTCAGTCCAACCTTGGGTTGTTATTTCTATTATCTCATATGTTAATAATTTATTATAAATTTCTCTTTTTATATCAGTATTCAAATTTTTTAGTATATAGAGTAGTAATATCTTATAATCAACATTATCGTCTAATAGGTATGTTTCCATTTTTATTATTTTCATTTTTCACTAAAACTTTATTCCTTCCAACCTCTTAATAAATTATACTTGCTTATTATGCAAAAATAATAATTTAATAATCATCTCGTCTGGTCACTACTACAACTTTCTTCTTTGATTAGTTACCCTAATAGCGCCTCAACTTTGTTTACTCCCCTAAACGGCCTTCTCTGCCTACCGGTTTCAACCTTAGGATGGCATAGTCTGGGCATACTTATTCGAAGAATATTTCTGTAGCAAACTAGGGGTGGAAGCGGTTTTGTTATTTTAGAGTAGAGAGAAGATTGTTGGAAGAAGGATATTTTATTTATGAAGGCAAATGCCCCTTATATAGACATACATAATGACCTTTCATCCTTGTTAAAGGACGATTGACCTTTACTATTTACAAGTTACTTGACTCTTACTATTTACACAGTAACTTGACTCTTACTATTCATGGTTACTATTCATGAATAGGATACTGACACTATTTACTTTACAACTTTTTTACAAAAAACAAAATAGACTTTGGCCAAATGGCCGACATACTTTTTTCTTCTTTATTTAATGGCCTTTACTTTTTACATGTGGCCGACAATAATTATGACTAATTTACATATATTTTATGTCTATCTTTTCCCTATTTTCTTTTTCTCAGCTTACTCCAGTTGTACTTCTGGAATTATGTCATCACCTTGGTTGCACTTGGACATATATGGTCTGGTAATTGTGTCCGACTAGCTTGCAATATCTCATCATTAGTTCTTCGGATATGAATCCTTGCTTTATTGCTCTAGTTGTTGGCGTAGCTTCTGGTTTTAACAGGGTCAAAATCCATTTTTGGACTTCTTCCATATCTGCTTGTCTTATTTCTTTCGAATTGGCATATATCATTAAGTGGTCTCTCGAATAGTAGCTCCATATGGCGTTGCCTTGTAGATAGTTATTTGCTAGCTCTTGTATAATAGTTGATAATCCAATTATCCTTTTATTGGCATAGAAACTGGGTATCTCAACTCTTGTTATCTCTGGCTATTGGCCTATATCTTCTGGGATTATCATTTCTCGTGTTAGCCCAATTTTGACTATGTGGATCATTGGCTTTATTTCATCATAGAGTATCTCTGCTGGTGCTGTGTAGAATCTTATGAAAAATAAGTTTCCTTTTGTTATCTTTTTATATATTAAAAATGCTTTGTGGACCTCTGGGATTCCACTTATCTCTTCACCTGTATATGTATAGACTGTATTTAATAATCCATAGTTATAACAAGTTTTAACTAGGTTTGGATTAGTTTTTGGTTGTGCAATTAACTTATTATAGCCTTGTAGTTTTTGGGTTAGGTAGTCTTGGGTTTTTTCTAATGTTGTGGTAGATTTGGGTTTTTGATTTAAAAAGTTTTGTATTTTGTATAGGTTTTCAATATATGTTCGGGATATATGGTTGTATGTTTTCTTCTCTTTATGCAGGCTAGTTGCATAGGTAGATGTTTGTGGTGTTGAAGCATCTACTATCTGTATCTTTGGAGTAAATGGTTTGGTAAATATGCTATTTAGGTTTATGTTTTTTGGTGTAGGTTTCTCCATAGCTTTTTTGCTTGTACCTGCAGTATCAGTAATGTCATGGGTTTTAAGGAGTTTCCCAACGTCTCTTTTTAGCTCTGGCTGTTTTTCGTCTGCCGAACGACGTAGCTCCGCATTTTTATAGTCATGCTGCTGACTTGTAGATTCTTCCTTTTCTTCTAGCTTTTGAATTCTCAAGCCCATACTGTCCACTTTTGTACAAAGTGTAGTTAGGGTTTTGAGTATGTTTTCCATAACATTATCTTGTCCTGGCTGTGTAACTCTGTCTTGATAAATAGTCTGCAATCATATTTTTGTCAGTTTTTATTACCTCAATTGTAAATGTAAAAATTTAGTATGTTTAATACTAGTCTCCTTATTTCTTTTGTTGTAACTGAATCATCTAATTTTTTCGTTATCCACCATTTTACTTGTGTATTATCTGTTCTTACAATAAATTTATTGTAAACAATATATGGTTCAAATGCTAATTAATATTTATATAATGCGAATAATTCTTTTCTATTTATTTCCCATTTTATTTGTGCTTCTGTATAAGATCCTGAATAATACCTACAATGGTGTTCTATTTTGCACTACTGTCATATACATTTGAATGCACTTGGTTTTTTGGAACTTAGTGATATTAGAGATATTTAAGAAATCACTTTCTAAGTATTGGTTGTACAAGACATGTTTGTCGAAGTAGATTAAAAATATATAGCTTCGATTTAATTATTAGTTAATTTTGTGCTTTAGGTCACTTATATATTTAATTATGTGATTATACATTGGATATATGCAATTCAAAAGTGTTGTTGTAGGACGCCCAATGTTAAAGTTACAATAAGTGTTACTTTAGATCAAGATATAAAGATACACTTTATAAGTGTTGCTTTATATGTGATATAATGTTACACTTCATCCGTGTACAAGAAAACACTTATAAATTGTCACCAATAACAGTGTAAAGGCACGTTTTAAGTTTAGTATAATAAATAATGTGTGACTAATTCATCAAAGCAAAGTGTGCCCTTATATCTATTTGGCTACGCTTTATAAGTGTAGCCAAAGAAGGCGGCATTTAAAAATTATTTCCTAATGTCAAAGGTTACGCTTCTTTAGGCCACCCCCTAAAAAGTATTGCTTAATGTCCAAATGTGTATCCTTTCATCAAAGGCCACACATTTTGCTATTTAGGCTACACTATAGTGGTTTGGCATAGGCCTAAAATGGTGTAGTGTAGAGTCCCTTTTTGAAATGTCTTTAATTCCTTTATTAATCATCATAACTTAATGTAGGTCATAGGGTCTAACACTTGTATAATATCACCATCATCATAGCTCAATATGAATTGCTTGAGTATTGTCCGTTAATTAAAATTCATATAGGTGAGGTTAGCACATTAACATTCACATGTCATGATAAGGCACATTTATAAATCATTCACCATCCCTATAACATTTACATCTTAAGTTAAAACCTCACAATCATAGTCAAGATATTTCAATTCAACATCATACCATCCTATTAATCCTAATAAAAGTCATAATCCAATACAACATCACGAACTTAATCACAATAAACAAAAATTTGAAGTAAATGATTGGGATCACAAACCTTCCATGTCTACATCATAATCCATCATCAAGTTCTTACCATCAACCCCTATTTCAACCTAATTAGGGTACAATATCATCATAATTCAAAGAACAACACGATATAAAGTCTAAAAGAATCACTACATCACAATTCAATACTAGATCAAAGCTTTAGACAAGATACTTAGGTCAATTCACAACATACTTCATAACCTAGATCACTTGTCAAGAACTCGTGTGAAAGGACTATAAATCACCATAATTCATTCATGATTAGTATAAAAACATCATCTAGTAGTAATTAAACCAATAAAAAAGTCAATAGAACCAATACAATATAATTCATATCAAGATCATAACCTAGGGTTAAGTGGAAAAAGTCATCTTCTACAAACTAGACCAAACTATCAAGATATATCATAATTAAGTTATAATAAATGTTAATATATTTATAATATTCAAAAGAAATCACAAACAAATCAATTCATAATATCAATTTCGAGATTGGATGACACCCACTTGAAACGCATATTTTGGAAATCAATTTGATGGTACCCTTTGAGGAAAGAGGTCTCAAAGGTTAATTATATCCCATAAATTACTAATTGATGAATATTGAGGGTGAAAATTTACTATTTGCATCCCTTTAAGTCCTCCCCTATCTTGGTCTTCAATGGTGTTTTTCACTAGCGAGAGAAAGAAGAGAGAATGAACAAAGTTTAATTTTTTAGTTGTGATTAGTCTAATGGGGTTGGGGTCTTTATACGGGGTGTTAATTTAATTAATTAGGATTCCATAATCCCATTACTAAAGACTGAACCCCTTAATTAATTTGAACTATTTAAAAACGTGGAGAAAATTACAATGACCACAGACGACACCACGATCGATGGAGCATGGGTCAATCAACGACCATTGTGCCCTTCCGTGCTGTATATCCATCGTTTTGGTCGGAGACTATTCAAAGTTACCCCTGAGTGATTTTGTCTAAGTGACCATATATGGTGGCATCGATGCCCCTACGATTCACCAATGGCCATTGATTTGTCCTTGGGGAGTCACATCCGGATGTTTTTACCATGAATCAACTTAAACATTTTCGACACCCTTACACAAATTTTCATCATTTTTTGACTTCGAAATGATAGTCAAATAGACTAATGAACACTAGTACCTCCTTGAACTAGTTTCCGGACATCATGAACGTTATTAGACATTTTTGTTTCTAGACTTACTAATGACTTATAATCATTGAGATGGACTTTAAAATAGTGTCTAAACATTAGGACACTTATTTTTTGCTCTAGAACACGTCTTGAATTTTCGAAGTGTTACACTATCTTTCATTACATAAGACATGAAGAGTAGTGTGGAATTTAAACTTTTCACGACATTTAATACAAGAAGGAATCTTTTATTAATACAAAGAAAATGTCATTGTCACAAGACAACTTAAAGATATGATATAATATCTTAAGGACACCTGTTTTTACATTTAAAAGAAGTACATAATAAGAACTTATACAAAACTTAAAGAATTAGGAACTATGCCCTTAAACATGTGAGGAAATACTTTTTATTGAGAGGATCAAATCCCATGCTTGCCTTCTAAACATCAACTTTGCTTTCAAACATATACTTATAGAGTATAGAAAAGTACGGGGTTAGTATAAAACAATGTACTAAGTATGGCGTATGCAAAACATACAAAAAGAGACATTTTAGTAAAACACATTTTTCATGACAATTGAGTAAAACACTCAAGAAAATAGAAGTAAAAAAACATAAGAATCTCCATTTAAAACATAGAGAAGGGTTTCCATAATTTTAAGCAAAATGAACATTATACAGTAAGATTCCCAAATCACAGTGAACTTTTTTTTGACTTTACAGTTATGTATCCCTATTAAAAAAAATAGTGGACTCCCAAGGACAAGCAACGAGGAAGTGAACTCATTTCCATAGGAGTTTCCCTAACTAAGGTTATCTTAAGACTCACCAAGGTAAGACATGAAGTAAATGCACATATACCTCCTTCAATACACACCAAAGAGATCCTCAAGACCACCCCTTTTTGGCTTACTCACCTAGGGAGAACAACTCCCCATTGATTGACAAGACATTAGAAGAACACTCAAGCAACACATAAAGACTTCCCTTTCGAAATGCCTACTTAGTGAAATGAGTAGATGGATTCCCATTCCACCCCCTACCCTAAGTAGTACACTCTTTTAAAAGGCTTAGCACCAAGGATCCCCTTTCAGAATGTCTACTTAATGCAATAGATAACATATCATTCCACTACCTACCCTAAGATGTACGTTCTTTTAGGATACTTAGTTCATTCAATTCATATAAGGCTCACCAAGACTCCCATTTCGGAATGCCTACCTAGTGAAATGGATATATAACGTCCCGTTCCACTACCTACCCTAAGTAATACACTCTTTTAGAACACTTAAAACGTTCATTACTTTTATGGGGGGTATCTTAACTGCCATAGACCATGAGAGCTAACTATGGAATCCCGATACTTCCCTAATCGGAGCAGGGTCCCTTCACTTGCCTAGGTTGAGGTCTTACTTTTTAGCTTTTACATGGCTTTCCCAATAGCTACACCTATACAGGCGCATAGTTAAGGGATAATGAGTTGTTATTAAGTAACTCGTTCTGTTCTAACCAGGATTACTATCTTAAAAGGTACATTGTAATACAACTTCTCAACTCATGAAGAGTAACCACCCCTTCTTCATATCCTCTAGTTGCTAGGCAAAACTCCCAACGGATTCTCAACATTCATTACTAAAGGTCAAGGATAACTTTCTGGACACCACATCTCAACTCACGAAGGGTATCCATCCTACAACCTACATTATAAAACTCTTGTGAATAGTGAGGTTGCTTCTAAACACTTCATATCAACTCACGAAGAGTGTTCACCCAAAAACTTCTCTTTTTGACTTAACTTGGCTTCCTTCATTAATTCAAGTGTGAGCAGGTGTGTGTACATATGAACAAACCTTGCAGATAAGTATCATTTCATTCACATTTAACCTCTGTACATGATTAGACCTTCTTTCTTTATATCATACACTTTAACATGCTTCATATAATCATACATGTCATTTAGACATAATACTTAACATACTTTTCATAACAATCTTCATAAAACAAATTAACAAGAGTATCTTCATCTCCATATTTCTTCACATAATATGCCTTTATGTCCTTTTTCACCATACACAAGTAGCTACATATGCATACAATTCATGTAAACACCTCCACCAAGAAGGTGGATCATACCACTCAAGAGCATACCATAATTTATGCTACACAACATAACCAACTTACCCTTTAATCCAAGCTTCCATCACCTATAACCTTTTTCTGAACATTTCATCATATTATAGACCATAGGAAGTAGCTAAAAAACAATGTCAACCATAAAAAATCAAATCTCAAAGACTATCTATTCATGCTCATTTAACCCATTCCTTAAGCAATAATTTTATCAAAAGCTTTAACATGTTTTCATTGAAGTTTTAGAATTAAATCATCAACTAACATTAGAAACATCATTTTTGAATCATTAGAAATGTTTTCATGCAAGACCCATATTTAGAGTTAAAGATAAAAGAAGTTAGGGTTGGAAACCTTTTTGAAAATTCATCAGATGGGACTCCTTGAACAGAAGAGAGTACAAAGATGGATACCATACCTCAAATTGAAGAAACTCACCTAGTTTTTGGTGAAGAAATCAACAACCAACATCCCTCGTAGGTCTTCTTGACTTCTAACTTCCAGGGATACTTGAGAGAGAGTTTTTTTGAAAGATGGGCTTTGTGTTTTAGGAAATGAGGTCTAAAATTAGGTCTTAGGGTTTAAAATAACTTAATATACCTAATAAAACCTAAATAAACGTCCAAAGTCCTTAAAAGACTTGGAATTGATTTACCAAACACCCCAAGCCAAGGCAGCCTGCTAAAAGCTTTTTGGCAGCTCACAGACGGGACTAACCAATGGACCGTTTGTCCATCAATGGTGTGTTGGTGATGGTTTGTTGTTTGATCCTGAAACTTCCAAACATGCCGGAATTTCAGTTCCAATCGACGGAGCAAGTCGATGGGCTGTTGTTTGGACCATTGGCCCTCGTTGGTGGACATTGTCAAGGCAGTTTTGGTTCCAAGTATCGGGCCCTTCTCTAGGGCCCCTTGTGGGTCCTAGGTGTAGACATACCCGGACTTTAAACCCATAACCAAGTATTCTAGGTGTTAGGAACAATCCACACCGATTTCAAACAATATGAACACGTAAAACTCACTTAAACACATCTCGACACATAAGCCCTTTCTAAGGCATACTTTGTGAGCATCACGGACGTTCTTGGACATTTGACCTCCAAACTAAAACGAACTTCACATACTTCCTAAGGACACAAATATAAGTAATTTCAACTTAAAATTAACTCGATAAACTTTCACGAAGCTCTAGTTAACCTTAGTTCATTTTAGTGTGTTACAGGGGCTTTGAGTTTTTGGAAATGAAGTCTAAAATTAGGTCTTAGGGTTTGAAACTCTTTAATATACCTAAAATACCCTAAAAATATCATCAAAAGTTCATTAAAGACTTGGGGTGAATTTACCGAAAATTCCAAGCGAAGGTAATTTTTTTACAGCTTTTACAGGCAACACCAAAGTCTCCCCACAAATGGACCTTTTACCAATCGACGCCCCATCGATGGGGATCTGTCGATTGGGACTGAGACAACTTAATGTTAAGGCTTTGATAGGATTTCAGACACCCAAGGTAGACGGACTGTTTGTTGACCAACGGACCATTCCTTGTGGTCGTTGATGGTAACTGCTTGGCAGCATCCTCTCAAAGGGATGGGTCCTCTTCTAGGGCCCCCCGTGGGTCGTAGGTGGGGTTGTATGCGGACGTTAAACCTCTAAACATAGTCGTCTGCGTCATAGGAACATCCCACATCATTTTCTATTAAAACGAACACATAAAACTCAATAAAACACATCAAGACACAAAACCACTTTCTAAGACACACGTTCCAAACGTCATGAACGTTTGACCTCCAAACTTTAATAAACCTAAAAAACGTTGTAATAACATCAATATAACTGATTTTAACACAAAAATAACTCTTGAAACATCCAGGAAGCTCTGGTTCATCTTAGATTGTTTTAGGGTATTACATTCTCCCCCACTTGGCACAACATTCATCCTCGAATGACACTAAACTCTTTTAAGAACATTAAGGACTTACTAGCAGAATACAACACACCAAATGAAGGCTCAAACATTCATAGACAATGGACCAAACTTTCAAGGAACACCTACTACACATTGACAAGCATTTTCTATGCAACCCAAGAAACTCTTTGGAAGTAACTTCCACACTTCAAAACACATTATCATTCTTTATTTATGGAGGAACTACCTTCTCAAACTTTAACCATTCTCCTAAAAAACATTCTTCAACAGATTGAAAGCCATTATTCATAAAAAAGAATTTTTTTAAATTTTGCACTTCTTTATAGTGAACACAAAATCTTAATAGTGAAACATGCTAAAAATCCATTAATTCATCTTTTGAGCGATTTTAACATGAAGGCATGACCACATAAGATAAATCTTCAAACTTACTCACATTATAAAATGATAACACAACTTTGAAGCAATTAAGAAATATCATTAGCTACACATTAACATGAGAAATATAGGTTAACTACCAATTCTCCAAATGTAATCATAATCTCACCAAGAGCTTACAAAAAATTATACTATCAAAGTCACTAATAACATAAAGAGGAACTCAACTCATACTAATGTACAAGGCTCTTATGCATTACCAAACTACAAATTATTTAGGTCTCAAGCTTCAATAAGGATAGATGGAAGGATAATGATATCAACCACCTTTCTACCCAACTCATTGTCCCCCACTTAGGGTAAATCCATCTTCAAGATCTTATACTTCAAAGTACAACTACAATTCTCACAAGGTAGGAACTCACACTACTCTTAACTCATGCACTTTAAGACTAAACATGAACTTACAATTCCAGCATAGAACTCTTCTCTTAGGATTCAATCTAGAACAACACCATTAAGGATCACCTCAGTCAACTCTTAAAAATAACATAGCTCAATTCATAGAATAAAATTCCTTCTTCCTCACAACATTATCACATTCTTTCATCACATCCTCAATTTATTCCTTAGTTCTTCCATTATCATTGTAGACAATTATAAGATAACTCACTTTTCGCCTAAAAGGACTTCAAGCCACCATTTAAACTCTTAGCATGCTTAGAACTACACAACAATACAATTCCACATCATAGTACTTCAAACCTCATAAGTCACACATAAACATAAATGGCATTGCATAATATTGCTCACAACTAATCTTCACATCTACACTCTTAGCTACAAAACCATCATAATCATCAAAAATTAGTTTTCTCTCCCTCTAACTTAGAAACATCTCCCCTTCCTAGCAATCACATCTACAAAAATCACCGAATATGGGAAATCAAGAGAGAGACGTTATCAAGTTAAGTCTATGGAACGATATAAGAATAATGAAGAATGTTAATTATCATCCTATAGAATCTCATCGATGGATGTGTTGCGGATGACACCTATGAACAAGATTCTACTAGGCATGGCTTGAGCGACTGTAGACCCTCAACTATTTACCATAAACATACGTTCTGATACCAAGTTTGTAACTTCCCAAAAGTAACCCCTAGAATAAGGGAGAACCCATATGTTGAAACAATTGCGTACTTGACCTTTCGGAGGTCTTGTACAAGCCTTAGCTATCATTAATTACATAAGACATAAAAAGTAGATTGAAATTAAAACATTTCATGAATAACTAATAAAAAAAACTTCTTTCATAAAAGCTAAGGATTGATCTCGTCATCACAAGCCAACTTAAAGACATGAGATAAATATCTTAGGTACACGACACTTTACATTGAATCAAAATACATAGTAATTCTTTATAACAGAAAATAAAAAATATGACTATTAATCAAATATATGAAGACATACTTAGTCTTGAGAGAGTTTTTCCCAAGCCTGTCTCCTCGTTTTCAATCTTTCCTCCAACCTATACTATTATGTATAGATAAGTATGGACTTAGTACAAAACAATGTACTAAGTATGGCATATGCAAAAACATGAGAAAAGGGACATCTTAGTAAAATAAGCTTTTATACAAAATAAGTAAAAACTTCATATATATTGAAATAGGATAGTTTAAGAATCATCATTTATCACACAAAATAGACCTCTCATAATTTTAGAACAAAAAGATCACTTTACAGTAAACTCTAGAACAGTACAATGAACACAATGAAACCTTAAAGTAAACCATTCATCCCAAGCATTGTGAACTCATTTCCTTTGAGGTTTCCCTACCTATGTTATCCTGAGACTCTCTAAGGTCGGACAAGAAGGGACTGCCGATACACCCCCTTCTAGACACACCAAATCAATCCTTAAGAATACCAACCTTAGGCATACCTTGTCCGGGAATAATCTCCACACTCTTGGCTATACAATTGAAGAACATTCACACAATAAGGACTTCATGTAAGAAACATTCTAAAATAGGACTTATAAGTTACACTTATTGCAATGAGAGAGTAGCATCCCACACTACTACTCTCACTTAGTTCTCCTTGAGGGTTCCCTTGGATTAAGCACTCTACATTAGTCATACATAAATTCATTAAACAAAACTTAACTTTAACTTGATTCATTAAAATTAGACCTTAAGTCATCTAAATTCAATTAAAACACAAAATAGAACTCACCAAGACTCCTATTTTGGAAGGTCTAATTAGTTCAATGGATAGATAGCGTCCCATACTACCACCTATCCTATGTAGTATGTTCTTTTAGGAGATATAGTTCATAAAATTAACATAAAACCCATGAGAACTCCCCTTTAGGAAGGTCCACCTACTAAAATGGATACATAGTGTCCCATACCACCACCTACCCTAAGTAGTAAGTTTTTTAGGAGAATTAGTCCATTCATTCTTTTGTAGGGTAATAGCTTAACCGACATAGACCATAAGAGATAGACATGGAATCCTAATACTACCCACCCTTATCGGAGGAAGGTTCCCTACTTGCCTAGGCTAGGGTCATCCTCTTACCTTTTACATGGCTTTTCTAATAGCTACACCTAAGCGGGCATATAGTTAAGGGAAACGGAAATTGATAATAAGTAAATCATTATCTACTAAAGAGGAGTACTCATCCCAAGAGGTACATTGGAATACAACATCTCAACTTATGAAGTGTAACCACCCCTTCTTCATATCCTCTCAAAGCTAGGCATAACTCCCCCTATGATGTTATTGGTTTTATTAACTTGGTTATTAGTTGAATTACTATCCTATGATGTTATTATATCAATTATCAATAGATTAATACAAATATTAATCCTATCATTCTAGTTCATGAGTAATTGATCTAGATTGTGACTTTGTTCTAAGTCTTTTATCGTAAGCTATGAACTAGTGATGAATTGTGATGTAGTGATTCCTTTGGCTTTATTGTCATGTTAGTTATTGATATGCGTTGATATGTCACCATTTCTTAGTTGAGTTAAGTTTTGATGTTAATACCTTGATTATGTATTATGAAGGAGATTTGGTAAGTTTTGTGATCCCTATTCATTACTTTAAGTATGGCAACTTGTGAATAAGTGATGATATTGCATTTAAGTGTACTTTGTATTAAAATTTATAGGTTTGGTATGATATTGAATTGAAATATGTTGACTATGGTTTGCGAGGTGTTGGATAAGATGTCAATGATATAAAGATGGTCATAACTGACCAATGTATCGTATCATGGTGTGATTCTGTAAATGTGTTAAACTCAATTATATGAATTGTAATGAAAGGAATATACAGATGAAATTATTTTTGAGCTATGATGATGATGATTATACAAGGTATAGACACTATGACCTACATTAAGCTCTGATGATTAATAAAGATATTAAATGTATTTTAAAAGGAACTATAGCTTAGCACCGAGTTAACTAGAGTGAGAAGTGTCCCTTCCCACATAGGGAAGGTAGGATCATTAGGTTACTCTTGACATTGATACCATAATGCATGTAGAATAAAGAGGGTCCCAACTATGTATCCTAGTTCTTGAACTACGTTGCACCCATAGGAATACTAGCTATTGGATCCACTTACTTTCTATGTTTATGTTTGGGTACTACATTGGCAAGTTGTCTGCCTTCCTTCGGTGTAGGGTTCCATAACACCGGATTCCAAATTGGGTCATGTGGTCAATGTATGTTAATTCAAGATATTTCCAAAAGTTTTAATGAACTAAAGGAATCAACTCTAACTAGGATGACCTAAGGGGTTTATCTTTCTCTAGGTAGGGGTATGGGACTCTACCTAAACATTGGACTTGTTAGCCTTGAAGAAAGTATTAGGAGGATGTTCTTACATATACATATGTTTATCATTGTACATGTTATGGATATGATGATCTTTCACATTGATATTACTACATGATGTTTGGTTTCACTTATGAATATGTGTTGGTCTCTATTTCAAAACTATATGATCATATGTACTCTGAAATGATATGTTATGTGAAGTTGGATATTAGTCATGGTTCTTATTGGGTTTACTTGATTGAGTAAGGTTATGAGTCTTTGCTTGGTCATTGCACTTGTCAACTTAATGATGGTTCATGGGTAATTGTCTTGCTTTGGTTATGTTTTAATAAACTTTTATTCATGCTTGTGGCTATTATAACTTGATGATAGAGTTTCTTTGAATAGTTGTTCAATTATATGATATGCATGTTGACTGACTAGACTAAGTATTCTTGGTATTGTGATGTACATTCTTATTACTTAATGAATATGTCTTTATGATTCATATGATATTTTTGAATATGCAAAAGGATTTTAAAATTAAAAATTTCATACTTTAACAAATTGTCTCTTTTTAGCATGATTTCATGATATGTGTGCACAGGGTCTCATACTTAGTCCAAGTGGTGTACTAACTCCATTTTCTCCCTTTTCCTTAATATTTTAGGTTCCTATCGTTGAAGGGTTTTGAGAAAACATTGAAGGAAGACTTGGAATTCTCAATCATCCAAGTTGGGCAGGTCCTCACTTTCTGATGGCAATGTAAATATCAATTTTCTGAAGTTGTTCTAGTTTTAAGACTTTTATGTTCTTTCCTTTTCATTTGAGTACTAGGAATTGCATAGCATATATGTGGCTTTATTATATTGATTTATGGTCTAGGCCCAATTTGTTATATTCTTATTTTAGATAGTTATGAGAGGATACATTTTGTTTTAAGACTATGTTATATCTTATTTATCTATGTTCAATAAAAGTAGAAGACTATGTAATCTTCCTATACGAAGGGTCTATGTATGCTCAATAGAAGTATTATGTGTATGTAGAGGTCTATAAAAACCTAAATATTGAAGTAATGAAAAGTTTTAAAATATTTCGTATTTTTGACCTATGTATCTAATGATGTAAGCTAAGAGGCTTGTCTTGGTCCTTAAAGAGGCCGCTGCCGCCTATTACGTCTAGGGGGTGTCCCCAGATGTAACAACCAATCCATACATGAGTAGTATAATATAGTAATGATTCATTATAATTTAATCACAATCCAAATAAACTATACAGAAATCAATATGGAAGATCAATTTCAAGATTGGAAAAGACCAACATGAATACTCATCTTTTGAAATAAATTTGAAGGACCCCTTTTGGGAAAGAATTACCAAAGGTGAAAGGAATCACATACCTTAATGTTTAATGAATAGTGATGTATAGACTTTTCTTATTGCAGACTTAAAACCCACGTTTACATTGTCTTCTCTGATGTTCTTCAACTTGGGATTGAGAATTAATAGAGATTGAGGAGAATTTGGGTTTGGAAATTATGAGTGCTTAGGTTAGTTTAATTAGATCAGGGTCTATATATAAGTCATTAATAAACTTTATTAGATTTTGCGAAACCCCTAAATAATTAAATAAAAACCTATTTAAATAACTCAACCTAACATAAAACGAGCAGCAAAACTTTTCACTCTTAAAAGAGACCCCGTATACGCCTCATTTATCCATTGATGGATCAAGGGACCAACCGTCGTGTTGGTCCATAGTTTAGCTCAAAGGATTGCCAAAATCCTGATTTTTAAAAAAATTCTAAGTGTCCATGGATGGAGGCAATCGACGACCCGTATGTTAGACAACGAGCCATTGATGGCAACCGCCTGTGGACACTACCTCATGCAACCTTTGACCCAAACGCAAGGGTCGTCCTTAAGGCATCATGGTTGGTCCTTCGGGAGTCGTACCCAGAAGTTTCTACTATGAATCAACTCTTATATGTTTTATACACCCTTCCACCAAAATTCATTAATTTCCGACTCTTAGAACTTAGTAAAATATAATAAGGCATAATAGCACCTCATTGAACTAATATCCTACTCCTAGGTTTTGATCTTGATATAAATTAGGTTGTATTGGTTTAATTGGCTTGGTTATTGGTTTAAGTGATACTAGATGATGTTGCTAAACTAATCCTGAATGGATTAGGGTGATTTTTAGTCTTTCATGCTAGTTCTTGGGAAGTGATATATGTTATAGAGTATATTGTGAATTGACCTAAGTATCTTGTTTAAGCTTTGAGCTAGTATTGAATTGTGATGTCGTAATTATTTTACCCTTGATTTTATGTTGGTCATTGAGTTATGATTATGTTATACCCTAATTTTGTTTAATTAAGGGTTGATGGTAAGACTTTGAGTATGAATTATGAAGGAGACTTAGTAAATTTTGTGATCCCTATCCTTTATTTCAAATTATGGTTAATTGTGATTCGGTAATGTTGTTGTATTGGAGTATGCCTTGTATTAGGATTTGTAGGATGGTATGTTGATGAATTGAAATGTCTTGACTATGATTTTTAGGTGTTGTCTTAAGATGTAAATTTTATAAGGATGGTGAATGATTTACCAATGTGCCTTATCATGATATGAGAATGTTAATGTGCTAAACTTACCTATATATATTAAAATGAAAGGACAATAAGCATATAATTCTTATTGATCTATGATGATGATAACATTATTCAAGGGTTAGACCTTATTACCTACAATAAGCTATGACGATTAATATAGGCATTAAATACATTTCAAAAAGGCACTCTAGCTTAGCACCGAGTAAACTAGAGTCAGGAGTGTCTCTTCTCACATATGGATGATAGGATCACTAATGTACTATTGAGATTGGAGATTACAATACATGTAACATAAAGAGGGTCCCAACTATATCTACTAGATCTTGAGCTATGCTTCCCCCGTAGGAATACTAGATAGTGGATCGATGTAGTTGCTATGTTCATGTTTTGGTACTACCTTGGCATGTAGCCCGCCTTCTTCGACGAAGGGTTCAATGACACCGGATTCCATATTATCTCATGATATCTATATCGGTTATGGAAAGATGTTCCCAAAAGGTAAAGTGAACTAAAGGATTGATCACTAACTAAGATGACCTAAGGGGTTTAGCATAGTCTAGGTAGAGGTATGTGACTCTACCTAAACATTGCACTAGTAATCCTTTAAGGGAGTTTTAGGAGGATTTTCTTATGTATGAAAATTCTTATAATTCTATATGAAATGTATATGATGAACTTGCACAATGTTCATACTATATGTTTATTTGGTGTCACTTATGAATATGTGTTAGTCAATATTGTTAAAGTATGATGCTATGTACTCTTAAATATTATGATAAGTGAAGTATGCTGTTATTCAGTATTCTTGTTGGGTTACTTGATTGAGTAAGGTTATGGGGTTTTTCTTGGTCATTGCACTTCTTGACTTGATAGGGGTTTATGGGTAATTGTCTTGCTTTAGTCATGTTAAAAAGTATTCTTATTCATGCTTGTTACTATTATGACTTGATAATAGAGATTCTTGGCTATGCATTAAACTATAAGCTATGCATGCTGACTTGTCTAGACTTGGTGTTTTTTTTTGTGATGTACATTCCTATAACCTAATGAACATATCTTATTTGTTGGTATGATCTAGATGAATGTGGTTAAGTTGAAAAGTAAATTGCATATCTTTATGAAATGTCCATTTTCTTAGTATAATTTTAAAGTATGTGTGCATATTGTCTCATACATAGTACAAGTGGTGTACTAACCCATTTCTTCCTTTCCCAAACATTTTAGTTTCCGGTCGTTGAAGTGCTTTTTGAAGATAACTTGAAGAAGGCTTGGATCTCTTGATCATACAAGTAGGGTAGGTCCTCACATTCTGAGGCGGTGCCACTATGTATCTAATGGAGTTTTTTTTTATTTTAAGACTTCCATATTTCTTTCTTGTCCATTCTATATGAAACAATGTATAGCCCATGTGAGGCATTCTTATTTTGATATGTGGGTTATGCCTAAGTTGTTACACTCTTATTAGATGGTTATGAGATGACGACTACTATGACTATGTTATATTTTATATACTTAAGTGCAATAGAAGTAAAATACTAAGTGATCTTCCTATATGAAGGGTCAATGTAAGATACTCGATATATATATGCTATGTGTATGTAAAGATCTATGTCAACTTCCGAGTAGAGGTAATGAAAAGTTTTAATTTTTTAGATAAATTTTACCTATGAATGTAATGATGTAAGCTAAGAGGCTAGGTTAGTCCTCCAAAAAGACGAAGATGCTGGTTACATCTAAGTGTTATTCTAGGATGTCACAATCACAGAATCAGAGAATGAGGTTAAATATCTTTGATTGATGTCTCTCTCAACCACGTGTATGTACGTTTATATTCATAATTCTGAAGCGTGCCACATTTATAAATAGCATTCTATTAGATTCTTAGGAAACTCTCACTTTCTTTAAAGTAGAATATTGTGCCTTTAGAGTGTTAGCTATAAGTACTTTTGCATCTAATCCTCTTATTTTTATTATAGGCCATGAATACTCAAAGGAATGTGACATGATAACTAGAAGAAGAGATTGCCAATGCAAGAATTCCTCCCCGTTGTAATCAAGTCTATCCTCTTGATGAAGATGTGAATGATGATCAAGCCCCAGTGAATCCTCCTCTTTTGATGTATGAGAACATAAGGGACACTCTCTTTCAAATAGACCAAGCCATTACTGTTCAAGAACAAGCAGCCACTACTCAAGCCCAAGCCATGACGACCAAAGCTAATTAGGAGGTTGTACCCCGAGTTCATGAAAAAGTTGCTACCATGTCCTCCCTTCTAAGGGATTTTACTAGGATGAACCCTCCTACTTTCTATGAGTCCAAGAAAGTCAATGACGTTCAAAAGGTGTGCCTTAGAAAGTACTTGTGTGTCTTGATGTTTTTGAGTGAGTTTTACGTGTTCGTTTTACTTGAAATTTATGTGGGATGATCCTATGACCTAGACGATTATATTTCGGGTTTTAACATCCGCTCAAGACCCCACGTAGGTTGCATGAGGGTGCTAGAAGCGGACCCAAGATGTAGCAACTAAGCTGCCAAAGCTGGGCAATTGACCCCCACAATCTAATGTCCATAACCTCACAATGCCCCGTCTTTTGGGGGAGCATTCCGATACTTAGTTGGAGAATATCCCCCCATGAAGAAGTCTCTAAACTTATCAAAGCCCCAACATAACGTGATGTCGATCAAACGATGCCAAGTAGCTTGGGGTCATCGATTGGCACCTGCAAAAGCTACTGAACCCTAGCTGCCAGCTTGGGGTGTTTTGTTTAAGTTCACCCCAACTCTTGTAGGACACTAGGATGATATTTTTAGGTTTTTAAAGTTATATTAGATTAGTTTTAAGTCCTAGACATAGAAAATACCCCTCACTTCAAATATTTAAACTCCTTCTCAAAAGAAAACTCTCGCTAAGGCACCATTGGAGCTAAGACTCAAGGAGGGAAAGAAGGTCTGGTTTGGACGTGTTTATTCACAAAAATTAATGGTATTCCTTGTAATTTAGGTATGGTATCCATACTTGAACCATCTTCCATTCAAGGAGTCATTTCCAAAATATTTCAAAAAAGGGTTTTAAAACTCTAGTTTCATCTATCTTTGATTTTAAGCATTGATCTTATTGTAAAAGTGTTTTAATCATTGAAATGTTTTTATTCTAGTATGAAGTTATGATTGTAATTTCGAAACCCTTTATAAATATTTAAAACTTTTAGCTTAAGAAATGGGTTAAATGAGCATGTTTGTGTAGGGTATGAACTTTGGTTTTCTTGTGTTGTTATTATGATTTAGCTATTGACCTAAGGGCCTTATTTTGATTAAATATTGAGAAATTTTTTAGAGGTGGTGATGGCTTGGTTATATGTAGAGTGCTTATATTATATAATTCTTATTATAGATTGCGCTTGAGTAGTATGGTCCATCTTCTTAGTGGTGGTGTTTGTTTGCTGAACATGATATTATTTAGTATGTATTGTGATTGATGCTTTGAATGCCTAGTATTTGAAATGAAGTGATATTCGTGATGGCTGTTGTATTGTGCTTTTTGAAGCTTGAATTGCATGTTTAGCTTAGATTATTCCTAAATGAAGGACAAGATTATGTGAAACATTTATAGGGTTTCAATGTAAGTCTAAAGAATGTATAGAAGTTAATTTGAATGAGATGATGTTTAGGTGCAAGGTGTCCTCACATGTACACACATACACTTAAATGAATATATGAAGCTAAGTTGAGTAAAAAGGAGAGTTATGGGCTGAACACTCTTCGTGAGTTGAGATGAAGTGTTTACTAGAAGCCTCACTATCTCCTAAGATATTTCTAAGTTAGGTCGGAGGATGAATACCCTTCGTGATTTGAGATGTGGTGTTCACTATTTATCCTTAATCTATAGTTTATAATTTTATGAATCCGTAAGGAGTTATGCCTAACACCGAGAGGATATGAAGAAGGGGTGGTTAAACTTCGTGAGTTGAGATGTTGTATTGCAATGTACCTCTTGTGATGAGTACTCCTCGTTAGTAGAGAATGAGTTACTTAGTAGCAATCTCTTTATCCCTTAACTATGTTCCCGCATAGGTATAGCTATTTGGAAATCCATGTAAAACCTAAAAAATATGACCTTACTTAATGCAAGTAAGGATCCCTTACTCGATAAAGATTAATATCGGGATTCCTTGTCTAGCTCACAGATTTTTACCAGTTAAGCTAATTCTCACAAAATAATTAAATGAACTAAGTCTTCTAAAAAGAAAGTACTACTTAGGGTATGTGGTGGTATGAGATATTATCTATCTAATTCACCAAGTAGGACCTCCCGAAAGGGAGGTCTTCGTGCCAAACCTTCTAAGACAGTGTACTACTTAGGGTAGGTGTCTGTATGTTGCGTCATATACTCATTGCACTAAGTAGGAATTCCAAAAGGGAAGTATTTTGTGTGTTGTTGGGTATTCTTCTAATGTCTTGTGATTTGAGTGGTGACTAATTCTCCCAAGTGTAGTAAGCTTTTGGTGGGTAGTCTTAAGAATCCCCTTGGTGTGTATTGAAGGAAGTGTTTAGACGTTTTCTTGATGTCATACCTTGGAGAGTCTTAAGATAATCTTTGTAAGGGAACACTTCTACAGAAATGTGCTAACTTCCTCATTGGAAATACCATGGAAGTTCACTTTTTTTGGAGTCTCGTTAGTTCACTGTAATGGTTTTAAAAATTCACTATAATTTTTGTTAGATTCTTGTAATGTTATCAATCTAAGAGAATCCATTAGGATATCTAAGTGGGAGTGGTCGTATGTGATGCTACTCTCACATTAAACTAAGTGTGACCTATAAGTACTTTTGGAGAAGGGTATGTACATGATATCCGTATGAATGAAAGTTTGGCACATGTTTAACCAAGAGTATGGACTTGATTTGCATACGAGGTAAGCCTATGGTTGATCGTCCTAAAGACTGATTTGGTATCCTTGAAGGGGTTTTATGGGTGGTCCCTTGTTGTCTTACCTTAAGGAGTCATAGGAGGACTTGGTTAGGGAAACTTCAAAGGAGAAAGGGTTCACAAGACTCGGACTATGTCATTCACTGTAATAATTCTTAATGTTACTGTAATGTGTTCTTTGATTTAAAAAATATGAGATTCCTTTACAATGTGTTAAATGATGATACTGATACTATTTAAAATCTTAAATCATGAATGTTTTACTAAATTGACATGAAATGTTATTTTACTAAAATGTCCCTTTTTACACGATTTTGAATATGCCATAATCAGTACATTGTTTTGTACTGACCCCATAGGTAATTGAAGCCAGGTTGAAGACTAGAAGGTGAATCTTGGAAAAGTTTCTCTAAAGGCAAAGCATGTCCTCATATATTTGAGGGCATAGTCCGTTTTATAATTTCTTATTCAAAGACTTATTGTGTATTTCTTGATACTGTAAAGGGCCATGTCCCTAAGATATTATGTTGTGTCTTTAAGTTGGCTTGTGACGATGCAATTCTCTAACTATTTATGGAAGGCTACTTTTTATGAAATGTCTTGAAATGTTTTAATTTCGCACTACTTTTCATTCTTATATAATCAACAATAGTTAAATGGCTTCTACAAGACCTCTAAGGGTCAAGTACGCCTTGCCAGAAAACAAGGGTTCTCCCTAACTTCTAGGGGTACTTTTGGGCCGTGACAGATGCTAAGAGGGAAACATCTCCTGATGGTGGTTCTTTAAAGAATAGGCTTGAGATACAAGACAAGCCTAGGTGTAAGAAGCGGATTTCTAATCAAGTTTATTATAAGTTTACAAAGTCTAGCGATAATAGGGTGTCTAACCCTTAGTATAAGAAGGGAAAGGTTACTAGTTCACCAACCAAAAATCCAACTTGTGAAAAATGTGGCAAGAAAAACTATGGTGATTGTATTAAGGGGACACACAATTGTTTTGAGTGTGGTAAAGGGGTCAATAAAAGAATAGTGGTCAGGCTCAAGAAAGTGGTTCAAATGAGGCTTCAAAGAAGAACTGCTTCTACGCTCTCTACTCTAGGTGTGAGAAAAATCTTTCTCCCGATGTGGTGATCGGTATGTTGATAGTCTTCTCTATTGATGTATATGTCTTACTTGATCCCGGTGCTACCTTATCATTTGTTACTCCTATAGTAGCTAAAACGTTTGAAATTTTGCCTAATATCTTGCATGAACATTATATATTCTGTGCCCCATTTGGTGAGTCGGTTGCTGCAAAAAGGGTGTATAGAAATTGTCCTATAATGTTGACCAATAGATTTTCTTATGTTGACCTAGTAGAACTTGATATGCTTGATTTTGATGTAATTTGGGTATGGATTGGAGTCATGCTTGGTTTGCCTCTATAGGTTGTATAACGAGGGTAATCAAATTTAACTTTCCAAAAAAGCCTGTTTTAGAGTTGAAGGGGGGAAATTCTATCCCTAGAAGTCGCATCATATCTATTGGAAAGCAGGAAAAATGATTTCTAGAGGGTACTTATATCATATATTAAGAGTCAAAGACTTGGACTCTGAAACTCCTCCAATTGTGTCGGTCCCCATGGTGATGGAATTTTTGAAGGTCTTTCCTAATGATGTTCCCGGTATTCCTCCCGAACAGGAAATTGATTTTTATTTTGACTTGTTACCGGATACAAATCCCATTTCAATTCCTCCTTATTGGATGGCTCCGACCAAATTGAAAGAGTTGAAGGCTCAACTCAAAGATTTACTAGACAAGGGCTTCATTAGACCTAGTATTTCTTCATGGGGTGCTTCGATTTTTGTTGTGAAAAAGATGGTGTGGGTCCCTTAGGTTGTGCATTGATTACTTAAACCTCAATAGAGTCACTATTAAGAACAAGTATCCTCTCCCTCGTGTTGATGACTTGTTTGATCTACTCCAAGGGGCAAGCTACTTTTCTATGATTTACTTGAGATCGGGGTATCATCAACCTAGAGTGAGAGGTGAGGATATACCAAGGATGACATTTCAGAGTAGATATGGTCACTATGAGTTATTAGTAATGTCTTTTGGTCTCACAAATTCCCCGACGATGTTTAAATATGTTATGAATAGCGTGTTCGAATTTACTTAGATTCATTTGTCATTGTCTTCATTGATGACATCATCGTATATTCAAAAAAGGAGGGTGATCACATGAACTACTGAAGGATGGTGTTGGAAGTGCTTATGGAGAATCAATTATTTTCTAAGTATAGAAAGTGTGAGTTTTCATTGAGGTAGGTGATATTTATTGGTCATATCATCTCTAGTGAGAGAGTTGAGATTGATCTAAGGAAAATCGAGGCGGTGAAAATTTAGCCTAGACAATTTACTCCAACTGACATGTTATGTTTCTTGGGTCTTGTGGGTTATTATCGGAGGTTTGAGGATGGTTTTGCATCCATTGTATCTATCTTGACTACATTGACTCAAAAGAGTAAGAAAAGTTAGTAGTAGAAGGCATGTGAGAGAAACTTCCAAATCTTAAAAGATAGGATTACTTCCGCTCTAGTTTTGACATTACCGGAGGTGTAAAGGGTTTCGTTCTATATTATGATCCATGCCGAATGGGTTTAGTGTTGTTCTTATGAAACATGGGAAGGTGGTAGGCTATGCTTCCAAACAACTTGAGATGCATGAGAGAAACTATCCAATTCATGATCTTGAATTAGCGGTTGTGGTATTTGGTTTAAAGCTATGGAGGAATTACTTGTGTGGTGTCCATGTTGATGTGTATTCTGACCACAAAAGTCTCCAATATGTGTTTACTAAAAAGGAGTTGAATTTCAGACAAAGAAGGTTGTTGAAATTGTCGAAATATTACAACATGAGTGTCCTATATTACCCCAGCAAGGCCAATGTGGTTGAGAATAATCTAAGTCATATGACCATTGGTAGTATGTCTTAGATAGATGAAGCCAAGAAAGGACCTAGTGGGAGATGTTCATACGTTAGGTAGATTAAGTGTGAGGTTGAAAGATTCTCCGAATGGTTGTTTCATGGTTAATCATCACTCCGATTTATCATTGATAATTAAGGTAAAGTCCATACACCACCTTGATAAATCGTTGATAGAGTTGAAGGAATCGGTACTTGGAAAACATAATGAGCCATTTTCCGTATAGAAGAATTGTGTCTTGATGTATCAAGGAAGATTGTGTGTTCCCAATGAATATGGGTTGAGGACCGAATCCTTGAGGAAGCCCATGGATCCCGTTACTCCATTCATTCGGGTTTGACAAAAATATACCATAACCTTAGGGAAGTATCCTGATAGGAAGGTTTGAAGAAGGACATAGAAAAGTTTGTTGCTAAGTGTCCAAATTGCCAATAAGTGAAAGCCAAACATCAAATGTAAAGTGACGTGCAACAAGAAATCCAAGTCCCTACTTTTATGTGGAAAGACATAAATATGGATGTCGTAGTAGGTTTGCGTCGGACTCAAAGACAATATGACTCTATATAGGTTATTGTGTATAGGATTTCCAAGTCTGCTCATTTTATTCCCATCAAGTCCACTTATTCGGCAAGTGATTTGGCAAGGATATTCATATATGATATTGTGTGTCACCATGGTATTCCGTTATTCCATTATATCGGATCAGGATGCACAATTAAAATCTAGGTTTTTGAGGTCATTCCAAGAAGGGTTGGGTACTAATGTAAAGTTAAGTACCTTTAAAGTTATGCTTAGGTGTTGTATAATTCATTTCAAGAGAAATTGAGATAAGCATTTGCCTTTGTCGAGTTTGCTTACAATAACAGTTTCCATTTATCCATATCCATGACTCTTTATAAAGCCATGTATGTTAGTAGGTGAAGGTCTCCTATTGGATAGTTTAAAGTTGGTCAACCTACGCTTGTTTATACCGACTTGATTATAAGACTTTGAAGAACTTTCATATAATAAGGAATCGCTTGCAAATTGCCTATAGTCGGCAAAAGTCTTATGCTGACAATAGGATAAGGGATTTACAATTTGAAGAAGGTGATAAAACGTATTTGAAAATTTTGCCGATGAAAGGGGTGGGTAGATTTGGCAAGAAAGGGAATTTGAGTCCTCCTTATGTGGGTCCCTACGAAATCTTGCAAAGGGTTAGTAAGATTACCTATGAGTTAAGGTTGTCTAATGAATTTGCTTCGATTCATCCCGTTTTCAATGTTTACATGCTTAAGAAGTGTATCGGTGATCCCAACTCTATTATTCCTATTGAGGGTCTTGGTGTGAAGGATAGCCTCTCTAATGAAGATTTTCTAGTTCAAATACTTTATAGGCAAGTAAAGAGTTTGAGATATAAAGAAGTGGCTTCAGTAAAGGTGTTGTGGAAGAATCAGCTAGTTGAGGGTGCAACATGGTAGGACGAGGCCGACATAAATTCCGTTAACTAAGGTTAGTAGTTCTTACTAATAAAGATAATAATTATTAAAATTGAAGTTGTTTTTCTTTTTAATGATTTTTTTAGAATGGTGTATTTTTGATGTAGTTACAGTGAATTATAGTAAATGTGCATTTTGACATTAAAAATTGCAGTTTTGCTTGTTTTGGGTCATGTTGTGCATTTTGATATAGTGAGTCTTTATGAAATGTCATGTAGAATATTGGTATGTTTAAATTTTGCATAATTGATTTATAAATGCTATGTTGAGCTCTTGTTGTTGTGAGAAGGATATTCCTCATAATGTATAGATGAATCTTATGTATGGTAATTAAAGCTTTGAATTGCCTTGTGTAAGTGATACAGTTGATGTTGTTATCTATTTTTACTGGTTGGCATACTAGTTTTGAGTCTATTCCTTCCTTCAAAAGATTTTTAGTGTCATTTGGGGACGAAAGTTCCTAAGGGGGGGGGGGGATAATGTAACACTTCAAAAATTCAAGACGTGTTCTAGAGCCTAACAGAAGTATCCTAAGGTCTAGACATTGTTTAAATGTCCATTTTACTGAATATAATTAATTTAGTTACTCTATAAACCAAAAATCAAACAACATCTATGACGTCCGGAAATTAGTTCAAAGAGGTACTAGCGTGTCTTAGCCTATTTGACATGGTTTTAGAAGTCGAAAAATGATGAAAATTTGTTGAAAGGTGTATAACATGTGTTTAAGTTGATTCATGGCAAAAACTTCCGCGTAATACTCCCTAAGTACAAACCAAGTCCCTTGAGGAGGAACCTTGCAAGAGAGGGTAAAAGCTGTTAATAGACAGTGTCACCAACATATGCTATAGACAAGCCATTGGTGAATCGAAGAGGCATTGATTCCACTTTCGATGTTCACATAGAAAACATCATGTAGGGGTCATTTTGCATATTCTCTGACCAATACGATCGATGTGCATCACGGAAGGGCATAGTGGTCGTCGATTGACCCACGATCCGTCGATCGTGGTGTATATGTGGTCACTGTAATTTTCTACACCTCTTTAATCAGTTCCAAATAATTTAGCGGTTAGTTCATCAGTTACAGGATTAGGAAATCCTAATTAATTTTATTAACACCCATATAAAGACCCCAACACCATTAGTCTAATCAATACTCACAAAACAAAACTATCTTCCTTCTCTCTTCTTTCTCTCTATAGTGAAGAACACCATTAAAGACCAAGCTAGGGGAGGGTTTAAGTGCAGAATATTGTCAGGTTTCACCATCAATAATCATCAATTATAATGGTATGAAATCTAATTCACCTTTGAGAACTCTTTCCTCAAATGGTTCTATCAAATTAATTTCCAGAATTTGAGTTTTCAAGTGGGTTTCATCCAATCTCGAAAATTATGATATGAATTGAAATTTTTATGATTTATTTTTGATATTAAGAATATATTAAAATTTATTCTAACTCAATTATCATATATCTTGATGGATTAGTCTAATTTGTAGAAGATGACAATTACTCCTTAACCCTAGGTTTTGATCATTATATGAATTAGGTTGTATTAATTCAATTTCCTTCGTTATTGGTTGAATTGCTACTATATTATGTTGATAAAATAATCATGAATGAATTATGGTGATTATTAGTCTTTATTCTAGTTCTTGAGAAGCGATCTAGGTTATGAAGTATGTTGTACATTGACCTAATTATCTTGTCTTAAGTAATTATCTAGTATTGAATTGTGATGTAGTGATTCTTTTAGCCTTGATGTAATGTTTTTTATTAATGTATGATGATGTTATAACATTATTTTTTTTATTAAGGGTTGATTGTAAGACCTTGATAATGGATTACGAAGGAGACTTGGTAAGTCTTGTGATCCCTATCTTTTACTTCAAATTGTTG
This sequence comes from Solanum lycopersicum, assembly GCF_036512215.1. Classification (NCBI taxonomy): domain Eukaryota; kingdom Viridiplantae; phylum Streptophyta; class Magnoliopsida; order Solanales; family Solanaceae; genus Solanum; species Solanum lycopersicum. The sequence continues at coordinate 20,513,195 of NC_090811.1, read as the reverse complement.
TTAATTGTGATTAAGTCATTATGTGGTATTTGAGTATGCCTTGTATTAGGATTGATTGGATGGTATGATGTTTAATTTAAATGTCTTGACTATGATTGTGAGGTGTTGGCTTAAGATTTAAATGTTATGAGGATAATGAATGATTTACCAATGTGACTTACCATGATATAAGAATGATAATGTGCTAACCTCACCTATATGAATTGTAATGAAAAGACACTAATTATACAATTATTATTGAGCTATGATGATGATTATGATATACAACCGTTAGCACTGAGTGAACTAGAGTGAGGAGTGTCCCTTACAACATAAGGAAGGTAGGATCACTAACGTACTCTTGACATTGGAGGCTACAATGCATGTAGCAAAAATAAGGTCCCAACTATATCTCCTAGTTCTTGAACTATGTTTCCCCCCATAAGAATACTAGCTAGTAGATCCACGTAGTTTCTATGTTCATCTTCAGGTACTACCTTGGAAAGTATTCCAACTTCCTTCGGTGTAGGGCTACATGAAACCAGATTCCGTATTATCTCATGCGGTCTATATAGGTTTGGGAAAGATGTTCCCAAAAGGGAAAATGAACCAAAGGATTAACTCTAACTATGGTGCCTTAAGAGTTTTAGGTTAGTCTAGGTAGGGGTATGGGAGTCTCTTCCATAACATTGCACTTGTTAGGCTTGAAGGGAGTCTTAGGAAGAATGTTTTTAATCATGAAAAATTCTTATAATGCTACATGACATGTATATGATGAAATTTCACATTGTTGATACTCTATATTGATTTGGCGTCACTTATGAATATGTGTTGGTCTATATTGTTAAAGTATGATTCTATCTACTCTTAACTGTTATGATATGTGAAGTAGGATATTAGTCATGAGTCTTTTTGGGTTAATTGATTGATTAAGGTTATGGGGCTTTGATTAGTCATTGCCCTTGTTGATTTGATAACGGTTTATTGGTAATTGTCTTGGTTTAGTCATGTCAAAAGGTATTCTTATTCATGCTCTTCATTTTTATGAATTGATGATAGAGATTCTTGGATATGTATTCAACTATATGCTATGCATTTTAGACTTAACTAGACTTGGTGTTGTTGTTCTTATGATGTACATGCTTCTAACCTAACTAGTTTCTGAGGACGTGCTTCGCACGTGTGTTTCATATGAATTTTTATAGATACGTTAGAATGACTAAAATCTCATGAAAATATATATGTAAATTGTAATGAATAACAAAATGTATCATTTACAAAATTCAAAGAATTACGACAATAAAACATTCATAGAAAACTAAATTAAGAAGTCTAAAAGAGTGAAAAAAATGACAAAAAGAAACTGAATATTTAAGAAAAATACAATATAGACATTATTCTTAGAGTCTATTTGGCTCAGCTTAAAAGCTGGTAAAACTGACTTAAAAGCTGGTTTTTGACTTATTTAGCTGTTTGGCAATACTCAAAATAACTTGTTTTATGTTTAAAAAAATTTATTTTAAGCTAAAAGTTAAAAGTTGTGGTAGGGGTGCTTTTTTTTTTTAGCTTATAAGTTGTTTTAAGTTGACCACATTTTTATCTTTTTGCCCTTAATATTTTTATACAATCTCCAAATAACGCACATAACCCTAACATCTCTTTCTTCCATTTTTCCCTTTTCACGTTTGGCACAGTAACTTCAACACTTTTATCCAAATGCATAACTACTTATTTTAAAAATAAGTTTCAGCACTTTCAAAAGTACTTTTTAAAGCTGCTTTTATTAACCCCATCCAAATGGGCCCTTATAAGATTGATGTATATATAGATGAAAATATAAGTACAAAATTAGTACATAACTCTCTTACTTTTTATCGACTCCTTTCATATCCTATCAAAATTCAAGAGTCTTCATCATCAGTTTTTACTATAGAATAAAAATAATAGCCCAATAATCTTGATAGGTGTTTCAAGAGATAAAGAAGTTGAATTGATATAAATAGAATAGAAGGAATATCAAAAGATATCTTAAAGTTTTAGTTTAAATGTTTGGAGGTTATGAATGTGAATAGATGAGAGTTATGAATATTAAGAGTATAAAAGTTAAATAAGTAATTAGAAAATAATAATAAATAAATGAAGAATATGGGAAAAAAATTAAAGTTAGCAAACCATGTAAAAAGAACAACTAAAGTTCTTATCATGTAATTAAGCATTAATGAATTTAAATTTATGAAGCTAGAGTCATTCTTTAATAATAATCAAGAGGACATTATCAATGTGCTTCTCCATTTTGTAGATTTGCACCCTTTAAATTATTATTTCGTTATTTATCATAAAGGATAATACTTTATTCACATCAATTTTATTATTCATGAGAGGGGGGTTAAGGAAAAAGCTATAAGAAGAGGGAAAGAAAAGAAATTTAGGAAAAGATTTTAAAAAAATTATAGCTATTATATATATATATATATATACATATATATATATATATATATATTATAGATGATAAATATTAATAAATTAGATATTTAATTAGGAATTATTATTAGGAAGTATAAAATTCATTAACATTTAATTAAATTTATACAATCAAATATTTAAATATTTTATAATAATTGAATTTATAGAAAGGGTAAAATCGTAATTCAACTTTCAACTTTTTTGTTCATGCTTTTAGTAATATATGATTAAAAAAAATTGTAACTATTATATATATAAATTATAGATGATAAATATTAATAAATTAGATATTTAATTAGGAATTAATCTTAGGAAGTCTAAAAGTCATTAACATTTAATTAAATTATACAATCAAATATTTAAATATTTTATAATAATTGAATTTATAGAAAGGGTAAAATCGTAATTCAACTTTCAACTTTTTTGTTCATGCTTTTAGTAATATATGATTAAATTTTCTATTGGTTGGAATGGTATTGTTTAATTGCATAAGTGTTTTCAAAGTAAATTGCATATTTTTATGAAATGTCCCTTTTCATAGAACGATTTTATAGTATGTGTTCATATGGTCTCATACATAGTACAAGTGGTGTACTAACCCCATTTCTTCCTTTTCCCCAACATTTAAGGTTCTGGATGTTCAAGTGCTCTTTCAATACAACTTAAATAAGGCTTGTATCTCTTGATCATTCATATAGGGGAGGTTCTCACTTTCTGAGGGCGATGCCACTATCTATCTAATGGAGTTTTTTCTGAGTTTAGGACTCTTATATTTCATTCTTTTCCATACGGTATGAAACATTGTATATCCCATGTTAGGCATTCTGGGTTATGTCAAAGCTCTTACACTCTTATTAGATGGTTATGAGATTAACGAATATTATGACTATATTATATTCTTTATACCTAAAGTAGAAGACTAAGTAATCTTTCTACATGAAGGGTCTCTATATACTCGATATATATATACTATATGTAACGAGAGGTCTATGTAAACCTCCAAGTAGAAGTAATAAAAAGTTCTAAATTTTCCGCTAAATTTGACCTATTAATAAAATGATGTAATCTTAAAGGCTAGTCTTTAGTCCTCTAAGAGGGCGCCGACGCCGGTTACGTCTAGGGCTATTACTAGATGTGACGTTCACAACCTACATAAATTACTCAAGTCTTATCATGACAGGACTACAATGCGTCACAATCTATTAGTAATTAATGCAATAACATCACAGGATAGTAACTCAAACAATAACCAAGTCAATTGAACCAACCCTACACAATTTACATCAAGATCGCAACCTAGGTTTAAGGGTAAAAAATGTAATCATATACAAATTAGACCAATTCATAAATAATTAGTGTAATATAGTCATAATTCATCATAATTTAAATAATATTATCCAAAGAAACCATAAAAAAATAAATTTGAAAAATCAATTTTGAGATTGGAAAAGACTCACATGAAAACTCATCTTTTGAAATAAATTTCAAGGAACCCTTTGGTGAAAGAAGTCCCAAAGGTGTAAGGAATATCATACCTTAATGGTTGATGAATATTGATGGAGAAACTTTGGTGATTTCAGCCCTAGAACCCACCTTGACCTTGTCTTCTATGGTGTTCTTTAACTTGGGAGAGAGAAAGCAGAGAGAAGGAGGAGAATTTGGGTTTGGACATTATGAGGTATTAGATTACTTTAGTTAGATTAGGGTCTTTATGTGACAACCCTAAATATTAATAAGCTAAGAAATGCTTAATGTGTCAAGAATGACTATGATCAGACCAGGGTTCACACAGATTGATGCACGTAAATCAGACCTCGAAACCATTGCTACAACCAATCAAACTAACTTGTGGAGTTCTTTGAGCTTGTAAAGGTTGTTTCCAACCTTGTAGGTATCTCAAATACGAAGATGTACTTGAAGGAGTCTTTACCGGACTTAAAAACGGAAAATCTTAGGTTTGGAGGATGTAGGGGCAAAATGAACTTTTTCCAGGCTAAGGGTAGTATCTGAATTACACTAAATATATAATTAAATATTTCATTAATATGTTGGAGGGGCATTTGGGGGACATAGATCCGAAATTGGGCTCTTGAAGTGACGTCTTTCTCCACCGGGTTCGAGCCTAGGTTGAAGCAATGAATTAAATTTGTTTTTAATTTAAGTTGATAAATAAATTGTAATTAATTTATATTTATTTTTATTATCTTATTTAAAATAAAAGGAATTTATATTTTTAATAATTAAATAAAACCTTATTTGACTAAGTCCTAAACTAGACTCCTAAGCCTAAAAAATAATTCTCTCCCACGCTCATCTCTCTCTCTCACGTCTGTCTCACTCACGTTTTTCTCTGATAAATAACGTACAAAAACAGTATGTAAACCAAAGTTATTCACATTTAAAGAAGTCAGAACGATAATTATAAACAAACAACTAATCAAACATGTGAGGCAAACAGAGGGTTTTTCCGTCAAGTTGGTGTTGAAGCTCTTGGATTTGGACGTGTGTTTGGAGGGGTTCTTTGGGTAGAAAGTCTAGGTTTGAACGTAAAAAAGGTGTGGGTTCTCTTATCTCTTGATCCCTTTCCCAAGAGACACCCTAAAGTTCAGAATATTCATTCAAAAAAGCTAGAATTGTTTCCCATCATGTCCCTGTCACTAGCTCTGATGAATTATAGGTTGGTTATGTTTGCTGGAAGAAAACTAGCGATGAAACATGTTTTCTTGATTATTATATGTTTATATGAATGTTTGGAATTATGTGACTTATTTTTATGTTTCCGAAAATGTACCTATGTGTGTATGTGTGTTGCCGTGGATAATGTTCATGGTTTAGAACTTCTAATGGCATGATAATTCTTTAGATTTCATTTACACATGTTGATGTAAATTTGATGTTCATATGAGTTGAAATGTGGCTGATTTGACGGATAATCGCTTGTCTAAAAGAATCCATGAAAATGCTTCAAGAAAGGATGCTGAAAAAGTATAAGAAAATTTACAGCTTCAAATGATGAATTTCGGTCAGAAAAGAGAGTTTAATATACTAAAAAAATGAATTAAAACTAGTTAGGTCATGGAGGATTGAACCCGTGACCTCACCATGTTAAAAACCATGAAAATAAAGAAGTAAAAAGACATGTGGTAAAGGGGATTCGAACCATGGTATTGGCTGGAAAATGTAACTTAAAAGAAAAAAAATAAGAAATGAGAGGAGTGGGATTCGAACCCACCACCTCTCATTGAAATTTATGGAGGATACTAAAAGAAAACTAAAGGGGAAGGCATGTGGGAATCAAGACCACGACCTCTTAGGTAGATTAAGGAGGAGAATAAAAGAAAAATGAATGGGAAGGCGTGTGGGAATCGAACTCACGACCTCTTAGGCAGATTAAAGAGGTATATAAAATAAAAATAAAGGGGGAGGCGTCTAGGAATCGAACCCACAACCTCTTAGAAAGATTAATGGAGGAGAATAAAAGAAAAATAAAGGGGAGGCGTGTGGAAATCGATCCCACGACCTCTTTGGCAGATTTAAGGAGGAGAATAAAAGAAAAATAATGAGAGGCTGTGTGGGTTTTATCCCACAAGATCATAATCAATTTAAAATAGACAAGGAGAAATATATAAAAAATAAAATAAAAGGAGTTGTGGGGGTTTGATCCCACAACCCCTCGGCCAAGTAATAGGTAATTCAAAGTAGAAAAATAAAAAGGTAACATTGATGTTGGGGCACGATCTATGGTCCCAATTTCACGTGGACCCAAATAAAATAAATTTAAAAAAATTATGTGTTTACTAAGGGATTTAAAATTGGGTTCCCTACCCAAAATTCCGTATAGACGCATAAGTCATATATGACATAAATCTTCAATAATAATGCTTCCTACTTAGATCGAAATCTATATATTTTCATACATGCAAGATTCGTAAGTCTTTTACTACATAATATTAGGAAAATATGACTCACTTATACGAACTATGAATGAAGCCTCATGGCTTGTATGCATAGACCCATAAGTCTAGCATAGGTTTAAAAATAAGTGAACCTAAGATATAAGTAATTAAATGATGTAACCTTAAAGGGGTTATGTAAGAGTATAAACAACACTAAATGGCCAAGTGCATTGGCATACAATGAAATGAATATTATGTAAAGAAATGATGAAACCCCAGAAGGGTTATGTAAGAGTGTGAAACACACGAATGGCCATGTGTACTGGCATATGATGAAATGAACATTCACGTAGAAAAGGGTAAGTAATTATGAAAAGCAAATGTGATTATGAGATTCTTGTAACCATTGTAAGGTATCCCTATTGGACCTCTTTGGTAGGGTAAATGTGACTAGGCTATGAACTTTATATGGAACCGCATTATCTGAACCTTTAATGCAAAATTACTCTATGAGAACAAAGGCTAGCAATGAGTGAGTATGGTAAGGCAAGTATCTCTACCCAAAGGATGACATAAGAGTACAAACCATACCCTTTATATTCCATAACCGTGTTCCTTACATGGGATATGTCCTAGTTCTACCAGTGGCAAGTAGAACACGCTCATCGAAGTAGGCTAGAACTCCGGATTCCATGTCTAGCTATCATAGTCTATGTAAGTTATTTCCTGTTCTCCTCATATGGGATACCTACTATAGTTAGAGAACTTGTATGAAGTTTAGGCGGTGGTATGGAACTCTATCTAGACATTGCACAATAGTCTTTTAAGATGTTAGTGAGAGTCACTAGGTCTTGTCCGAGACCATTACTTGAATGTCTTTATGTGATGACTGAGTCTTAAATGAAGTAATGACATAAGTGAATAAATCATGTTAATGAATAAGTATTTACCTAGGGTAGTTAAGGGTTGTCTAGTTAAGGTGTGAAAGGGGAATAAGAATGGTCACTTCGTATGTCACCAAGAAGGGTCTTAAGATTTACTATAGCTAGGAAGATATTTATTATGTGAACATTATCTAAGACTTAGGTAGTCTTGAAGAGGTCAATCATGGACGCTATCTTTTTGATTTACTTAAGTAAGTGTTTTCATAGACTTTTCAAGGAGAATGTCATATAATCTATGTGTTGATGTATTAAACGAGAATGATCCTATCTTTGGTAGTCTATATGATCTCTTAAGTGTGTTTGTCAGTGATTGTATGGGTGGTCGGGTCACAACTCACTCAAGTGAGACTTAAAATAACATTTGGTAGAAGGATCTAATGTTAATGTGTATGATGTCTTGTAAGTGTGTGTTGATTTTATTCTAGGTGGTCTTAAGGATAATTTACGTGTGCCTAGAGAGGGTGTATGTGCGGTCTCACTTTGCATTACATAAGTGAGTTTTAGGATAGCTTTTAGCGAGGGAAATACATTCTAGGAAGTGTCTAAATTGAAGGTAAGGACCTTCACTGTTCAGTTAAGGAACTTTACTATAACAGTGAAATGGGTTCACTATAAGGTGACTTTAAAAATGGGTTAAATTTCTTAAATGTTATATTATGTGTTTCTAAGGTGTTAAATTTTATTCTTCCAATAATGATATAATATTTAAGTAAAAAAGATGGATATTTCTAATAAATATCTGTTTTCATGATTTTAGTCACTAAGCCATACTTAGTACAAGTGTTTGTAATAACTTCATTCATTTGTTTATCTCTAAAGGTGTACGTCAAAGGTGAGAATGATCGCGAAGGAAAGCTTGGATTCTAGAGTTTTTCAAGCAAAGTTAAGCATGTCCTCAATTTACTCAAGGGCATAAATATATTTCTTTTATTTAAAAGTATTGTAATGGACTAAGTATTTCAATATTTTGAATTATGGGTCATATCCTAAATATTCTTGTGGCTAAGCTTTTATGAGATTGAGACATAGTATTTCCTATGATTTCTAATGAAATACATTATTAAATATATTCTAATATTTTGTGGATAATTTAATTTCGCACAACTTTTCATTATGCATATGCGATGAACAATGTGGAAAGGGCTTGTGCAAGACCTCTGAGAGCTCAAGTGCATCGGTTGCATTCTGACAATGCCATAGCTTATTGGGTGTGGGTTTGGGATGTGACACAAGACATCCGAGGGGTCGAGTATGCCACATCACAAATTTAGGGTGCTCTTGGGTCATGACAAAACTTGATATCACAGCATAAGGCTATGAATTAGTCTTTATAATACAAAGTCTCATAAAATCATCTCTAGTAGATTCTTGTTCATCGGAATGAGTCGTGACACATCTATGAGTGAATGGCTATAGGACAATAGAAGTTTTACTTTCTTCATTACTCTTGTGTCGTGCCATAGAGTTGAGGTTATAATTGTCTTTTTCTAATCTCTTCTCTTGTGTTTATAGGATATGAATACAAGAATTACACCTTTATAAGTGTTGATGTGGAAGTGGTGAATGACGGAGTTCCTCCCGAGATAGTCAAGTTCCATAACTTGAACAAGAACCTATAGCTAATCAAGGAAATGTTGTTCAGGTGGTTCCCCCAAACATGAGTAAAGACGAAGTTAGAGGAGTTCCTCTTACCCTAGCCCGAGACATAGCGGCTCAAGCAAATCGAGATGAAGGGCTTAGGATAAATGCTCTTAAGAGTACCATGAAATCTAGGTTGAAATACTTTGTGAGGATGAATCTTCGTACCTTCTTGGCTCTAATATGGGAGAAAATCCTTAAGAATTCGTGGATTCAGTTTGTAAGATAGTACATGCTTTGGGTGTGACTTCTATGGCGAAAAAGTGTACGGAAGCATTTTTAGGAAAGTAATTCCCCCCTAAGAGAAGATAATTTAAGGTTGAGGACTTCATTAACATTAGGAAAGGAAACATGAATGTGGAGGAATATTCCTAGAAATTTACCATATTGTCTAACTATACTCCATTTTTGGTGTCTTAACCTACGAATGAGATTAGTAGGTTCTTGGCTGGTGTTTCCTATCTAGTAAAAAAACAATGTCTTATGACAGTGAATCATGATGGTATGACTCTAAATAGTATTATGGTGTACCCTCAATCTATTGAAGAGTCTTAAGCTTTAGAGGAGAAAGAGAGATATTAAGAACGGATGAACTAATGAGAAAGGTCAACCTACTTTTAAGAAGAACTCTCTACATCAAGATATTCCTAATTATCTTAAGGCCATCTATGAGAGAGGTGGTGGTTCACAAATTGATTAACGTACTTAGTCAAATTAATGAAATACTTTGGGAAGTGTCTAGCCGGTACTAGTGGGTGCTTTTGTTGTGGGAACAATGATAACAACGTCAAAGATTGTCCTTCTTTTTATACTAATGGGAAGAGAGGTTAATCAAGCTTATTAGGATGGTCCAAATTTTGGTGAACAAAAGAAGAATTGCTTATATGCTCTCCAAGATAAAAAGGACGAAAATCTGGAAGAAGATGCCGGTAAATTATAGTTTTCTTTTTGTGTTGTGATGGGTTTTTACCATGTGGAGAGTATTCTGAATAGTTGGGTTGATTTATTTTATCTATTCTATTCTATTCTATTCAATCTTGACAGTTAGAACTTTCTTGAATCCTTTTATTAAAAATGAGTTTCATGTTTCCTTACATTCTTAGCATGTTTCCATGAATTTATAATTATATGTTAGAAAGATCTTTAATTATTTCTCTCTCATAGTTATGTATATCTATAATAAATTGCTTAAATGTGCATGATTAAACTTCTAAGCATGATTTACAATGAGATTTTTAAAATATTGCACAATTGTATTCTTACGAAATTTTGGCAAAATGTCCATAGAAATAATGTGCTAACATTAGGATATATGTAGAATCAAGTTCCTCCCATGTAAAATAAGAAAAGGTATGGCAGACACTTCTTATATGATAAGTTGTAGATGTTGTTCCTACTTTCTAGTTGTGTTTTTAATACCTTGACTATGTGGAGTTGATGTTCCACTAGCTATGTGTATAGTGTATGATGTGGTATTGTTTTGAGATGCTAGTCATGATGTTCTGAATCAGGATAATGTTTGAACTGTGTTAGAGTCATTCAAGGACAAACGTTGTCCGAGTGGGGGAGAATGTAACTGTAACAACCCTAAAAATGAACTAGGTTTAAATAGATCCTATCATCTGTATTATGAGTTAATAAGGTGTTGAAATGATAAATAATAACTCTAGAAGGAAGGTTGTAGAATTTGGAAGGGAAACGTCGAAGAACGACAAAGAAGTTTGGAAACTAGGCTTGTGTGCGTACTAATGTGATTTAGGTGTTGTTTTGAGTGTAAAATAAGTGGGGCTGACCCTAACACATAGAGTTAAATGTTTAGGCTCAATATTTTCCGTCATATCTCACTAAGGACCAACCAAAGGGACCTTGAGGAGGACCCGAGATTATGCAAAGGGACTGCCAACGCAGCATGCAGGCAGCCCATATTTGTGGGATAGGGCGCATCACGCATCCTACTCATAAAGGTAAAAATTCTTCCTTGTGAAGCAGGATCAACACGAACAATTCTGCATCAATTTAGATTCTAGAAGCAAGATTTAGAGGTGTCCCCGCAACACGCAGCCATGTCCCAGATTTGGTCCCATTGTTTTTATGTCAAATTAGGCTTAGTTAAAATGTCGAATGAGTGTACGGATCCTTTGGTTCTTTTGGGATTATTTTAAAAAGATTATTTATTCAATTTAACCCCAAATTCATTCCAAAACCTCCAATTATTGATGCTTTGAAGCTCCAAGAAGGTCAAATTCTCAAAGATCTTCAACCCAATTTCTAGGGCTTTTAACCAATAAGGTATGGTTATTCATCCTTTATTCTTCTTCATTCAAGGAGCCAACTCCAAATGTTTTCCAATAATTTTCCAAAACCTTTAAATCCTTTTTTGAATTTTAAGCATGAGTTCTACATGAAATGGGTAAATTGATGATTTATGGATTGATCAATGTTATTGAATATTTTAAAATCAAAACACCATTACACCATATATTCCTTGAATTCCTAATTTTCTCTCTAAAGTGGGTGAATTAATTATAACTTAATTGTACTAAATTCATGTGTAGATTGTTATGCTCTATTAAATTATGTGTTCATCATTGTTGAAATTGTTCTTGAGATTTGTTGTATCATTGATATGGATGAATTGTTTGCCTGGTCATATGTATATTGTTGTTACTAAGATCTCTTGTTATGTGAATTTGTTGGAATGACTAAGGAATGGTGATGGTGGATATTGAAAGGTGGGTAGTTGACTTAATTCTTTTATTTAGTATAGTATTGATATTGAATTGTAATTGATTGGTAGGGTCCACTTATGGTGGCGATGTTTAATTGTTATAATTATTATAAACATGGCCTTGTTTGCATTAGTATGTGAATTATGGTATGATCATTATTTGGTATATGTGAAGGTATAAAGTGAAGGTGCTCATGTGATGTCTATATGTCTTGTTTGGGTGATGCAATGACATGATTGAATGTAATTCTTCTCTAATTGTTGATATATGATCATAAAGGACTAGGGAGAAAATTTATAGAATGATTTTGTATCTTGTGTTTGAAGACTAATTGTGCCTACTTGGTTCTTGATCTATATTGATTAAATGGCTTGATGATTTTTATGTCTTTACTCGGTAGGCTTATGCACCCTTCTCTTGAATAACTGAAAAGAGTGAAAGTATAGGATGGGTAGGCCTAAGTTGGTATCCTTCCTTGATGATTAAATAAGGTATTCTAATGTATGTTTTCAACTAGTAGACTTGAGCATGATGCCCTTCTTCATGAGTCAAGAACCGTAAGTGAATGAAAAACCTTGATTAGGAGAAGAAGGTTAAGAATGTGAAACTTTTATTGTGAAAAGAAGGTTAATAGAAGACTTTAAAGAATAGACCTATATAGATCCTTCTTCTTGAGTAGAATGATGTACTTAGATATAGGTTTTCCGGAACGACATGCATCAATATGTGAGAAAGTCATAAGAGCTATTCTAATTAACCTAGATTGGTAGGCCCTACTAAGTCTATTCTTGGCAATGGTATTAGGAGTTGGTAGAGCTTAGTGATGGTACCTTCTCTAATAAACTTATGTGAGAGAATGACTCCATGAGAAGAAAGGCAAAAAACCAACAGTGTATAATTGTGGAAGTAGCTCTACATGATATGAGACTAGAGTACAAAGACGCTCTTGATATCCCTTAATCATTTGCCAACATGGGATGTACCCAAATTCTACCATTGGAAAGTAGAACACATTCCACAGTGTAGGGTCTTTATGACACCGAATTCCATACCTAGCTAGTATGGTCTATGTCGGGCAATGACTATTCTAATCATATGGGCTTTGCATTCTAGTATTTTAGCAATTCTACATCGTGTAGATAGTGGAATGGGACTCTATCTTCAAATGGCATGAGTAGGCTTTGAAGGTGCTAGTTACTCACATCTCGGGATCACCCCCAAGTCCTAACATGGTGTACTCGTCTTGTCGCATGTCTTATACATACCCTTAGACGTCATTCATCGCATACTTACATTAATAGTAGGGGTAGAATTAAAACTTTTCGTAACAATAGTTCAAATCCCTTCCATAGAAAACATAGGAAATACAAAATCTCTTTGTAGCAATCTAAGACACATAAATATCTTTGAATCACAAGTCATACATAAATATTAGGAAATACTATAATTTATTAAAACCTCTTCTGAAAATAAAAGCTAAACTACAACTATGTCCTTGAATCATGTGAGGCCATACCAAGACTTGCTTGAAAGGATTCTCCCAATCTTTACATCGAATGAGACATATCACATATGGAATTATCACATTGAATGCACTAAGTATTGTAAAATGCAATAAAACCATGCTAAAATAGGCATTTATTAATGCCATGCTCTTTATGCTCTTTTGAAAAAAATATCATAAAATAATTATACGGACCACTTTTTACACAACATACACATGTAAAACATAATAAAATAGATCATAAACGATACCAACCAATAACCATATATTCATTAGTAACCCCTTTTTCGACATTATACTTTCCACCTAATCTTACTTCAAGAATTTACCTAAGTAAGAGCTGAAGAGACTGCCCATACACCCTCGTCAAGCCAAGAAACCCTCAAAGCTAATCTATATGGAAATATTTTTATTCAACAAACATTAGCTTAAGTCAATAATACTCATTAAAAAATTTATAGGACATTCAACATTTAGAGGACAATGATATCATGGTCTTGGAGAATACCTAGGGAACACTCATCCTAGCGTCGTGCCATGTCTACATAGCATCCCATTCCACTACCTGAATGTTGTAGAATTCTCCAATACTAGAATTCAGGAAAGACGATGAAAAAAAAAATTAACCAACATAGATAATACTAGGTAGGCATAGAATTTGAAGTCTTCCCTTATCCAAAGGAGGGTGTTCTACTTTCAAAGGGTATAACTAGGACACTTCTCATGTAGGAACATGGTTAAGTAATATCAAGGTTTTCTTTTACTCTAGTCTCATCTTAAGTAGAGTCACTATAAGAATCATATTAACTTAGTGCTTATCACTATTTGTCATAGTGTAAGTTTAATCAAAATATGGCATATGAAAAGGCCACATTTCTTATTCTTACCAAAACATAATACCTCTACCAAGGATGGATCCACGAGGGATGCCACTAAATGGTCTATAAGGATACCTCAATGACATTCTTACATGTGGTTTCATGTCGTTCCATCAAACCTATCTCTAAGTCCATCGTTTGAACAAGAAGGAAACCATTACGAATTTCAACTTCAACGATTCTACAACCTTCATTCCAGATTGAAAGTTCCAAGTAATAGACCTTATTTACAAGTTCAAGGTCTTATATCAATAATCATACACATACATGACAAAGGTGCTTTAGCATACTAAATCAAGAGTTCACATTAAAATTCTTTCATGTATCAATTAGAGGGGCATAGATTTACCAATCAATACAAACACATCATCATCATATAAAGACGTCATCCTAGACTATCATAATCACATATGTTCAATTAGAAGAAATCACACTTCAACCTCACATATACATATACCACTTGACCATCGTTCACCTTGATCATCTATATAAGCTATAACATGATAACATCATAACTAAGATAGTAATGCCAACAATGTTATTTTCACTATAATAATAACACATAAACACCGCCACCATAAGTGAAATCAATCAAAACATTTAAATACCTATACTACGTAATATAGAGAAATTATGTAGTCATACAAGCTTTCCATCATTAACATCACCATTCCTTGTCCTCCTAGATCCATTTAGTTCACAAAATCTCTTACGAATAGCCATATACACAATTCTAAACCAACAAACAAACCATGCCAATGATCCAGAAATATACAATATGAAAATTATCAAAGTAAGACAGCCTATATAATTCTATCACGATATATACATAATTCAATAGTCAAATAGAATCTATACAATAATCAAATACAATTAGGCTATGATAAAATCACCCACATTAGAGCCAAAAATAGGAAATCATGAAATGCATAGAGACATAGAGTTTTTCAAATTAAAATATTCAATTAACATCAATTATACCATAAATCATTGATTCAACTAATTTTATGCCAGATTCAACACCTAAAAGTTAAAATAGAAGATTATATGTTTTTGTACATCTATAAAAACCGTTGAAATTTGACTCTTTGAAGGGAATAGGATTGAAGGATAAACAATCATACCTTAATTGATGATAATCCACGAAAATTGATGAATAATCGTTTAAACAATAAAGATCCTATCTTTAACCTTTCTCCTAACTTCAATGGAGTGGTAGAGAGTTATATTTGGGTCTTAGGTTTTTAATTTTTCCTAATGAAGTCTAATATAGTTTATAGGAAAATTAATTAACTTAAAATATACAAAAACACGTTAAATAACTGCCCAAGAAATTATTTGGATTCTAGGTGGATTTCCCATAGTGCCCTGCACTAGGCCGAGACACCTTCAGAATGTTGCAAGTGTTATTTGATTAAACCATTGATAGAGCATTGACAAGACGATGAATTGTACTGGCAAGCCATACTTTTGGTCATAGGATTCTCATGTGGGCGATTGATCTCCCACACCTACGTTTTGAGCAATATCCCCCATTGACGGGTCATAGATAGCACGACGGGGCAGTTTTTAGCCATCGTTGTTAGGGAGTGTCTTAGGCAGTTTAGAGACGAAGGTTGGGTCCTTCTTAAGGACCCCTACTATAGTGCTTGGGGATTCGTGCCATGAATTTAAAACCCTAAATATGTTTTTATAGATGTGAGGAACGTCTAACATCAATTTGAACTCAAACAAACACGTAAAACATGCAAAGGCACACTAGAATATGCAAGCACATCTAAAGGCTAATTTTTTAATGTCTTGGACGTTCATGGAAGTTTTACATACAAACTCAACACACTAACTTCTAAAACAATATTTCATCATTTTAATACCATAAAAACTCATTACACACATTTTAGGCTGTAGTTAAACTTTTTTCATTTTAGGGTGTTACATAGGATGAGTTCTCTAGGTCCTCGAAGAACATTATCTAAGATCCCCTAATTGTGTAGTTGTCTCATTACATAACTATAATGAATAAGATATAATTATTAATCGAATGCTAATAATGAAAGGTTCTTAGCTAGGGTAACGTAGGGGGTCATCTAGTTGTGCTTCAAGAGGGTGTATGGGCGATCACTCCATGTCTTACTTAGGTAGGGGATTTAAAGTAATGAAAAGTCTTATTTGATGAATGTTATATATCTCCTATATGTGTTTGTGTAATTTTATATGCCTCTTAACTCTTATGATGAAAATTTCTATTAAATTAGAATGAATGTATATATGTAAGTAAATGTCCCCCTTTTCATGATCTTCTTGCACGTTCACCATACTTAGTGCATTCAATTAGCTAATTTCATCTGTTTTCTATGTCTATAAATTTAGGTGTCAACTGTGGATTCTCGTAGAGTTTGAATCTTGGGGATAGAATTCTCTAAAGATTGATATGTCCTCATATGTTCGAGCACATGGCTTATGTTTTAGTTTCCTTTGCTAAAATATATTGTAATAGACTAGTATTTATTTTTAAATTGATGAAAGTGTCGTGACCCTATGATACTTACTAGGGTCTAAGATGGTGTATGTGGAGACTTACTTCGTTCTTATGTTTCTATAAGAAAAAATTAACTTTTATGTTGAAAAGTATTAATTCCTCACTACTTTTCGTAAATAAGCGATGACTGATGTTAAGGTCTATTATAAGACATCGGATCTGTAGATTACACTGCGTCAGGACTTAGGGGTGCTCTCGGGTCTTAACACTAAAATCCCTCAAAATGAACTAGGTTAATCTGGAACCTATCATGTGCGTTATGAGTCAATAAGATGTAAAATGGTTAATAATAGATTAAGAATTCAGTTTGAGGAGTTTGGAAGTGAATCATCCAAGAACGACAAAGATGTTCGAACACAAATCTTGTGTGCGCGCTAGTGTGCCTTTGCATGTTTTATGTGTTGTTTGTTGTCAAAAATTTTAGAAAAGGATCGTCACATCTAGGTGAATATGTTAAGATTCAAAAAATAAAGGTAGGACTCCCAAAGGACCACCCTAAGGGTCCTTTAACAGGACCTATACAATTGACCCAAAGCTGCCAAAATAGTCCAATTACGCCCCTCAACTACAAGTAGTAGATGGAATGACACGCCGTCAAAAGGGGGAATGACTCCACACGTAGTTTTTGGATATTATCCCCAACAATATGAGACTGACAAAAATGATGCTCCGGCAGGATACCCCATATATGAAGCGGCGCCCTATAGAAGGTGGTAGTCGTTTGAGACTTGCAATTTCTGCAGAATCTCGGCCTATCTCGGGGTGAATTGGGAAATTCACCCCACATCCTAATTAAGTATATGGCGGCTTTTTTAGGTTTTTTAAAGTATACTGGTTATTTTATACACATAGATATAAATTAAATCTAACTTTTCCAAATCAAAACCCTAAGTCCAAATAGAATCTTCTATAGACTCCATTGAAGCATCAAGCAAAGTTGAAGAAATAATTGAAGTACTTCATGAATTTCTCGATCAACTTTCTGGGATTTGTTCAATTAAGGTATGTTAATTTCATACTTGATTCTTCTTTTATTAAAGTACCCAATTCCAAAGGCTTTTCAAACATCTTTCCAAAAACTCTAAATCCTATTATGAATTCTAAGCATGGGTTCTCGCATGAAAAGGTTTATATTGAATTTTTATGGGATGATCAATGTTTATTTGTGGTTTTAAGATAAAAAATTTCATGAACGTATGTTTCCTTGAATTCCTAGTTTTTGTTCTAAATTAAATGAATGGTCATGATCTAATTATATCAAATTCACGTTTAGATTGTTATAGGCTGTTGGATTATGTATTGATCATTATTTGGATAATTCTTAGATTATCTTATATTATTGATATCTATATTTAGTGTTTTTCTATCATTAATATGGATGAATTTTTAAGCCGGTCTTATAGAATTGTCATTGTTAAAAACTCTTAATAATGTGAATTGGTATGAAGGGCTTAGGAATTACGATTACGGCTATTGAAAAGTGGTGAATTGACCTAATTCCTCATTTTGTGCATAATTGATAATGATTTGATATTAGTTGGAATGGTACACTTATGGTGGGAGTGTTTTATTGTTATAAATGTTATGAACTTAGTCTTGTCGGACATATTATATGAATTATGGTATTATTTTGATAAAGTATCTCTAAATGTATATGGATACAATGTTCGTATGATGTCTATATGATCTTATAGGGGTGTTATAATGGCATCATTGGAAGTAGTTCTTCTATAATTATTGATTTATGATGATGAAGGACTAAGTAGAGTCTATAGAATGGTGTTTTACCTTTACTTTGTAGACCTTGTTGTTCCAATTTGGTTCTTGAGCTATTTTAAATAAATTATACAAGGAATGATGCGTCTTGTCTTAGTAGGCTTAGGAACCCTTGTCTTGAATGAATTAACAGAGTAATAGTCTAGGATTGGTAGACCTAAATTATGTTCCCTTGTATACAAGACGAATATGGAACCTTTAATATGAAAGGAAGGATGATAAATTAGTTATCGTAATGAACCTTGATTGGCAGCCCTAGTGGACCCTTTGTTGGTAGAGTATTCTGAGTTGGTTGGACTTACAGATGGTACCTTGTCAAATAGTTTTACGTGAATGAATTACTCAACTAGAACAAAGGCAAAGTACCTAGTGGATATTCTTGTAGTAGTAGCTCTACTTGAGGATGACACTAGAGTACATAGAAGTCCTTTGTATTCCATAACCATGTGCCAACATGGGATGTCTCCTCGTTCTACCCTTAACAAGTAGAACACCTTCCAAGGTGTAGGGTCTTTATTATTGGATTCCATACCTATCTAGTAATCTCTATGTCGTTAGTGTCGATTTTCATCATGTGTGATGCGCGTTCTAGAATTGGATAAGTTCTACAATATGTAGGTAGTTGAATGCAAAGTTATCTACACATTGCACGAGTAGGTTTTGAAGGTGCTACTATGTGTTCCCTATGTCTCCCAAGACTATTATGTGATGTCATCTAATTGTATGATTGACTCCTAAATAACCTATGTAGTGCATGTTTTCGTAGAGATAAAATGTTGAAATGAAAGGTTCTTATCTAGGTTAGCTTTGAGGAATATATTGGTGTTCTTGAAGAAAGTGTATGGTCGGTCTCCTCTTGTCTTACTTAGGTGAGTCATAGAGTAATCTTAGGTAGAGGGTCTAAAGTGATGAAAGGATTACTTGTTCAATATGGAATATGTCTTATATGTGATTGTTGACTTGTATCATGTCTCTTGATCTTTTATGTTGATGGTTTCTATCAAAATAGCATGAAATTATATCTTTAAATAAATGTCCCTTTTCATGGTTTTCTTGCATGTTCATTATACTTTATAACAACCCTCCAAAAGAACTACGATTACGTAGAGTTTAACATGTGCTTCAGGATTCAATAACTTGTTTATAAGGTGAGAAAGAACTTGTAATAGATGTGTCACGACACGAGATCAAAAACTAGAAGTTAGGGTAGACCTCAAGTTGTGGTAAAGCATACTTGACATCTCAAAGGTCTTGTATAAGCCCTTAAACGACATTCATTGCATACATGTATGCAAAGTACTAGTGCGGAATTAAAACTTTTCACACGACTAAAATTTCAAAAAATCTTTCCTAGAAAGCATAAGGAATAAGGATAAGTCTCATTATCGCCATCATAGACACAAGAATATTTTTGGACACTACCCATACAATACGATATAGAAATACTAAGTTTATTTAGTGCTTTTAGTAAGAAATTAAAGATAATGATGTCCTCGGATATAGCAAGGACATACAACCACTCGTTTGAATGAAAGTCTAGGATCCAAACTTTACTTTACATACTCCTCTGTAATGCCACCTATACCTTCAGAGATAGAAAAAATGTGTGGAATTAGTAAATTGCATGTTCTAAGTATGTGCAATGCATTAAAATCATAATAAAGGAACATTTGTACAAAACATGCTCGTTTTGGGTAGAACTTAATATTATAAGTGCAAGAACCACATATAACACCAATTCACATGTAACTCACATTCCACAAGATAACATAAAAGACACTTCAAAATAAAACCATAAGACCATCCTTATAAAGGTGATTCTAAGGTTCACTTGAGTGTACTATGAAGCGGCAACCGTACGTTCCCTTTACACACACCAAAGAGATCTTTTGGATTACCTAAGATAATATTATTATCATTAAATTAATTCGACTCCCTAACTATAATTTGTCTAAGACTCACCTAGATTAGACATGAATAGAACACTCGTACACCCTCTTCAATCCTACCTAAGAAATCCTCAAAGCTACTCCAGATAGAAACCTTGTAATTAACATACCTTTATTTCAAGTTAAGAGCCATTTACCAATTAAGGACTTTCACATAACGGTCTTGTTGGTGACGTAGAGAACGTACACACTAACATCTTGAAAGCCTACTCGTGCAATGTCAAGATAGTGTTCCGGTCCACTATCTAAACTTCATAGAACTTATACAACACTAGCACGTATCCCACATAAGGAGAATAGACAATAATCGACATATATCACACTATCTAGACATGGAATCCGAAGTCTACCTTACTCAGATGGAGGGTCTTCTACTTGCCAATGGTACACGTAGGACACATCACATGTAGCCACATGTTTAAGGAATATCAGGGGTTTCTTTGTAATGTAGCCTCATCATTCAACTAGAGATACTTAGCAAGCATAATCACTTAGTTTTAGACTTGGTTGTGATAGAGTAGTTGAGTAATGGAGCATATTAAGACGTACCATATATTGTTGATAAAAAAATCATACTAAACCTTACCAAAGAGGTTTGCTTAGGGTTGCCTTACTATGGTTAAAAGGATAGCTCAATGATTTTTCTAAGTATGATTTCATGTCGTTCCATCCAACCAATCCTAAGTCTACCATTCACACGGGAAGGATACCATTACGACTTTCAAGTTGAAGGATATCATCACCTCCTTTATCATAAGTTCCACATAAATGACCTCCTTTACTATATTCAATATTATATTATATTCATAAATATAAATATACATTCGTAACAAAGTGGATTTAGCCTACTAAGTCAAGTTTCCATATCCATATTCTTTATGTATCTTTTAAGGGACACAAGTCTACCACATCAAGACACATATTCTTTCCATTATAACATATAGCATATCATCCATGAAACATATAGATAAAACATAGTAAAGTTAGAAGTCAACCTATACACTTCTATAGAATCATCAACATAAGTCATCCTAATGATCATATAGCTAACTAGGAAGATTTACATATCAACATCAAGTATAGAAATACAAGGCACCACCATACCCTATCATGATCACATATAATCTCTTAGAACAACACATACTTTGACTTTACATATACACTTAAGTCATATACATTTTCACAATGCTCACATATCCAAGTCATAACATGATAATATCATAATTCATAAAGTAATGCCAGTGAGGCCAAGTTTAGCACATAAGCTGCCACCATAAGTGGACCATACCAACCAACGCAATTAAATACCTATACTATACAATATAGAATGAATTAGGTCAACGTACCATATTCCAATGTAAACAACTCCAATCCATAGACAAAGGCTCTTACTAATAGCCATGATCACCAATTCAACCCAATAATCACAATGTAGAATTATTTAATAATACTGAATATGAAAATAATCAAATTAAGACAACCTATATACAATTCTATCATAATTCATACTTATATGAATACCCATTACAATCAAAATAGGAAATTAATACAATTGATACATGATAAAATAACTCACAATAAAGTGAAAATTAAGATTATATGACTTTCATAGGTTCATAGGATTTATTGTCTAAAATCATCAAATAAACATCAATACAATCATAAATAATTGATTGAAAACATTTCATGGAAGAATCCATGGATAAATTACAAAATAGTCTAATTCATGTTTTGAAAAGATCATGGAATTCACTTTGAATATTGACTCCTTGGAAAAAATATATTAAAATATGAAAGCCATACCTTCATTGTGATGAAAATCCAGAAAAGTGATGGAGAAAAGCTTGGAAATTTGTCCTCTTCCTTAGAGCTTCAAAGCTTAATAAATGGAGGTTTTCAGAGAAAAGAGGCGAGTGGTTTTGATTTGAACCTAAGGGTTTTGAATTGAAGGGGGAGTTGGGTTTAAAAAGGTTCAATAAACGCCTATAATTAATTTTCAAAATATCCAAATAAACCCAGAATTTCTAGGATCTTTTAACCAAGTCAAACTCAACTTAAATTTTCAAAACTTTCGCCGGGAAACAAGTCTGCTACGCGGATCTGCTTCCGCAAGATTTTTAGAAAAAAAACACTTGTGCAAGACTTCTGTATGCGACGCGTAGAAACGTTTGGCTTTTTGTGGACCAATCCTCAATGCGGACCGTTTCCTTCAATGCCTATGTTTCTACTTCCTCGCAGCTTGATCGTTCAAGGGTTGGTCCTCCTTAAGGACCCTTTAGTTGGTCCTATGGGGAGTTTTGCCCGGACGATTCAACCTCAAATACTCTAATATGTATTTTTGGGAACCTCCCACATCAATTTGGGCCAAAACAAGTACATAAAACATGCCAAAACACACTTAGGCACAGAAGAACATTTCAAGGCAAAACTTTCAAACGTCTTGGACATTCGACCTCCAAACTAATCCAAACATTACATACTGCATATAAATGCTATATGTAATCATTTTAGGACTTAATAAACTCATTATACACGCATTAAGATCTGTATTAACCAAGTTCATTTTTAGGGTGAAAGAACACTACCCCACTTGGAAACATTCGTTGTCAAATTACACTTGCTACTCTTCAGGCACATCTAAGAGATTATAAAGTCAATTCTAGCAGCACCAAAACATACCACATAATACAGAACGCACAATTTTTAGGAAGACCAATTTCACATAATTAATACACTCAAAATACAACAAAAGGATAGAAACTAATCTACGACATGTTATACAATAGGACTGATATCCCTTAATTTCATATAGGAGGAACTTACTTCTCCACAAATTATCATGCTCAATATATATGATTTTATTTCCTCATCACAGCCTATTCTCATGAAAACACCATTAAGAAACATTTCAAGTAATTCAAAATGACATGCTCACTAGATCACTAATGCTACCTTAACAACCTTGTATAAAAGCATGATAATGTGAAAGACAAAACCTTCTGCACTAATTTTACAACATAATCATAACCTCATGAGATGCACAACGCTAGGAATATATGAAATTCAATTTCTACAAGACTCCTACACACAATGCAACATGCTACTATGATATTCTATCTCTGAAGCCTTAATAGAAGAGAAGAAAAGAGATAACAACTCGTAACTCCACTACTCACCATACTCCCCCACCTAGAATAACTCATATGATCTAAAGATATAATACTTAACTTACCAACATCCTCATCTGGAGCATAAGGAGTAACTTTCTTGGCCTTCCTTCCTCTAGCTACAATAGTAGGACAATCCCTTATCTTATGACCATCCTTACCACAACCAAAGAAACATCCGATACCAACTGAACATTCCCTAAACTTCTTCTTCCCACAAGTAGATCAAATAGTATTACCACCTTGATAACTACTCCCACCTTCACCCTTGACCTTAGGTGCACTAGGTCAATCATGGTTTGGATCCCTCTTCTAAAACCTAGGTTGGTTTTATCTCATTGAATCCACTCATTTTCAAATTCCTTGAGATCCTAAACTAATTTTGGACTCCTCAATGGATTGAGCATACACACCAATCCTAGAAAAGATCATTTAATTGTAGAGTATGGTCGTAGTAAATCATTCTTTTACAAGGTCGGCAAAACCGGTCACAAATATACTGAACTGATCCCTAGGGCTAGACAACAAGGATTGATCATACCTAGAAAACATGTTAAACTTCAAGGAATACACTTTAACACTCATATTACTTTGGGTAATTTTTATGAACTTATCAACCTTCACCTGTCTTCTCATATGGGGAAAGTACTTTTCTTAGAAAGCCTCCTTCAATTTTTCACGCATATGGGACCCGACTAAACCGACCTATATTCTTTCCATTGATTGTACCATACTTGAGCAACCCTCCTTCATTGATACGAATCTTACTCCGCCTTTTCTCTAGAAGTCACCCTCGTGGAATTCAACACCTTATACACAACATCAAGAGAATCTTGGGATCCTCTCCTACATTAGAGCAAAGAAATATAGAAGGATTCGTCCTCACAAAGTCTCTCAACATCAAGGACATGGTAGTCTCCAAACCATTCACTGCAGGCCCGATTTCACTAGTCACATGAGTAATCATAGAACTGGGAAGAGTAAGTAAATAATATAGAATTTCTCCATTAGTCATGTCCGGGGAAACCACTGGAACTTAATTACCTTCCCCTCCAATAGGAACTTGAAAACCTCAGTGAACTTGAGCACCTTGAGGAACTTGTTTATCTTGGAGAACTTTATCCACTTGACGAGGATTTTCCTCATTCACCCTCTCTTCTTCAATCCTTATGACATCCATACTTCTAGTAGTGATCTCCTATAAACACAAGGAAACACATTAGGAAGGATACTTGTAAATTTTAACTCTACGGCACAACACAAGAGTAGAAATGAAGGGAAGCACTATCATCCTATGGCCTCTCGCTCATTGATATTTGGTGACTCACAACGATAAATAAGACTACTAGATTTGGCTTATTGAGATTTTTTGACTCTTAAGACTACTTCATAACCTATGGTCTGATACGAAGTTTGTCATGACCCGAGAGAACACCGTAGTAGTTAGGGTATTCCTCAAGTCGTGGAACAACATATTTGACCTCTCGGATGTCTTGTACAAACCCTTAGACATCATTCATTACATACATGTATGAAAACCAGTGCCTAATTAAAACTTTTCACATCAATAATATTTCAAAGCATCATTCATATAAAACATAAGGAATAAGGCTAAGTATCATAATCGCGATCTTAGACAGACGAATATCTTGGGACACGGCCCTTACAGTACAATATAGAAATACTATGTTATTACAATACTTTTGATAAGATACTAAGATAATGATGTCCTCGGATCTTGTTAGGACATAAAAACACTTACTTGACTATAATTCTATGATCCAAGCTTCACTTCACGTACTCCTCTCAAATTCCACCTACACCTTTAAAGTAACAAGATTTATGGAATTACTGAATTGGATGTACTAAGTATGGCACAATGCATAAAAATCATGATAAAGGGGAATTTCTATAAAACATACTCCTTTTGAGTAAAACTTCATATTATATGTTAAAGAACAACATATAACACACTTTCAAACCTCAGTAACAGTCAAAAAGCTAACATCAAGGACACTTCAAAATACATAAAAATTACACCCTCCCACCAAAGGTGATTTGATGGTTCACTTGAGTTTGTTATGAAGAAACAACCCATACAATCCCGTCACAAACACCAAAGATATCCTTTAGACTACCTAAGATAATATTATTCCCATTTCATTTATAAGACTCCCACCTTGAACTTGACTAAGACTCACCTAAGTAAGACATGAAGAGAACGAGCATAAACCCTCTTCAAGCCTACCTAAGCAATCATCAAAGCTACTCTTGATAGATGACTTTACAATAACATAAGTTTACTTCAAGTCATTATTTTTATTAGACCATTAAGATAAATTCACCAATAAGGACTTTAACATAGTGGTCTTGGAGAAGACCTAAGGAACCTACATATTAACATCTAGAAAGCGTACTCGTGGAATGTCTAGATAGCGTCCATTTCCACTACCTAAACTTCATAGAACTTATCCAAACTAGAATGTTACCCTAATGATGAGAATAGGAAATAAACAACATAGACCACACTAACTAGGAATGGAATCTAGAGTCTACCCAACTCCGAAGGAGGGTATTCTACTTGGAAATGGTAGATTTAGGAACCATCCCATGTAGGCACATGGATACGGAATATAGAGGGTTTCTTTGTACTCTAGCCTCATCATACAACTAGAGATACTCCCAATCATAATCACTAGTTTCTTAACTTGGTTCTCATAGAGTAATTTAATATAGGAGCATATGAAGCGGTACCATATGTTTTTGTGATAACCGAATCATACTACACCTTACCGAGGAGGTACCCTTGGATTTCCTTACAACGGTTAAGAGGATAACTAAATGATTTCCTAAGAATGATTTCATGTCATTCCATCCAACCTACCCTAAGCCAACCATTTACACGAGAATCATACCATTACGACTTTAACTTGAAGAATATCATAATGTCTTTTCTAGAAGGTTCCACATAAATGACTTGCTTTACTGTGTTCAAGAGCATATTTTATTCATACATATACATTATTGGAAAAGGTCTTTTAGCCTACTAGGTTAAGGTTCCATATTGATATTATTCATGTATTAAGTAAAGGACACAAGTCTACCAAATTAAGACACTTATACTTTCCATTATCACATATAACATATCATCCAAGAAGCACATAGAGACAATTTACTATACTTTAAAGCACCCTACTCACTTATATGGAAACATAAAAATAACTCATTCTTATAATCATATAGTAAACTAGGAAGATTCATATATCAAAGTCAACTAGAGAAATACAAGGCATCACTATAGCCTATCAATATCACATATAATAATTTAGAAGTACAAATACTTTTACTTTACATATACATTTAACTCATATTGACCTTCACAATGATCACATATCAAAGTTATAACAAGATACTATCGTAATTCATAAAGTAATACCGACGAGGCAACATTATTTAAAAGCATAGCACATAAGTGTTGCCCCAATAGTGGATCATACCAACCAACACAATTCAAAACCTATACTACATAATATCGAAGGAGTTGGGTCAACATACCCCCACTCCAATGTCAACAACTCCAATCCAAAGCCAATTCAATCCACAAACGCTATTACCAATATCCATGATGACCAATTCAACCCAATAATCACAATATAGAAATTCCAACAAGACACAATACGAAAATCATCAAATTAACACAACGTATGTACAATTCTAACATAAGTCATACTTATATTAATAATCCATTACAATCTACATAAGGAATTAATACAGTTGAGACATGATCAAAATACAGACAATATAGTCAAAATTTGGATTTTATGATTTGCATAGGTTCATATGAATTTTGATCTAAAATCATCAAATTAACATCAATTCAATCATTAAT
This sequence comes from Solanum lycopersicum, assembly GCF_036512215.1. NCBI lineage: Eukaryota > Viridiplantae > Streptophyta > Magnoliopsida > Solanales > Solanaceae > Solanum > Solanum lycopersicum. The sequence continues at coordinate 20,485,844 of NC_090811.1, read as the reverse complement.
GATTGATTCAAAAGGTTTTATGCAAGAATCGTTGCTAGATTACAAAAGAGGAGAATTCATCTTTTGAAAAGATCTTGGAAATATATCTTCTTCCTTGGAGCTTAAAAGCTTTATAAATGGATGTTTTTGGAGAGAAAATATAGAGATGTTTTGATTTGAACTTGAGGGTTTGATTTGAAGGGATAATTGGAGTTTAAAAAAGGTTCAGTAACAGCCTAAAAATATTCCCCAAAATACCCAAACATCCCAGAAGTTATAGGACCTTTTAACCAAGTCAAATTCTAGTTATATTTTCAACACTTTCATTGGGAAACAAGTCCGCGATGAAGCTGCTCCTGCATGATTTTTAAAAATATAACTTCAAAACAGCTGAGTACGACTTATGGCCCTGACGCGGAGAAAAAATTTGGCTTTTGGTGGACTAGGTCCATGACGCGGACTGGTTCCCTTAATGCCTAAGTTTCTGCTTCCTTGAACACCTTGTTCGCTTAAGGCTTGTTCCTCCTCAAGGACCCTTTGGTTTGTACTTGGGGAGTTTTCCTTGATCAGCTTGTTCTCTCAAGGATTGCTTCTCCTAAAGGACCCTTTGCTTTGTCCTTGGGGTGTTTTTCCCGAATAGTTAGTCCTGAAATACTCTGTATCAATGTAAGGAACAACCCACATCAATTTTAACCAAAAAAAACACGTTAAATATGAAAAAACACACTAAGGCACACAAATACATTTCATCGTAAAACTTTATAACCTCTTGGACGTTCTTGACTGTTCGATATCCAAAATCATCCGAACATTAAATACTGCCTATAAATGCTAAAATTAATACTTTTGGGACTTAATAAACTCAATACACACTTGTTAGGATCTAGCTTAACCTAGCTCATTTTGAGGGTGTGACAAGGTTGTGGTTTGAGGTCAAATGTCAAAGGAAAAACAAGACGTCCAAAAACTAGTGTCACAACTGGAGTCTAGAACCCAGACGAGACAGACATTGTTCACCTCTAGAGCTCGCTGACAAGCCTACTTACGTCATTCTTATTTCATCTAGGTTAATTTTAGGGAAAATTTGAAACTTTTTGTTTCTTAACATTCTTACTAAACATTCTACTTCATATATAATTGTTCATTATCAACCACCTAAAATTAAGATCGTCAAATAAAAGAAACAATTTATTATAACGATAAAGATGTACTTGCAAAAATAACACCAACGCAATGTATGAACAAAAACGGGAGAGAAACTCTAGTGGAACATACTTCACTAGCTCAATCCTACAACTAAGCTATAACTTAAATGGTCAAGCATCCTCGAAAGCATGAGGGCCTACCAAGTCCGGATGAATGCTCGACTTCTAGATAACTGCAGCGTTGATCCTGTAGCTCTAGCGTCCACCTGTGCATGAACCTAAAAGTTTAGAGTTGTATAGGGTTAGTACACACTTGTACTAAGTATGGGTATATGCAAGCAAACACCAAGGACATGCATGAGTCAGAATAGCTCTTTCCTAGCATAATGATTATAGCAGGTCAAGTCAGTGGACTTACAAAATTGAGATTAGGAAAGTAAGTGAACTTTCAAAATTTTGATTAGGAATGTTTATGAGCTTTCAAAATTTGGATTAGGAAAATTATGCCATAAGAGTAACTAGCATCATCATACTTAAAATTTTGCACACATCACATAAAAGTACACATAAAAGAAATCATAATCCCTATAACACATAATGTTGTTCATATCATTCATTCCTATGCCTTGAGAAGTTAGAATCATGGACATGACATTAAGACTTCCCAAAAATGAGGGCTCAAAATATGGGACCTCAACTAGGGAGTCTTCTTTAGCAAAGACAGAGTCTGCCTCGTTCATTCATACGTACTTCATTTAATTTCATTCATGGTCTAGTGTAAACACAAGCTATACCTAAGATGTAGTTTAAGACATTCATCATGTTCGTTGTTCAATGACAAAAAATGAGCTATTTTCATTACTTGAATCTAACTCACCCCTTTATTATCCTATACGAAAACCTTTGGTATCATTCGTTTCATTATGTGCATCATTTATTCATTCGGAATTGTAACTTTAACTGACATAGATCATGTGAGCATCGTGATATCCAGTGTCTACCCCAAACAGAAAAGAGGTGGAATCACCGGCCAAAGTAACCCAATAACATGCTATCGTACATAGGAATCAAACCCCACCACGTCCCTATATTTGCAATATAGGTTCAAAGACTAGGAGATATAAAGTGACGCATACCCGGCATGCCGGATAGTCTCATCTCATGAGAGTTACGTGAACCTCTGACCTTCCCGAAAGAAGGCATCACCGTTCATAGCTAGTTTATCGGTGCTCAATATAAAGTTCCATTTCATTTATGTCATACATCACGGAAGTTGGCTTCTAGTATAAGGACATAATATCTCATTAGATGATTTCTCATATCATCATTTTTATTAAGTGTGTTAAGCTCAAGACCTTTATTAGAGTGTTGATAGTGACAGCTCCCTTCATTAACTTACACTCTCATAGGTGAGTACGTGTTGGTAACATTTATTTAGGCTCATTTAATATTGTTCTGGTCTTTTACATTAACCTCATATTATGTTGTCAGCACATTAATTTACACTAGCACATTTGATCTTCATAATTACTCACCCCTTTTTTATATGAATGTTCATTTCATCAGATGCCAATGCAATTGGCTATTTATGTGTTTCACACTCTTACTTGATCCTTCTAGGGTTTTAGCATTTCATTACATAATAAATATTTCATCATATTCCAATGCACTTGGACATTTAGGGTGTTTGACACTTGTACTTAACCCTTCTAGGGTTACATCATATTATTTCATATATCTTAGGTTCACTTACTTTTAAAAGTATGCTAGACTTATGATTCTATTCACAGAATCCATGGGGCTTTATTCATAGTTCGTTAAGTAATTCACACATTCCTAAGATTATGTAATACAATATTTATGTATCTTGTATATATGCCACGATCTTGATTTCGATATAAGTAGGTGGCATTGTTCGTGGATATTTTGTTCACGTATGATTTATGAATCAATACGGATGTTTGGGCAAGGAACCCCAAATTCGAATCACTTGGATAACATTTACATTTTTCATTGATTTTATTTTAATCTCCATAACATTGTGACTCTAGATTAAACCCCAACATTAACATTGTACCTTAAATTTTCTACTTGGTTTCCTCTTAAATTGGCTAGGCGTTTTGACAGTGAGGTCATGGGATCGAGCCCTCGCAGCCTCACTTCGTTTTCTTATTTAATTTTGTCATTCGCCTTTCCAACCTTGAGGTCTTTGGTTCGATTCCCACGCCTCACATTGCCTTTTCTTTAATATCTCTTCCATTACTCTCTATCTGGAGGTCATGGGTTCGATTCCCATGCCTCCCATTTATTTATTTATTTTAATTCTGGTTCTCTTCTTACTAACCCAGCAGTACCGGTTTCGATTCCCCCAACCGTCTTTTCTTTTTCCATTCTCACGATATCCATTAGCTAAAGGGTGAGGTCACAGTTTTGAATCCTGGTGGCCTGACCTTTTCAAAATGCATTAAATTTCAAGATTCAAACCTCCTTTTTGAACGAAATTAAAGTACACTAAGCTGGAAATTTACTCATAATTTTTAGCTTCCTTTCATTAACCTTTTAATGTTAGTTTCTTAGGGCATTTCACCAAGAATTCTAGTGCATTGTTAGCTGTAGTTTAGTAGTTACTTTAGTCAAGCATTTTCACTCATATTACTAACTTCACGCCCCATATGAACATCACATTTTATACAACTTTTGCACAAAAAATCCATGGATTATATTTGTCTTTACACATCTCCAAATAATGAACAACTTCACTACCACACATTGGACACACATATCACTTTTTTACATGATTTCAAAAAATATAATCATTATTCATAAAATTTTGAACATACATGCTTAAGCATAAACATCAAGGAAACATGTTTCATCCCTGCTGTGTACCAGCAAACATACCCAACCTAAAGTTAAATGGGAGCTAGTGACAGGGACATGCAAAGAGGGAAGAATCCTAGTTTTTCGGAATGAATATCTTCAATCTTAAGGGGTATCCTGGGAAAGGGACCAAGAAGAAAGAAAATCATACCGTATTTGATGTTCAAAATATGAATTTTCTGGCCAAAACCCTTTCCAAAATCAGTCAAAGCTACCTCAACGTCCACACCACGCAACGAACTACTTCTCTTTGCCTCAACGTTTTTGGTTGCTTTGTTATTCTTAAAATTACATGTGAGTTCTTCAAGTGTGAAGAACTCTTGATATTATTTCTGTTCTTTGTTGTTTTTGGCACAATTCAATGTGAGAGAGATGATGAAACGTGTGAGAGAGATCGTGAGAGAGCAGTCTAATAATAAGAGTTTTATTTTCGGAATTAGTCAAACTAGGACTTCTTATTAATTTACATAAAAACCTGATTTAATTTACTTAGTGAAAAAGGACCATGCCCTTAAAAATCAGATTATAAACATTAATTAAATCACTAACTTGTTGCTTCCAATGGGACTCGAACTCGGGTAGAGTGGCCCTTGTGAAATGGACAATTTCGGGTCAACCTGAGCTAAATTTTGTTCTTTAATTAAATAAACTAACTTATTAATTAATTCCTTAGGGTAATTACGATATTACCCTTTTCCTGGAAAAGACCATTTTACCCCTCGACCCTCAAAACATATGATTTCTTCTTTTTATGTCTTGTAAGGACTCCTTCGATTAATATTCAATTTCAAGAGCCCTATATTGTTGGTTCCAACCTTTTCAAGCTCAACTAACACCCCAAGTTAGTACGCTTGGCCATAGTAAGGAATTTGAGGTCTGGTCTACGCGTATCAATCTGTGTGAACTTTTGTTTAATCACAATCATTCTTGACACATTAAGCATTTATCCTATTCATTTTTAGGGTTGTTACAACTAGTCTTTCTGTGCTAGTTTGGTCTTGTATGTTAGTATTGTTTTTATGATTTGTTGGAGTCTAAAAGCAGTGGAGGTGACCCCACATTCGTAATGATCATGGTTAGGGTCAAAAAGTCTGGTTACGACTCCCTTAGAACCAACCTAGACGTACTTGAGGAGGACATAACCTTTAGCCGAAAATTTTCCCTAGGCAACAAGAGTTTGTTCATGGGTGAAACATGTTTACGTTACGTATTAGGTTCTTCATAGGCCAAACATTTGGTCTGGGTCGCGGACGTGTAGTGGACTTTAATATCCCAAAATTTAATTCCATAAATCTTTTGGGAATAGTTGTGGGATGCGAATTTGTTCCCCGACGATGATTTTGAAACTTAAAGTTAAGTTCGACTAATTTAAAAAAAAGTCCAATTGATGTGGGGGCATTTTGAGTACATTGGTGGTTGGGTTTAAATGATTTAAAGTCATATTTACCCCCATTTCCATATGAAAACTAAATTTGCCAATGAGAAATCAAAAAGCCAAAACCCTTCTTTTGTTCCAAATACTCTCAAACCTCCATTGGGTACAAAACTCAAGATCATGAAAGAAAAAGAACTCTCATGTGATTTCTTCTCCAAATGGCATGGGCTTTTCTTCTATTAATGTTTTGTTACCCTTTATGCTTGGATAACTTTTTATCTAAGGAGTTCAATCAATGATTTCAAAAAGTGATTCAAACACCAAAATTCCATATTTTTAATCTAGCCATGAGGTAAGAGTTTTTCCAATTTAAGTGACTTCATTGAATTAGGGATTAATTTATTTTTTGGAATCACCACATGGAATTGAGTTGTGGAATTCATATTCACCTTTCTGTTTAATACCTAATTACAAGAAAATGACTCTTTGTTTGGTGTGCGAAATAGAAATTTGGTTAAAGAATATTGTTGACCGAGGGAAAGTTCTTAGGCATCCCTCAAGTCCCCTGGTTCCAGTACAGTCGCATTTGTTGACGAATACTTCTAAATATTTTTAGGGTATATTTTTCTATTCTACGTTTCATCATATTTTTATATTTGAATTTTTATTAGTATTAAGTTGGATGCATAACTAAATTCCTAATCTTGACATTTAGAGATATAACAGTCTTCTTCACATTTCACCTAGTAATTATCGATAAGTGTTTCTTTCAATTAACTAAATTTAATTATATTATTTGACATGGTGCATCACAACATCCTTGATTTTTTGTGTCTATAATAATATATGCAAATGCATTCTTAATTAAAACAAGTAATTTTAACATACCTAAAAGTTTGTGTAATGTTAAAAGAAAGTAAATACTCTTTTTAAAAAAGATTAAATAAAATAAAATACTAAAGCTCTTGGATACAATATAAATTTTGAATTATAACAAAAATTCTAGGATACAATATAAATTTTGAATTATAACTTATATTCTAGGATACAATATAAATTTTGAATTATCTTGTGTTCTATTATTTTTGTTCACCCATAAAGTTAACGTTAAAATTACGCCTACACATTATATTTTTATTTTAATCATAAATTTAATGACATAATTAGGTATTTATACGTTGTAATTTCTTATTTATCCAATAAAATAATGACAAATTGTACAAATAAATGTCATTCTTCATTGGAAAAAATGAAGAACAATAATTTTTCATCAAATAAAGCTACTAAAAAAAATATAACACTCAACTCATATTTCACTTCAACAAAATAACAATAAAAAAAAGTGTAAGAGAACTTATCATAATAGTTACATCACATTTCATAATTAAAGTAAAGTAAAGTTGAATATCGCAAAACCTTCCTTGAACTTTGGATATAACACCCACCATATTTTTGTACGTGATTTGTGATGGTATATATAATTGTATTGATATTAAAATAATAAATAAAGAAGAAAATATGTGAATATATGATTATTGTTGTGAGAAGTTTAAAATAAAAATGAAAATTTTTGTTTGGAAATGACAATATAATTGTTTTTCTCTCTTTCTGTGTTGTGTTAATTGTGTTCTCATTTTCTTCTCTTTGCATTATTAATATAGTATTTATATATAGTAGTGCATGTGTGTACATGTGTAATCAAGGAGTTGGATGAGTGGAGTGGGGTGTGGGTGAGTGGAAGTAATGCAAGGGAGTGGATAGTGTAACGACCGAAAGTTCACCCTGGTCGTTACCGGCATCGTCGTCTTCGAAGAGGACTAAGACAAGCCCTTAGCATATCATAGGTAAAAAATACGGAAAAATCTAAAACATTCCTTTATACTTAGTGATGTTTACATAGACCTCTCACATGAAAAGCATACTTAATCTTCTCACTTAGACAACATAATAATACATAAGAATTTAGTCTAAATCTTTATCTCACATTAAACCATCTATAATGTAAATCACAATAGTTTTGTGATAGCCCTTAGACTATTACGATATGCCCATGTAGTCTACAATGAATTCTGAACATGATAACAGAATAATAATCTCAAAACATAGATAAAACTAATAAGGCTTGATGAGTGGCTCTATCCTTTGAACTCATGAGGACTCACCAATTGACGTAGAAAAGATCAAAGTCTTCTTCTCCAATAGCGATGAATATCTCCAATGGACCGAATCTAAAATATGTAGGGAAAAGGGAGAAAATATGGGTTAGTACTAACCGCATGTACATAGTATGGCTCATATCCAAAAATAGATCAATGCATGAGAAAAGGACAATTTAGTCGAAATCATGCTTTCTATCAATTTAACCTGACATGCATATAGAAGAAACATAATAATTCCATTCAACATAATAGAAACCCATATGTAGATTACCAAAGAAATACTTGTTCAATGCCAAAGATAGAACTCCATAATCGTCTCCAAGGCTAAGTATCTTATTAATCAATCAACATGCTTATAACATACTTTTTAAAAATGATCTTACCATGATTAATACATGTACACTACTCATAGCTTATAAATATAATCATAATCATTGTCATAATCATAAAAGAACACTATTACAACCATACTTTAGGATCCCATATGTGCAATGAGTTAGACAAGTCCAATACCCTCCCTCATATTACGTAATATTCTTCAAGGCAACCCTAATAAGATTTCACATACTTAACTTGTTCATTTAGTTTTACATTAGGCAAAGGAGTGCAATAACCGTCATGAGACCATGTGAGCTGCATGGAATCTGGTTTTGTACTTCTGCACCGAAAGAGAGGGTTAACACTTGCCTAAGGTGTAACCATTCGTACATAGCTATCTAGGTGGATAAACTAATCTAGAGTCCTATGTGGGCATATAGTAAAGGTTCAAGAAGATTTTTTCTAGAAAACTTAACTTAGTAATGTCTATGTTTTCATCTCATGAGACAACACATAACTAGGGAATCTGGACTTACGAATCGTGAGGAAACCAATGTGCGAGGCTGGACTTACTAACGTCAGGACTTCATCTCATTTACATGTCCTTTTGGTTTTAAGAAATTATTACTTTTAGTGATCATATTATTTCATCACACAAGTTAACATTAGTTTCTTCTTGACACTTACGTAAAAATCTTATCATATCTAGCTCATAGGTCATCAAAAGTTATAACAATCCTTTCACTTTAGACACCACCTAACAAGTGAGTATGTCTTTCACTTAACAATTTATCTTTATCATGATAAACTACTTTGAATCATATAATAATCATACCATAACATACTTGCATAATTCATAACAAATTCAATAGTCTAGGTTTAAGGATGAGGAATACTTAACATCAACATCATAACCACACATTATAGGTTGAAGCATTACTATCTAAGTAACTCATAATTTATAATTGAATCCAATGAGAAAAAATCAACGCTGCTCTTTTCTTTTCCAAGAAAATTTATCCTTCCATTAAAAAGAATGCATAACCAATTACATAAAGAAGGATTGAACAAGCCATAATATAATTAAGAACAATGTATACAATCTACATGTTCATAATTTCACAATTCACCATATCAATTCAAGGTTTTTATGAAATTGTGGGAAAGACATGGGTTAAGGTAAATATAATAGTAAATCAACAATTAACCACAAGTTCATACTTAAACAACATTAATTCATTATTTAAAAGAAGACCCATTTGTAGAAGAAAAACCTAAACTTTGGGGATTGAGAAATAATCTTTTGGTTGGACCTCTTGAGGAAAATTATCCCAAGAGTGAAATAAACCATATCTTAGAGATTATAAAGACACAAAAATGGGTTGGAAACTTGAATTCTTGATCTTATACTTGGAGCTATAATGCTCTTCATTGAAGGTTTGGAGGAAGAGAGAATTTTAGAGAGATAAGTGTGATTTTTTATTAAACATTTAGGACATGTTTAAGTGTTAAAATTGACCTAAAACTTACCCTAAAATATTAGATACTCAACCATTAAATTTACCAAAATACCCCTCACTTGAATGCATCTTTTTGTGAAGTCAAAACACTAAAAATACTACTTTTATTAATCTGGGTAGTAGCTGCGCGTCTGGGGGTTAATTTAACGATTTATTTTTGAAATCCAAGTTAAAGCAGTGGATTTCGTTTAGGACCCGTGTCGCGAGGCAAAGTTCAAATCTCCCATAATGGCTGTGTGTCACGCAGCAGCCATCAAAATCCTGTAACACACATGCTGCTTTGGAAGCCTGCTCGCCCATGCTTACGTCCTCCCCACGGACCCTTCTAGTGGTCCTTGGGGTATCGTGACTGTACGTTTTGACCCTCTATATTATATTTACCTACTAAAAATATGTTTACATGTTTTGGACTTCATGTAACCCTCCAAAAACTTCACCAAACATAGGGACATCAACTAGTTAAATTTCGCTAGTTTTCCGGATGTTAAGGCTTTTCTTAAATGTTTTGGATCAAATACTTCTAAAAAAATATAACACTATATTAGGTCTAAAATAATCATTTTAAAACATATGAGGATCTAGTAGAGGTCATGGAATTTCCTGGGTGTTATAATATCCCCCCTTTAGGAACATTCGTCCCCGGATTACACCTTAAACCTTCTATTGGGAAAAAAATAGTAAACTCAAGATTGCATCCAACCAACCTGAAATATCACGAGGCAAAATTCATGACACATTAGAGGTAATAATTTACATCACATAAGGATGAACTACCTTCTCCATTTTAAAATGAGCTCAACATGAACAAATTTGAAAGAGGAACCATGCTTATTTCTTGTCAATACATACTAAAACATACCCAACACAGTTTTCATTAAAACAATGTGGCACACTACATATTTAAGTGCAAGTAAATCATGAGAGTCATATTCCACAAAATCTCAATTTAAGCAGGAATTTCTACAAGAATATGCACATACTAGATAAACTTTATAAGTTCAACGTTATTCATATTACTCATTTAAGAAAAAGCTACTATCCTTGACTTTTGATAGGAGTATGGGAAAAGATATTAGGATAGCGATTCTTCATGTCGGCCTCAGTCTCCCATGTTGCACCCTCAACAAAGTGGTTCATTCATAAAAGTTTCACGGAGGAAACCCCCTTATTCCTCAATATCTTAACTTGGCAATCCAAAATTTCAACCTGCAACTCTACAAAAGAAAGGTCCTCTTTTACCCCTAAACCTTTGTGAGGCAGAATTTATACTGATCACCTATACAACTTTAACTAATATTCCACTTCTTCTACCCTTTTAAAAATTTTATAAGGTCCCACATATTGGGTACTAAGCTTTCCATTATTTCCAAACATTATCACCCCTTTCATGGGTAAAATTTTCAAATAAATCCAATATCCTATATAGAATTCAAGGTACCTCTTTTTATTGTCAGCATAATATTTTGGCCGACTATAAGCCATTTTCAACCTCTCTCTTATGAGTGGTACCTTCTCCATGGCCTCATACAATATTTATGGACAAAGAAGAGAAAACTCACCTACTTTAAACCACATAATTGGAGACACCATCTTATACCATAAATTCTTCAAAATGTGCTAGACCAATATCGCGTGGTATCTATTGTTGTACAAGAACTCTATCAAAGGTAGGTGATCATTCCAATTCCCTTTGAAATCAATCACACAAGCCATTAACATGTCTTCAAGAGTTTGTATGGTGCTCTCAACGTTCCCATCTGTTTGAGGGTGGAAAGTGGTTCTAAGCTTAATTTGGGTAACAAGCTCGTTATGGAAAGATCTCCCAAAGTGTGAAGTAAATTGGGCTCCTCTATTTGAAATGATCGAAAAAGGGGACCTATGTAACTCTACAATTTCCTTAACATACAATTTAGTATACTCCTCCACCGAGTAAGAAACTTTTATGAGAAGGAAGTGGGATGACTTAGTCAACCTATCCACTATTAACAAAATGGAGTCATGTTGTCTACGTGTTCGAGGCAATCCTACCAAAAAGACCATGTTGAGAATTTTCTCACATCCAAGTGGGGATGTCAATATCTTGGGTTAGACAACCTTGCCTTGATTCTTGGCTTTGAATTTTTGGCAATTTGGGTACCTCGAAACAAACTTAGCTACATCTCTTTTCATTACATTCCACTAATGTCATAATACATCTTGGTGTCCCCCGGATGGATGGAGTGTCGGTATCTATGAGCCTCATCCATAATTTTCTCCCTTAAAGCATCCACATCCTACACACATAATATCCCTTGTTACCTAAGGAAGAAAGATTCATATTTCTTTTGAAGGACAGATTCTTTCAACTCCATCAATAGATCAACAAGATGTTACTTGGACTGCACATCAACAACTACAGATGAGTAGGAGTTATAACTGACCAAGAAACCACCCTTTAAAGATTCTTCTGATTGGATACCTTATCAGGAAAACCTATGAACATCCTTTACCAATTCATTCTTATCATCAACCACATGCGCCACACTACCCATGGACACTTGCCTTAATCCATTCGCAACCACATTTGCCTTCCCGAATTGATAGAGCACACTAATGTCATAATACTTTAAAAGTCCTAACAATCTTCTTTGATGTATATTAAAGACTTTTTGAGTGAATAAATATTGCAAACTCTTATGATCGGTAAACATATTAACATGTCCTCCATATAGATAATGCCTCCAAACTTTTAAAGAAAACACCACGGGCGCAAGCTCAAGGTCATGAGTTGGATAATTTTTCTCATGTGTCTTGAGTTTTCTAGAGGCTTACACTATGACTTTTCCATGTCGCATAAGCACAAATCCTATACCCACTCAGGAGGAATCAGAATAAATCACAAAACCTTCGGTACCCTCCAATAGGGTCAATTGTAATACCCCTTAAAATTAGATAGAGTGTCTAGAACAAAACATGTTTGTTTCTAATATTATAAGGTCCTAAAATTTTTTAAAATATGGTATTGAGTAAATGTGTAATGTTTGAGGTGATTTGAAAGTCAAACTACAAGGGATTAGCAAGACGTTCGACGACTAATCGCCAAAGGGGCATTAGATGATTTTATGTGTTTTTGAATGTTCCATGATCTTATAAAGTCTTAAAATGATTTATCATGACGTTTATAAGAAATTTATGTAGTTTCATGAAGTTTAGAGGTCAAACATCCAAGAATGTCTAAGATGTTTGAAAGTTAGCTCTTGAGAAGTTCATGAATATCTTGATGAGGCCTAGCATGATTGGCCGTGTTTCGTGTGATAATTTTTGGTGAATCTTTAATGGAAGGTCTAAAATTTTTAAGGTTTTTATTTACATTGGAAAGTTCCTGGTACAACATTCCAAGGGCCCCGCAAAAGGGCCCAAAAGAAGGACCTAAAGGTTCTGGAGACACTGCCTTTGCAGTGTCAATGAACGAGCTCCAATTGACACCTCGTCAATCCATAGACGCCCCATCGATTGTTTAGTGGGTTGAAAATTAGAATTGGGAACTTATCTTACCAAGAGGAGGTTTCAGTCACTAACAACGGAGCAATAGAACTCCCCGTCGTCCACTCAATGCCAAGTCGATGTTGTCTGTCAATGGTTGCCTGCAACTGTTGCCATGAGACTGACTAACTAAAGGGTTGAATGTGAAATTCACCCCAAATCCTAACCTAACCCTTATAGGTTTGTTAAGTTATTTTTGTGTGTATTTAAAGGATCAAATATGTGATAAACCCATTTCAAAACCAATTCAGTCAAAATAGACTTTCCTTAAAAAAGTATTCCATCTAGAACCTCCATTGAAGGTGAAGCTCAAGAATATCTTGTACATTGATTACTATGGTTTCTTCATCATGTTCTACAGGATTTCATGTATATAATGTTATGGTTATCCTTTATCTATAAGTAACCTTTCACTAGAAGAGTTAATCTCAAAGTTTTCAAAGAGATTTCATGATCAAACTTTGAATCGTTCATTCTAGCCATGGGTTAATTCTCAAAAAAAATTTAATGGCTTAATCATGATGAAATTATAATAATGTAATGGTTTTAATGTGAAAAAAAATTCAATTGCATTGTGAACCCATGTCCCATCCAAAAATCGTATAAGCCCTTGCAAGGATATTGTCATTGTGGCTTGTTATTCCCATGTCTCTCTACTTTATAGTGTATTGGTGATGTAGTGTACATGTTGTAGTATGATTTTGTAGTGGCTTATTGTTTCTTTTATGATTAAAGTACATAAATCGACTTCCCTATACATGTATTATTGATAAAAATGGTGTATTGATCAATGTTGAGCAAGAGGTTTGATGAATTGGTGTGGTCTACTCTTCTCCTCTACTTATCTATAGTATTATTGATGATGTATTCTATGGCATTGTGTGGTATGGTTCACTTATGGTGGTGGTTCTTACATTATTGTCATTATATTGGTGTTAACCATGGCCTTATAGCATAATTGATAAATATGTGAATGAATGGTAATGGTGATCACCTTATGTGTATCTTTTGCCTAGTCTTCTACTCGAGTTATGAATCTAGGTTATGTTACTATTTTCATGAGCATATAACTTTTTAGGTTAAGATCATGTGTAGGTGTTTCCATTAATGAAGTGTTAAGGATTGATTACCCTTACTCATGTACCCCTATGTGAATATGTGAATACCTAAGGTTAGGATTCCTGAATGTAATGTGAAGAAATTCATATCTCCTATGCTAAATTGTGTTGCATGGTCTATGCTTGGTTGTGCATTATTTTTTGAAGATGGTGGATACCTCAAGGTGTTATTAATAGCCATCATGTGATCATTTTTACTAATGAACACACATACTTACACATTATGCATGCTTACATTGTAGTAAAGGGTTATGGTGTCTAAGGAAACATTGATCTCATATTAAAAATAGATGTCTACTATTATGCATAAAAGGTAAATGTATATGCGGTATCTTATGTATTACATCTAACTTGTATGACTTGATAGGTTGCACTAGTTTTGTCAATATTATGGGACCTTGTTTATGCATTGCACATGTGTACCTTTATAGGACAATTCCTAGGTTTGGTTTCTATGTACATGCAATGAATGTGCCTTACATGCTATAATGTGAGGTATGTGGTATGCTGAAATATGATTACACCTAGTGACTCAATGTTTTTAGATGAAACCATGACTCATATAGTTACACTTGAACACTTATGAATAAATGAAGTTAAGTATGAATATGTGTGGTCTAAAGGTTTTACGTGAAAGGTTTGTCACGTGTAAGTACACACACGCATGAATGATAATCTAGTTAATAAAAGGGCCCTTGAAAGTTGTTCTCAAGAAATCTTAGACTGGATAAATGCTTACATATGCTATGTCCATGTGAAAGGTTTTCACTAATGATATAGGTTGATGAATGGATTTTTCATCTATAACCTATAATCTAAGAATATAGGGAGTAAATCTCCTAAACCCTATGTTTTACAAATTAAGGTAAATAAGAATTTTAATAAAGGGAAATTATCTTAGGACTGAGTGAACCGGAAGTGAGGGGTGTCCCTATCCATTGGAGGAAGGTAGGTTACCATAATCCTCGTGTGGTAGATATCCTTATGACCTAAAATGGGTACTAGAGAGATGCTTCCATGATGCCTCGAAGTTCCATAACCATGTTGCCTCATAGGATCTAAGAAGTGATATCAGCTAATATGCTAGAACGATACTAATGTCTTACCTTAGAAAGTAAGGCACCGTATTTTGGTGTGAGGGGATGACATCAAATTCCATGTTTTGATTACATGGTCTTATTATCGGTTAAGGTTTTTTTTATCTAAAGTAAAATGGATAGTGAAAGTAATTTAAGGACTCTAACTAGGATAACCAAAGGGTATTTCTTGGTGTAGGGGGGATAATGAGAATTCACCTATGTATTTCACAAGTGACTCTTGAGGGAAGTTCTAGGAAGGTGTTCTAATGCATGTGTCTACTTATATGTTTCTTATGCATGATATTTTAGTAAATGTATACTTGTTATGAAGAAGTGCATTGTATAAGTATAAACGATGTGAACTTTTCCCTATATCTATAATGTTTGTCTTAATGACTATATGATGAAGGTCTTCCCTATATTGGATGAAGTTGCCTCTACTTGTTATGTTGATGTATGAAGTGTTAAGGTTTGTGGTCTCGTGAAGGGTTTACTAAGTATGTGTGAGGTTATGGATCTTCACATGCACATTGAAATAATAGAGTAAGACTAGGGTCATGAAGAAGATCTTATGATGTCTTATGTGATTTGATGCAAAAATATATACAAATTGATGTAGCTTACTTTAATTTCTTATGACTTAACTTGAATGTGACATGTAATGTGTTATACTTCTCTACAGATATTCATTAGCTTATGTAGGTGGTATGCATGCTTTGTTTGTGACTTTAAGGTGACACATTGCACCAAATATCACTAAAGGGTTACTTAGGAGGTTGATGAGTTAAAAGAAAAGGATTCATTGTAATGTGTAGGAAGCTCACTTTAAAGTGACCCCAAATGTGGCTTAAATCCTATATGTGATTTTATATGATGTTTGGCTCTTCAATTTGTCTATATAAAGTATGTGAATCATATAAATGCTATTGTATAAATAACTTACGAAGATTTAATCAAAAAGGCATGAAGTATGATTTCAAGAAAATGTCCAATTTAAATTATTGATTTTGCATGGTTGTCATACTTGTTGCATTCTTGTACTAACTGTACTCTTCTCCACTATTTACACAATGTATATGTTATAGAATTTTACGGGATGTCCTTAATGGTGAAGATCTTGTAATGTGTTTTCCAAGATCAAGCACAAAGTAACCCTTAAGGTTGAAGGTATTCTATATAAAGTTATGTTTAAAGTCTTGCAATCCTATTGTTATGATTTTGTTGTAAGGGTCTTGTCCCTATTATAATCTGATGATCTTGTGTCTAGGATAGAAAAAAGACTTAAAGTCTAAATATGTACTTAATATATGTATATATATATATATACATACATATATATATATATATACGTTAAAGTTTCTACCATATGTAGTGCTATGAAATTTTTTAAATTTTCCGCTAAAATTACTATGAAAATGCGATGAATGATAATATGGGATTGTATTATATTGCCACTTCTAGTAGAGTCTCGTATCATTGATGGTGAGTCGCGACACATCAAAGAGTACATGAGGCTATATAATGATAGAGTTTCTATTCTCTATCATTCTTATATCGTTCCATAGAACGTAACTCTATAAGACCTCTCGCTTCTGTTTTAGTGTCCTGTGGTCTTCTAAATGTGGTTGTTTGGATGAGATGGTATCTCATATGCTTGAGGGAGAAAAGGTGAGTTCAGTTCTTATTTTGGTTTTATGGATTGATGAGTATGTGTGAAGGTGACTTTTGATATATTTTGTAGATGTGATGCCTTTTAGGCTATATTTGAAATTTATGTGAAATAGAATGTTATGTTGAGGAATGTATGTCATGATTTGGTTAATGCTTTTTAGATGTTATTATGGTTAAAATTACTTTATTTTGGAATGATATGTTTCTATATGGTTTTACATGATGGTAGCCTAATGTTATGAATTTAACTTGAAATGCTTAGAGTCTACCTATGGCAGCATGCTACCCTATTAATTTGTGTGCAAAAGTGTTCAATGTTTCCTTTTATATATATGAGAGTCCCTTGATATTGTGGAATTGATGTATCCTTATAATTGAGGGTACTATTCTTATCTTTTGAGGGAGATAATGGGGTTTTATTGACCTAGAAGTTACCTTACCTTAATGTTGAAAGAAATAAAAGAGTTCTCATGCCTAAGTTGCTTTGTTGTCTTCCCCTAATGATGTATGTCCTTTGTGTCTATTGAATTGTTGAAGAACGTATATGGTAAAATAGCATGACCTAACATGATAATTGGCGGATAATTTTCCAAAAATGACAATGTTTAGAATGCCTTGCTTGACTTACTGTAATTCCTTTTAAAGTGGTAATCATTTTGAAATGATAAAAACGAAGGTTGTTAAGTTAAGGTCCTCTTAAGGTTAGGTTAATTTGCTCTTAATTGTATTTAAACTATGTGGGGGATGGTGATGTGAGTGGTAAGGTTGTATATATTTCCATCCTATCCTTCGATTCTTACTTAAACTTGAATCTAATAATTTTTAGTAAGCTTGTTCATGATAGATGTCTTGACTCAAATAGGAATTTCATGACCTTCAAATGTTAGGTATGTCTTGATAGACACTATCTTAATTGTATTTTGAAGATTCTAAAGTACTTTAAATGAATTTTGATTAACTTCATTGTTTTCTCATATTGATTTTGCATCTTGATATGCTAGTTGTGCTTTTAGATTCACGAGGTAAGATAAGAAACATGGTTTGTACTCACTTGTGAGCTATAATGTTTAGGCTTTATAATGGAAAGTTTTCACTTTAATATGAAAAGTATAGTCTCTTGAAAACTGTGAGTTTTATGATTTGGAAAGCATGATTGTAGGTCCACTTTTTAAAAGTGAAGACATGTCTAGCTATTGTCCTTGTTTGTGCCTATGAAATGTAAGACTTCCCTAAATGATGCTTACTGTGAAGGCTATTTCTATGTTAGAAATTGACATTTTGCGAAATGATTTTCTAATTGTTGTGATGTGCTTGGTGTGTATTACCATTTACACTTCACTAGAAAGAAAACAGGAGCATGCCTTGGTTTAAAAGTTGAGAAATTCTCATTTTTACAGTAAGGATGACCTTTGTGCATTTGCTTGCGTATGAACTCATGAGACATGTAAGTGTGTTGGGGAGAATGACATTCCTCCATGGACAGAAGTAAACATGGTATGATTGAGTATGACCCTCGTAGCACTAAGTCTAACTAATAAGAATCCACTGTCAATCTAATTAACGTAAGTCTATGTGCATTGATGTACTAGTGTTTAAATTTCTTTTGAGTATTGTTAGAATCTACCTATGTGTGACCTTACATGATTTGCTGAATGAATTTGATTGTAATAACAGTGTTATGATTAGGAGAAAGATGTTGTTTTTATGAACATGGGAATTGCCTAGGTGTTTGATGCATTAGAGGGTGACTGAATAAAAGTTTTGCTTGCTTGTATGCATTGAGTGCTAAATTGTTTGAATTTTGTTCCTTGTAATTTTGGCAGATTAGTTTCTATATGATGAAGCTATTACTGTTATAAGTTGCTCTATGATTCATTGAAGTCCTTGTTATGATTAAGGTGTTCTAAGTGTCAATAGTGGACGAATGTTATCAAGTGGGGGGTATTGTAAAACCCCCAAAATAAGTTTGGGTGCCTAGAGAATAACATATTTATCCTAAGGGTCTAAGGGTAGTTGCTTAGTGACTATTGAGGGATGTCCTACGAAGGTGTTCTAATACATGTGGCTATGTATATGTTGCTTATGTATGTCATTGTAGTAATTTTAAACTTGTTATGAAGATGTGCATGGTATAAGTCTAAATGATGTGAACTTGTCCCTATATTTATAATGTTTGTCTTAATGACTCTATGATCAAGGTCTTGCCTAGCTTGGATGAAGTTGACTTTACTTGTTATGTTGATGTATTAAGTCTTAAGGTTTGTGGTCTCATAAAGGGTTCAATGAGTATGTGTGAGGTTATGGGGCTTCACATGTACCTTGAACTTGTAGACTAAGATTGGGCTCATGAATAAAATCTTACAATGACTTATGTGAAGTGAAGCAAAGATATATGCAAATTGATGTAGCTTACTGTAATGTCTCTTGACCTTGACTTGTAATGTGGTATACTTCCATGAGGATATGTGTTGGATTATGTTGGTGGTATGTATACATTCTTTGTGACGTTAAGGTTATGCATTGCACCAAGTATCACTAAAGGGTTACTTAGGAGGTTGATGAGTTAAAAGAAAATGATTCACTATAATGTGAAGGGAGCTCACTATAAAGTGACTCCAAATGCGGCTTGAATCATATATATAATTTTATATGATGTTTTGCTTTTGAATATGTCAATATAAAGTATGTGAATGATATAAATTCTATTCTATAAAGGTTTTATGAAGATTACTCAAAAAGGCAGGAAGTATGATTTCAAGAAAATGTCCCTTTTAAATGCATATTTTTGCATTTTTGCAATACTAAGTTCATTCTTGTACTAACTTCATTATTCTCCACTTTTTACACGAAGTGTAGGTTATGGATGCTTAAAGGATGTCGTTAATGGTGAACAACTTGTTATGTGTTTCCTATGCTCAAGAAAAAAGGAATCCTTAAGATTCAAGGATGTCCTATGTCAAATTATGTTTAAAGTTGTAATCTTATATTTTTCGTTATGTTGTAAAGGACGTGTCCCTATTATACTCTTATGATTTTGTGTCTAGGACGACAAAGAGACTTATGGTCTAAATATGAACTTAATATATATATATATATATATATATATATATATATATATATATATATATATATTGAGGGGCTTGTTTCTCCCCTTGATTGAGGGTCTTGTTTCTCCCGAGTTGAGTAAGCCTAAAGAGGTAGTCTTGAGGGTTTTTTTGGTTTGTATTGGAGGAGGAATATGCATACTTCCTTCATATCTTACCTTAGTGAGTCTTAGGATAATAATGAGGTAGGGAAACTCTTAAGGAAAATGAGTCCACTTTCTCTTTCGCTTGGATGCTTTGGAAGTTCACTCATTTAATATACGATATTTCATTGTAATTGCTGAAGTTAAATTTATTGTGAATGCATTATATGATTCATTATCATTGTTCGAATGTATTTATTGTAAATACATAAGTCGTTCACTGTAAAGGTCAAGTTGGTTTATTGTAACATCTTGCAAGTTTACTCTAAATATTTCTTGTTGGCTTAAAATTATGGAAATTCTTATCTATGTTTTAAATGATGGTTAGTATGATGTTTTTCCTTTGTATTCATGAATGTTTTACTAAAATTTCATTAAAAGCTATTTTACTAAAATTTCTCTTTTTCATTTTTTTTCTTATGCCACATTTATTACATTGTTTTGTATTAACCCCATACTTTTCAATACTATATCACTATAGGTTGGAAAATTTTGAAGGTTTGAAGGCTAAAAGGAAGAGCTTGGGAAAGTTTCTCTCAAGGCAAAGTATGTCCTCATATATTCGAGGGTATAGTTTTTTCTTTTTTTTATTGAAATACTTATTATGTATTTGATTTCAATCTAAAGGGTTGTGCCCCTAGGATATTATATGTCGTGTCTTAAGTTTGTCTTGTGACCATAAGATTTCGTAAGTATTTATGAAAGATTTCCTTTTTGTTAAATTATTCGTGAAAAGTTTTAATTCCGCTATACTTTTAATGTATTATGTAATAAATGCCAGTTAAAGGTCTTGTACAGGACCTCAAAGGATCAAGTACGACTGACCGTAAAACGAAACTTCTAGGGGTAGTTTCAGGTCATGACAGACTTGATTTCAGAGAATAAGGTTATAGGAAATAGTTTAAGTTCTAAAAGTCTCACAAGCCACATATAGTAGTATGTCTGTCATTGGTGTGAGTCGCAACACATCCATGGATAAGAGTCTATAGGATGATAGAAGTTTCAATTTCTGTTCTATTCTACTGTCGTGCCTTAGATTTGAGTCATATAAGATGTCTTATCTTACCCTCTTCTTTTTATGTTTATAGGACATGAATATGAGGAGATGAACCGCTAGAAGGGAGGAGGGAGGTGTAGATAATGAGAGAGTCCTTCCCCGTTTTGACCAAGTTCCTAATGTAAGATTACGGGAAGAGAATGAGAAAGTTCCTTTCAAGAACCTCAAGTGCCTCCAGAAGACCAATAGCCTTATGTGCCTCCTATGCCTCAAGATCCTTTTGTGTATGGGATATGACTAATTCGGAGTTGAGGGATGCCCTAATGAACTTGACCCAACTCTTGACTTATCAAGTTTATGTCGTACACAATCACTTTGTTAGCCAAGCTGATCAAGGAGATAGGCACCAACCAAATGCTAGTATTCCCACCTCTAGGATTTGGGATTTCATGAGGATGAACCCTCCTACTTTTCATGGCACTATGGTGGATGAAGATCTACAAGGTTTCATTAATGAGGTTTTCAAAGTGGTAGATGCTATCGGTATGAACCCTAGGGAGAAGGCGGAGTTAACCACTTACCAACTCAAGGATGCGACTCAAGTGTGTTTTGAGCAATTGAGGAGTGAGAGACCCTTAGAAAGAGGGCCGGTTGATTGGGAGCAATTCAAAGAGTCTCTCCTAGATAGATTCTTTCCTTTAGATTAGAGGGAGAAGAATCTGCTTGAATTCATGAACCTTCGTCAAGGTGGAATGAGTCTGTAAGAGTACTCTCTCAAATTCACCAAACTCTCTTAGTATGCCCCATCAATAGTAGCCAACCCTAGGGCCGGGAAGAACAAGTTTATGATGGGTGTTTCTAGATTTGTTTAGAAAGAGTGCCATACAGCAATGCTTTTTAATGACATGGATATCTCTATGCTCATGGTTTATGCACAACAAATTGAGGCCTCCAAATTTAGGGAGATAAGGAAAGAGGGTAAGAAACCTAGGTCGGATGATTCTAGTCACATATTTCCTTAGAAGATGTTATATCACCAAGATTCTTTCCTGGGAAACAAGTATAGGGCTCAAAACCTCCATTCTGAAAGTGGTGGCCACACTTATGAAAGGGTTAGGTGCCCTACTTGTGGGAAGCAATATGGGGGTAAGTGTCTTGCCGGTATGGATGGTTGTTTTGCATGTGGTAATAAGTTCCACAATATGAGGGACTTCCTAAACCTCAAATCAATGTAAAGTATGTCAATCAAGCTTCCCTAGATCCTAATGCTCCTAAGAAGAACCCTTCCTATGGGATGGGGGCTAGGAA
Organism: Solanum lycopersicum; assembly: GCF_036512215.1. Classification (NCBI taxonomy): domain Eukaryota; kingdom Viridiplantae; phylum Streptophyta; class Magnoliopsida; order Solanales; family Solanaceae; genus Solanum; species Solanum lycopersicum. The sequence goes on along the minus strand of NC_090811.1, from coordinate 20,463,526 downwards.
GGATAAATAAATCTCAATTTGATGGTTTTGGCAAGTCTTAACTCTTTATTATTGTTTCTTTTATTTTATGAAGTGAGTTTATATGGTTTTATATTTAATATGATTATGTCACCTTGACGAACTGCTTAAGGAATGAATTTTCGAAAATTTTGGTAGGCTTGGCACTTAACACATTGAACGTCACTATAAGAATTTTGATTTTTGGGAAAAATTATGTTGTCCTGAATAGAAGTTTTAGTGTTTGTAAAAGTATTGTGTATGACCATGTTTAATCTTGGAGAAGGCAGTTCCTCCATAAAAGAAGACTAAGAGTGAATTTTGCCTTCTTGAAGTTTTGATAAAAGATTTTGTGTTGCTAAACGTTTAAAAGTATGAAAGGATGCTCTTTGTTAGTTGATGCTTTGATTTTTGAGTGTTTTTATCATGATTGAAGTGTGTTATGTTATTATAAGTGAGTCCTTTTTGTTCGTAATGTTTATGTGTCATTCGAGGACGATGTTATTCCAAGTGGGGGAGAATGTAACGCCCTAAAACAAACTAAGGTGAACGAGAGACACGTAATGGTTTCTTCAGTTGATTTAAATTTATTCTGAGTTAATTTAGTGTTATTAGTCAGTCTGTGAAGTTTTTTTAAGTTTTGAGTTCAATCGAGGAAGAACATCCATGATATTCGGAAGGTGTGCCTTAGAATGTACTTGTGCGTCTTGATGTGTTTGGATGAGTTTTTCATATTCGTTTTCGTTGAAACTAAGGTTAGATGTTCCTAATACCTAGAAAAAATAAGTTTAGTGGTTTAACGTCATGGCACGATCCCACCCAGGACCCACAAGGGGGCCCTCGATGAAGGGCCCAAAACATCGGAAAACTTGCCAAACATCACTGACCATGGATGACCCTAAGGAAGGTCCGTTGGTCCATCAACGGTCCGTAGATCTAAGGAGTCGGTTGGAACAAATGTTCATGGTGGACAGGCTCTATTTAAAGCTAAGTCCCAAACAACGACACCCTACCAACGGTGCATTGATGCACAAATGGTCCGTTTGTGAATGTCTCGTCTTTGAGGGCTTGCCAAGTCTGTGAAGTTGCTTCCAACTAGGGGTACTTTATGTGAATAAACTCCAAGTCTTTTAATACTCTAGATGGATAATTTTAGTGTTTTTAGGTTATATTAAATTATTTTAAAAACCCTAGACCTGGACAAGACCCTCACTCCAATATATTCAAACTACTCTCTAAAGAAAACTCTCCCAAAACCACCATTGAAGATAAGACTAAAGGAGGTCAAAAAGGGATTCCTTGGACGTGTGTCTTCACAAACATTATTGGTTTCTTACTCTTTAAGTGGTATGGTATCCATACTTGAACCCCCTTCCATTCAAAGATTCACATCCAAAAGATTTTCAGAAGGGTTTTACAATTCAAAATTCTTCTATCTTTGATTCTATTAATGGGTCTTCTTGTAAAAGTGTTCATAATGTTTTGAATGCATTTATTCTTGTAGGAATTGATGATTTTAATGTTAAAAAACTTAATTAACTCATGTTTATGCATATTTCAACTTTTTGCTTGGGATATGGGTTATATGAGCATGTTTGTGTAAGGTATGCACTTTGGTTTTCTTGTGTTAATATGTTGATTTAGATACTTTTGAAGAGTCTTATTTTGATGAAATGTTAATGACATTCTTATATGTTTTTATTTGTTGGTTAAATGGAAAGTTGCTTATAATGTGTTGTTTTTATTATAATTGCTCTTGAAGGGTATGGTCTACCTTCTTGATAGCGGTGTGTACTTGATGAATTTGATGTTTTTAAGTATGTACTGGGAATGTTATTTTGAAGGAATAATAGATGAAATGGAGTAATATTGAAGAAGAGTCTTGTCTTGTATCTTGTGACTTTTATTTTGTCAAAGTGAAACATATTGAGTATCTGAAGCATGTAAGGTGTGTGAAGTTATGAATGAAGTTACGAAGCATGTATTAATAAGAATGAACTGATGTTTATGTTCTAGGTGTGTCACATGTATACACACACTCACACTTAAAAGAATGTATGATGATAAGTTTAGAAAAAGGGAGTATTGGGGTGGGCACTCTTCGTGAGTTGAGATTATGTGTCTAATAGCTACCCCGTAATTCCTAATGAGATTTCCAAGATAGGTTGGATAATAAATTCCCTTCGTGAGTTGAAATGTGGTGTTCACTAGTTATCCTTAACCTATAGGTTTGAATGTTTAGAAACTTGTATGGAGTTATTCCTAGAACCGAGAGTATATGAAGGAGATGTGGATTACACTTCGTAAGTTGAGATGTTGTATTTCAAAATTACCTATTGAGATGAGTACTCCTCCTTAGTAGAGAATGAGTTACTTAGTAGCAATCTCTTTATCCCATAAATATGTGTCCACATAGGTGTATCTATGGCCAAAGCCATGTAAAAGCTAAGAAGCATGACCTTATTCTAGGCAAGTGAGAATACCTCATCCGATAGGGGTTAGTATCGGGATTCAATGTCAATATCTCATGGTCTATGTCAGTTAAGATAATCCCCCACAAACAATTGATTGAACTATGTCTTTTAAAAGAACGTACTAGTTAGGATAGGTGGTGGTATGGGATGCTATCTACTCATTGAACTAGGTAGAACCTTTCAAAAGGGAAGACTTTGTGCCATACCTTCTAAAAGAATGTACTTCTTAGGGTAGGTGGTGGTATGGGAGGCTATCTACTCATTGCACTATGTAGGCATTCTGAAAGGGAAGACTTTGGTGGTTTGTGTGGTGTCTTTTAATGTCTTGCCATTGATAGAGTGGCTTGTTTCTCCCGAGTTGAGTAAGTCGAGAGGGGTAGTCTAGCGGGTTTCTTTTGTGTGTATTTGAGGAGGCATATGAATAATTCCTTCATATCTTTTCTTAGTGAGTCTTAGGATAATTCCTATGTAGGGAAACTCTTATGGAAAATCACTTCACTTTCTCTTCCGCTTCGCTTTCGAAAATAACTCATTTAGCATAGCATAGTTCATTATAATTGCTCAAGTTTAATTTGTTGTGAATGCTTTAAATGATTCATTGTCAATGTTCAAATGTATTTAATGTAAATGTTTAAGGAGTTCACTGTAAAGGTCATGTTTGTTTACTGTAAGGTTTTGAATTTTACTGTAAATATTTCTTGTTGGCTTAAAAATTGTGGGAATTCTTATCTATGTTGTAAATGATGGTTAGTATGATTTTTTTCCTTTGTACTCATTAATTTTTTACAAAAATTGCATGAAAATCTATTTTACTAAAATGTCCCTTCTTGCATTTTTTTTCATATTCCATACTTAGTACATTTTTTGTACTAACCTCATACTTTTGTATACTATATAAGTATAGGTTGGATGATTTTGAAGGTTTGAAGTCAAAATGGAAGATCTTGGGAAAGTTTCTTTCAAGGAAAAGTATGTCCTCATATATTCGACGGAATAGTCCTTTTCTTAGTTTCATTAAAAGACTTATTATGTATTTGATTTCAATGTTAAGGGTTTGCCCCTAAAAAATTATATGTCGTGTCTTAATTTTTGCTTGTGTCAATAAATTTATTAAGTATATATGAGAGATTTACTTTTTATTAAATTACTCGTGAAAAGTTTTAATTCCGCACTACTTTTAATATTTTATTTAATGAATGCTAGTAGAAGGGTTTGTACAGGACTGCAAAAGGTTAAGTGCGCCTTCCCACAAAACGAGGGTTCCTCCAAACTTCTAGAGGGTACTTTCGGGTCGTGACACCTTTTTGGTGAACTATGAGGAATACTTGGTAAGTTAGACGCTCTATCTTTATTTCCAATTGTGATTAATTGTGGTTAAGTCATGATGTTACAATGGAGTATGCGTTATACAAGGATGACTGGGTGGTATGATGTGGAATTGAAATGTCTTGACTATATTGTGAGGTTGATTAAGGTGTATGTGATATAAAGATGGTGAAAACTATCAATGTTCCTTGATATGCTATGAAATTCTAATGTGTTAACCTCACGTATATCAATTGTGATGAAAGTACTTTTACTTATACGATTATTATTGAGCTATTGATAATGATGATTATACAAGGGGTAGACCATATAACCAAAACTAAGCTATGAATGATAATTAAAGGCTTAAAGATATTTCAAAAAGGGACTCTATCTTAGCACCGACTGTACTATATTAACGAGTGTCCCGTCCCACATAGGAAAGGTAGGAACACTACATTACACTTGAGATTGTAGACTATAACGTATGGCGCATAAAGTTGGTCCCAACTATATCTCATAGTTCTTGAAATATATTGCCCCCATAGGAATACTAGCTAGTAGATCCACGTAGTTGCTATGTTTCATGTTTTGGTACTACCTTGGCAAGTAGTCCGCCTTGTTTCACTGTAGGGTTTTAAAACACTATATTCCACACTAGCTGATGTGGTCCATGTCAGTTATGGAAAGATGTTCCCAAAAGGGTAAAACGAATTAAAGTACTTGAGCTCTAACTTGGATAACTTAAGAAGTGTAGCTTAGTCTAGGTAGGGGTACGAGACTCTACCTAAAAATTGCACTAGTTGGCCTTGAGGAGAGTCTTAGGAGGAGGTTCTTATATATGTTTATTTTATGATGATATATGTTGTATATATGATAACCTTGGCACATTGTTGATACTATATGTTGGTTAGTTTATTTATTAGTATGCCTTGGGTTATAACATTAGATGACGACTAAATGGAAATATTATTATATATAAATTTGGACATTGGTCATGATTTTTTGTTAAGGGTACTTGATTGAGTAAGGTTATGGAGCTTTGCTGGTCATTGCACTTGTTCACTTGATAAGGAATCTTGAGTAGTTTTGTTGCTTATTATAATATGATTGATTCTTATTCATTCATGTTATGTTATTCCTTGATGATAGGGTTGTAGTAAATCATGGTTTCAAGTATATTGGAATATGTATTACGTGTTTAGTTAGTAATCATGTTTGGTTGATTGATACGATTTGCTTGGCTTTGCATAAGGTTCCTAAAAGGGTAAAAATGGAATGTGTTGACTAAATGTACTTTTTAGCATGTTTTTGATTGTATATGTGCATAATTTCTCATACGTAATACATGTGGAGTACTAACCTTATTTTATTCCCTTTTCCAAACAGTTTTGGTTCCGGTCATTGAAGAGTTTGGAAGGCAACATTGTTGAAGACTTGGATTCTTCATTTCCTCAAAGAAAAGTAGGTCTTCAACTTCTGAGGGCAATGCCACTATATAACTTACAGACTTGCTATGAGTTTAAAGACTCTTTCACTTCTTTCCATTTCAATTGAGTAATATAGTTTTGTATGACTTATATGTTGTCTTGTTTGATTGATGTAAGGGTTATGCCCATTTTTTGATAAATGTTTATATGTTATGAGATGAGAAAATCATTGAGACTATTTTTTTATTTTATATATATGTATATGCAATAAAAGTGGAAGACTATATAACTTTCTTATACGAAGGGTCTATGTATACTCGATACAACTATATATTATGTGTATGTAGAGGTCAATGTAAACCACTAAGTAGTTATAATGAATGTTTTATGTTTTTCTGCATTTTCATCCTATGAATGTAATGACATGAGACTAAGATGATAGTCTTAGTCCTTAAAAAGGACGTCGACGCTAGTTATATCTAGGGGGTAAACATGGATATGACAACATTTGTGGTGTTAGCCTTACAAGAGGCATGATCTAAAATGTAGATAGTCGAGTTAGAATAGACTTATATCATACCTTATGATCGATAAACGTAACAATAAAGTGAAGTTTTTTTTTCTCAAGCACTTGGTAGATCTCTCTCATTAGATATGGTGCACATCACACCCATGAAAAAAACTCTACTTAGTGCACCTTTTAAAACATCCTAGGACTCTTAAACCTAGTGTTCTGATACCATGTTTGTCACGCCCCGAGCTACCCACAAGACACGGACATGGGACCTAGGACAACAATTGATCCCAAGCTAACCCTGTTGGCATAATCATGAGCATAATAAGGAATACAAACTTAAGCGGAAGTTAAATCATAATTTAAAATGAATAGATAGGGAATACCCATATTCTATAACTCAAATATTTGAAAATTTATGAGTCTAATCGATAGGAAATACTAACTCAATACTTAGCTAAATCTATGTCTTAAAATATCCTCTAAACTGACTAGTAATGCTGGGACAGGCCCCAGCTAAATCTTGCAAAAACTGAAGGACAAAATACTGAAAAGAAACTCATGACTATTGTCCTTGGATAATGAGGACTCACCACTGAATTTTCTAAACATGAGATAGGAAATTGATCTAAGCGTATGTATGTGTCAGTACTTCATGGTACTAACTATGTAGGATAGACTTAAGCTGAAGTAAAACAAAACAGACAAGCACAAAAGCAAGTATAATAATCAGAATATGATATATATCAAATTATGAGCTAACTAGATGCAATGACCTAATTTATAACATGTTGGGAGTAAATACTAACTGATTGGTAAATATGGTCAATGCAAAAGAGCCTAACTAAAATATGGGAGCTATTAATAATTGATAATAAAACCACATGAGCAAAATGTTGTTTCCAATGTATACGACCCATCGAGAGGACCCAATATACCCTCCCAGAGGTATAAAAGCATTCTGGCATGATCAATAAATTGATACCCGCAGAGGGGACTTAAAACCAATTTGGCCAGTAATTGTTGGACTTATTGGGTATGTTGAACCCTAGTACAACTTGGTATGATGTTATCCCCAATGATTTATGTAGTTAACTTATTATGACTTAATTTCTTTAAATTTTGGAAAGCTCAAAAAGGAACATGCAAACTGAGAATGCAACAATTAATTTGATAATGATGCATTAATAATTTAGGCTTGTATATTTAAAGACTGATACATGTGACCTAGCATCTGTAATTGTGAAATCCATGTGATAAGCTGAATTATAACTTTAAAATATGATTTTGAACATATATTCAACTATTTCATGATGATATGTTGGAACTGAGGGAACCTTGCTTCATTCTTGAAATAGGGTTTTTGACCTATTTCTCCTTTCTTTTTTCTAATTTTCTATGTTTTGATTAAATAATTGTGCTTAGATAATTTTTTGTTATGTTTCTAGGCTTAAAATGACTGAAATATAATGATTTAGGGTTCTCAACGACGTATCTTAGGATTTAAATGGAGTGGGAAAAGACCAAAAGACCCTTGAGTTAATTGTTGTCGGATCAAACAATGACTTTGACTGATGAGCCGTCGTTCAATCGACCGTCCATAGTTTGGGTCTGTATGTTGGCTCCATTCGACAGGCCTTCTATAAAAGGGGAATAATTTTACTTGGAGGTCTGCTGTTAACAAACTCGGTGCAAATGGAAAGCTAATTCAATTCTCTATCATTTCACAGGTCATTGTACACCTTATTCATTTTGTGCTAAGAGTTATAATCATTTTAACATAACCCAATAGTCTTTTCCCCTAACTGTTAACTAATTTTCACCTACGGTCTCTAGGTCCATCTACGTACCATAGTGGTCAATCATGGTTCATGTCAATGGTTGGTTAAGTGGGGTGCTGAATGACAGATATATACTATATATCATAGTATGACTTACGGACCGTAGGTCTGTCCGTGGATGGACACTTATCCAATTTTTCTGGACTGCACCATAGTAGAGTTTCAGTCACAAACGACGGATGTGAAGTGCAGGTCGTAGGTCAGGCTACGGTCAATCAATGGTAACTGTCGATTACACCTGCAGATTTTGAAAAGCTGATTTTTAGTTTATTTTGGATATGGGGTGTTACATCCATAACCGACATTGACCATGTGAGATACATGGAATCCGGTGTTCTACTCCCACACCTTAAAGAGAAGGTTAACAATTGCTTAAAGTTTAACTAATCATACCTATCTATATAAGTGGTATCAACATGTTATAACCTACGGGAGTATGTAGTTATTGAACATGGAGATTGCTTCTATAAGCCTTGACTTTCTAACGTTCATGTTTCCCTCTCATGAAAAAATATCTATGTTGGGAACCCATACTTGCTAAATGTGAAGGTTCTCTTTGTGGGAAACAGGTTCTCTTTGTGGGAAACAAGACTTACTAACGTGAAGCCCCCAGTCTCATTTGTCATGTTCACTCGGTGCTAGGCTCTAAATACGTTCTTGAATATATTTGAGCCTTTAGTTTATTCATTCATAATGAAGGCTTTAGGAGCTTTCTCCCTCATACATCATATATGTCAAAAGATTCTAAAAATGAGAATGATAGACCCTACTTCATATGAGAATATCCATTCAGATAAACATACATCATGTGTGTGCGCATACAATGTGATATCTACCTACACAAAACACTTCTAATCACACATGTTCATAACTTCATACTCATAGATATGCATAAAGTTTGTGTCTACATTGGTCAACATGATCAAAAATTTGCTACAATGTAGTATTAAGGAAGCCACCCTCTAAAGACTACAAAACATGTAAACTTTCTTCAAGTCTCAAGTCATACAAACATATCAAGTATTGAGGACTGTAGACTAAACACACACACATTACATTGTAGGAGGCAAGTACGTATTCAACAATAAAATATAAGACTCCTACCATACTTTGATCACACATTCATATAGGTTTCATATGGGTAGAGTTCATGTTATAACGTCATTCTTCATAATTATCCATATAGACCTCACCTAACCCTAGCATGATCATCATACATCTATAAATAACATGATATTAGAATTAAGGCTAAATCCTGGAACATCGTAACATAGAAATAATCATATCAATTCATATTTCAAATAATTCTTATAAAGACTTTACCATAACACATATATATGTGAAATAATGTAAATACCACCACCATAAGTGAACCATACCAATCAACACAATTCAATGTACAATCTAGGCTAATTAGAAGAAATAGGTCAACTTACCAAATCTCCAAAATAATGATCATTCCTCCACAATTCATATTCAATTGATATAGAAAGTAATAATAATAAAAAATTTAATACAATCTAATCACAATATAATAAACACGAAATCAAGATCACAAGACCCATATTATAGGATAATTAGAGAAATTAGGAGGAACATGGGTTCTTCATAAAATTTGATAAACATTCATCATAAAATCTGTAAATAAACATATATTAATCATTAGAGTACTTTTGAATTTAATTTGAGAATCAACCCATGGCTAGATTGAAACATAGGATTTTTCACTTAGAATCATGTTTACAAAACCTTTGAAAGGACTTCATAGATTAATGATTATCTAGGGATGAAGGATCACCATACCGAATACATTAAAAATACCATGAAAATAAAAGAAGAAAGCTCCAAGAATCCAACTCCATAGCTTGTTCTTGAGCTTGGTCTTCAATGGAGGTTTCAGAGTATTTTTTTTAAGAGAAGAGAACTTTGGAGAGAGAATTTTATTTATTAATGGTGTTGGGGTTTTGTATTTGTAAAGGGGTTAAAAAGGTCCGAAAATCATTTAATAAAACATCTCCTAAGTTACCAAAACACCTCATACGAATTGGGACTTTTAGACATGTAAAAATTGACTTAAAAATGAACAATCAAATCTGGGAGTGGGATTGACGTCGCTGGGCAGACTCACAATTCTACCTCTATTAATTTTTGGTAAAGTGAGGTTCATGTTAGGCACATGTCGTACAGGGAAAGTCCAAATCATGTCCTTATTGCGGCCTTCAGAAGCCTTCTTGTCCAACATTAAGGTCCTCCTTAGGCTCCTTTCGAGTTGTCCCCTGGAGTCGTACCTGGATGTTTTGACACTTAACATGTCTATTAAGGTACAAGGGTCAACTACACTACCTTTTAACTCCAAAGTATAGATAAAAACAAGGTAAACATACATGGACTCACTAGAATTTCTAAACACCAAATTATGAACGTCTTGGACATTCTTGGACGTTTGACCTCCGAATGACTTCAAATCAATTATACAAGAAATAAAACACTTTATTAAAATTTTATTAACCTTTGTAGGTACATGTGAGTTTTTATTTACCTTAGTATATTTTGAGGGTTGTTACATATCCCCCACCTGGTAAACATTCGTCCTCCAATGACACTTGAAACATTTAAACACTTTCAAGGACTCAATGACTTCCATAGCAACTCAAAACACTTATAAATGTTATCACATATAAGTCAATGAACAAAGTTTAAAGGAACACAAACTTTATTCTAGCATGCATTCAAGTCAACAAAATCAAACATGGATAACTTCTATAATTCTTTACATGCATACATACTTATTCATATTCATTGAAATTTGGAGGAACTACCTTCTCCAATTTTATGAATGTTCATTATTTCATCAAAAGGTGAAACATACTATATATTCCAGTTGCACACTTAGTCATAATCCACTCATCAACTCATGATAAAATCATTTAAGAACTAAAAAAGATCTAGGTTAACTAGAGACAAAAATGTTGGTCCTGATGTTTTAAGGTCCTAAAAATTTCAAATATATGTAATAAGTATTAGGTGTCTAGGAATTCAAATGTCAAGGGACGACCAAGACGTTTGACGACTAAGTCACCTTTGTGCCTCATATCTGGTTATATGTGTTTATGTAATATTCATGAGGTTTTAAAGTTCTTAAATGATTTATTATAGAATGTATAAGTATTGCATAAAGTTTAGTGGAGTTTGGAGGTCAAACAACAAAGAACGTCTATGATGTTCAAACGATATGCCTTGAAGTGACGTTGTACATCTAGGCGGGTTTCGTTGAGTTTTATGTGTTTTTTTGTATGAAATTTATGTGATAGGTGCTTAAATAATAGACGATCGAATTTAGGTGGGAAAGGTTCAAGAAATGATCCCCAAGGAACATCCAAGGGTCTTTGAGGAAGGACCCAACTTGGTGTCAAGGTTGTCCATGGGAGACCCCAAACGATGGAGCAATCGATTGCTTGTAGGCCTATTCCTGATCCGTCAATGGCTGTCGTCGATGGGGACTTGTCCTGGGGGGAAGGAAGAGAGACTTTCAAAGTCTCTGAACCCACCGATAGTTGCAAGCACGGCCTATCACTAGGGTGACGCCCCGTCGAGGGCAATTGTCAGTGAGGGTTCTTGTCCTGCAAAGGTCCTGCCACTACCGAAACCTAGACCCCAGATGAGACCGGCATCGTTGACCTCTCAGAGGTCACAAACAAGCCTACATACGACATTCTTACTTCATCTAGGTTAATTTTAGCAGAAAATTTGAACTTTTTGATTTCTTATTTCATGCATAACATTTAAAACATAAAATCATAGGTGATCACAAATCAACCATCTAATATAGAGATAATAAAATGAAAGAAATAGTTCATAATTGTATTAAACATATTCTTGCCAAAACGGCACCAATACAAACTCTGAAATTAAAGTGTAAATAAACACTAGTTGAACATGCTTCACTAGCTAAAGCCTATATCTAAGCTAGATAATAATTGTAGACATCCTCGAACATATGAGGGCCTACAAATTCTGTAAGAGAGCTCCACGTCGTGATGGTTGCAACGTAACCTGTAAGCTCTAGCATCCACCTGTGCCTGCATCTCAAAATATAGAGTTGTATGGGATTAGTAGACAATTGTACTAAGTATGGGTATATGCAAGAGCACACCAAGGACATGCATGACTAAGAATAGATGTTTCCTAACAACATGATTTATGGAAAGTAAAGTAAGTAGACTTGCCAAACATGGATTACGAAAGTAAGTTGACTTGCCAAATTTTTATTATTAAAGTTATGCCATTAGAGTAACATGCATCATCATACGTATAATATTGTACACAACACATAAGATCTTACACATAACACATAAAATATTCCATATAGCACATAACATATTGCGTATAGCAAATTACCTTTTTCATATCATGCATGCATACGCCATGAGACTTTGGGATCATGGACTTGACATCAAGACTTCCCAAAAATTAGGGCTCAATATATGGGACCTCAACTAGGGAGCCTTCTTTAGCAAACACATAATCTTCTTCATTCATTCATACATACTTCACTTCATACATTTATAAGCTAGTGTTGAACTAGAAATACCCAAGATGTAGCTTAAGAGTTTTATCGGGTTCGATGTGCAATGATCAAGAATGACCTACTGTTATTACTTAAGTCTAGATCACTTCGTGATTATCCTATCCTATCACTTTTGGTATAATTCATTTCTTTATGTGATTCATTTGAGGCTAGCCTCATTCATTCTTTGGGAACTTTAACTTTAACCGACATAGATCATGTGAGCATCATGATATCCATAGACTCCCCCACACCAAAAATAGATGGAATCACTGGACAAAGTGACCCAAAATATTCTAGCGTACATGGGAATTGAACCGCGCCAGATCCCTCAAGTAGCAGTATAGGTTTGAAGACTAGGAGATAAAAGACCCATAACCGGAATATCAGACACTCTCATCTCATGAGAGTTACGTGAACCTACGCCCTTCTCGAAAAAAGGAATCAGTGCTCATAGCTAGTCTTTCAGTGCATAGTATAAAGTTACATTACATTCAACTCATACGTCATGGAAGTTGACTTCTAGTATGAGGACATATATCTCAATAGATGATTTCTCATCTCATGATTAGTATCAAGTGAGTTAATACCAATACATTTATTAGAGTGTTCATAGAGACTGGTCTCTTCACTAACTTTACACTCTCATATTGTGAGTACGTTTTGGTAACACTTACTTAGACTCATTTGAGATTGCTCTCATATTTTACATTAGCCTCATATCATTTTGTCACCACAATCTTTAGTATTAACACATTGGCTCTTAATAATTACTCACCCGTTTTTGCGTGATTATTCATTTCATCATATGCCACTACACTTTGCAATTTAGTGTGTTTCACAGTCTTACTTAACCCTGCTACGGTTTCACCATTTCATTTCTCATATGATTATTTCATTACATAAAACTTAGTTTCATTTACTTATGACGTATGCTAGACTTATGGGTCTATGCATACAAGCCATGAGGATTCAATCATAATTTGTTTAATGATTCATATCTTCCTAAGATTATGTGGTACAAGACTTATGCATCTTCAATGTATGCCAAGATCTTGATTCTGACATATGTAGGCAGCATTAATCTTGAACATTTAATTCGCGTATGAATTATGTATCAATACAGACTTTTCGAAAGGGAACCCGGTTTTGAATCCATTGAACAATACTAACATTTTTCATTTATTTTATTTTTGTCCACATGACTTGGGGACCCAAGATCAAGCCCCAACACTTTCATTTTCTTTTAATTTCTTTTCTTTAAACTTTCTTTTTCTTGGTCAAGGGGTTGTGGGATCTAACAACCACAACTCCTTTTATTTTAATTTCTTTTTCTATGACTTTTTTGAGTTTATCATGTGTTGTGGTATCGAACCCCCATAACTTCAGTTTATTTTTGTTGTAATTCTCCTTTTCCGACAAGAGGTCGTGGGTTCGATTCCCACGCCTCACAATTATTTTCATTTCATTTTCCTTAAGCTTTACAATGAGGTTGTGGGTTTTCATACCACTCCTCTCTTTATCATTTTCATACTTTTCACGACCCAAATTTTGGAATACGGATCACAACTGGCGTCGTTTACCTATCAAAGGTTAAAGACAAGGCTCATCTTGCATTCATCTAGTTACATCTGTGGAAAAATTTAAAATTTTTTATATTTATAAAGTATACATAGGCTTCATATAAATTTTAACTAGATACATCATATACTAAGCTTAACATAAGAAACCAACCATCTAACATAAAGAATCAATTCGAAACTGAAGATGAATATATCATAAATAGTTTGCCACACATGTCCTTATTACAAATCTTCAAAATGAAGGTTCGAAAGAAGTTCTAGGGACAACATCATTTATCTATGTCTAATTCTAAGGCTAGACTAAATCTGTAGCATCCTCGAAATCATAAGGACCTAGCAAATGGTTTGGACAAATACTGAAGTCCAAACCACTACAAGTGTCGTCAACCTGTCCTTTGACCTGCACTTATAAAAATAGTAAATAGTAGAGGGGTTAATACACCACTTGTAATAAGTATGGGTGTATGCACACATACACATACGGCTATGCATGGTCAAAGAAAGCTCTTCCTAAACAACATGCTATTTTTGGAAAACCTAGTGACGAGACATTCCTAAATCGTTAGATGTGAATTGTGGCATGAATATGATGTATTTTAATGAATTCAAAGCACAAAAATCATTTTATATATGACTAAAAAACTATAGTATCATCCACATAATTTTAGAACAACTCAGGTGAAGATTTGAAATTATGATCCTCTTAGGATGAGAGCTCCTCTTTGTACACTTATATTATTTTTTAATCTTTTTCTTCTTCTTGTTGTGTAGTTAAATAATTCTATTGGTCCTATAGTTTTTACTTACAAGTGCAGTGATTCATTGTAGTCCCATACCCACAATGACTCGATATAATTAATCCAAGGACTAAGGAATGATTTCCCTTCCTTATATCGATTCATTCTTTACACTATATATTCATTAGCTTTCATAAGAAATATTCTATTGATCACATCATTTATTTCATTACATTCATGTTTTATATACAATATATTTCATATACATGAGACTTTTGAATCGTTGATGTAGCATTAAGACATCTCAATTGAGGGCCCAACATATGGGACCTCAACCCGAGAGCATTGTTTAGAAAACACAGAGTCTGCTTCATTCGTTCATTCATATTTCACATTATTCATTTCATTCATTATTAGGATGATGTAAACACCAGGTATACCTAGGATAAATTTTAAGACTCCCATCGAGATCATCAAATTCAATGACGAAGAATGACTTAATGTCATTACTTGAATCTGATTTTGACCTCCTGATTGTCCTGCACAAACACCTTCGGTATCGATCATTTAATTTTAAGTCATACTTATAGGATGGCCTCATTATTTATATTGGAACTTTATGCTTAACTGACATAGATCCTGTGAGCATCATGAAATCTAGTGTTTTTCCCACACCGTAAAAAGGTGGAATCACCGACCAAAGTGAACCGAACATGCTAGCATATATAGGGAGTCGAACCCTGCTAGATCCCTATATTGTCAGTATAGGTTCAAAAACTAGGAGTTAAAAGGAGACCCATTCCCATGACGGACACTCTCATCTGATGAGAGTTACCTGAACCTGTGCCTTCCCAAAAGAAGGCATCACCGCTCGTAGCTAGCGTAGCGGTGCTCAGCATAAAGTTCCATAACATTCAACTCATACATCATGGAATCTGGATTATAGTATGAGGACATCATATCTCAATAGATAATTTCTCATCTCATCATTAGTATTAATTATACATTAATCTCAATACTTTAGTTAGAGTGTTCATAGAGTTTGGTCTCTTTTTTAGCTTTACACTCTCATAGTTGAGTACGTTTTGGTAACATTTACTCAGGATCATTTGAGATTGCTATCATCTTTCACATTAGTATTTTATCATGTTGTCACCACATTCATTAACATTAGCACATTTGCATTTCATAATTTCTCAATCCTTTACGTGAATGTTCATTTCTTTTTTATCTTCTAGTGTTGACTCATGCATTGTGGAGGCTTGCTAATAGATTGAGATTTACTTACAATGTTGATGACTGGTCATACTTACTTAACAATGATGAAATGTGAATTTTCCTTACATATCATCCTTTGGTGTTAATAAGACTAGCTCAGACCTCCTAACACCTTCATACAGGAGTATTCTTTTAGCATAGCAACATTGGTGTAAGTAAGACTTGTCTCACTTCCTTTAACACCCCATTTTCGTCACTTAGTTACTTTATACAACTTCAATTATTTTATAACTGACGTTACTTACTTTAGTATAGTAGATTCATATCATCGTGTATGGACGATGAGAAATTCTTCCAATGAGTTTCATTAGCTCATATGTCATTCTTTTAGAGCATGTTGGGATTTGACCATTGAGTGTCATACCATTTGATTATGGTTTCATAGAATTATTTTAGAAGTGATTATATAATCATTTGATACACTAACTACAGATACACTAACTACAGAAGATTTGCATATGATTAGTATTAGCATCAACCTTTGATTATTAAACTACATAACCATTTTTGTTGGCATGTGCCAATTCTACGTATATTCATGATTAAATTTATTATGTCTAAATCATTAGCCAATCTTTTGAATATTTAACATAATATTATATCCATTTATGTACATCACTTTTAGACAAAATATTCTTAGAAATTTTATTGACATAAGATTATGCATAGATTTTATAACCGTATTTATTGGTATAAGCCAATTTTCATGTGCAACATGCTTAAGTTTTTATACATTATGCATTAGTCAATCTTTTACTTATTTAGAGATAACATTATAGTCAATTCCCATTTAAATTTTGAGCAATGTTTTTTTTAGTCATTTTATTGACATAAGGTAAATATTCATTCAAATTATGATTTCACCGAGATCCTTTTTAACTAACCTTATAACATAACTTTAGGCATAACATTTTTTCTAAACATCTTGGATAGCATCGTGTTAGAATTTGATGAATATATAATCTTTATAACGTCATATTAAGAATAAGTATGCACAACAGACCATAACATCTTCATAGATAACATTTTCGGACGTTTCTTTAACATAGTATCATTCTTTTAATTCACATAATAACACTTAGAATTAAACAAGTCCAATTAATAGATTCATTCAATCATTATTTAAATAAATACATATTATGTCAGCCAACACCACATACCAACAACATGATTTCTAACCTATTCAATATTAAAATCGTAGCAACGATACTAGGAAAAAGAGTTCGATAAGAATGACGGAAAACAACCTTAGTTTTAAAGATCTTTGAATCATTCGAAAGAAAGTTCTCTTGGATAAAGAAGTCCAGGAGAGAAACCAATTGTAACGACCTGTTTAGTCATTTTGAGCAGCAGATTTTATTCTGGAAAAACAGGCTGAGACGACGAAACCCACGACGGAACGTCATGGGCACGACGGACCGTCGAGGGTGTCTCGTCCCAAAACACTTAGAAATTCTGAAATTTGGGTACTGAAAATTGACTCTCTGAACTTCGTGATGGAATGGCAGGACGGACCGTCACAGGCGTGACGGACCGTCACAGATTATTCAATAGAAATTGAGTCTCTAACCCTTGCGACGACCTGCAGGACGGACCGTCGCAGGCACGACGGGCCGTCGCAGGTTGCGCAATCCCAGTCTAGGTCGGATTTCTTGATACGTTATAAGGGACGTTTTTGACTATTCTTGCCTTAATTATAAAGTTAGTGGGTTAATGTTAATAAGTCTAATTACTTGGGGGTTAAAAGAGGTAACCTTAAGTTAATTAGTGGGGCATTATTGCATCTTTTATTCTTAATTATATACCAATTAGGGTAAAAGAAAGAGGGTTGGAATAAGAAAATAGAAAGAACAAGAAGGGAGAGAGAGAAACGACCGAGAGAAGAGGAAAGCACCAAGCTTTGAGGATTAACTTGCTTGATTTCAATTCTTCGGTGGAGGTAAGTTATTGTTATTTTCATGCTATTCGTAGTAAACTCTTAATAGCGAATGATATGTGTTAGTAGTATTGTAAACCTTCTATATGCTTAATTGTATGCTTGCATGAATGATGTGATTATGTAATTGTGAATAAATAAGCATGATGAAGCTATTGAATCCCAAATCTTGATATAAACCCTAATCTACTTTGTTAATGATGATGCCTTGGTATAAAAGAAGGCTTGATGAAGGAAAGTGGTGAGATTAGGGGATCGGGTGTCACGTTCCGACACCAGGATAGATTATGGATCGGGTGCCACGTTCCGGTACCAAGATAGTATATGAGGATCGGAGTGTCACGTTCTGACACCAGGATAGAATATGGAT
This sequence comes from Solanum lycopersicum, assembly GCF_036512215.1. Lineage (NCBI taxonomy): Eukaryota > Viridiplantae > Streptophyta > Magnoliopsida > Solanales > Solanaceae > Solanum > Solanum lycopersicum. Next base: position 20,445,494 of record NC_090811.1, on the reverse strand, counting down.
CGTCTGCCACGTTCCGGTACCAGGATAGTATATGAGGATCGGAGTGTCACGTTCCGACACCAGGATAGAATATGGATCGGGTGCCACGATCCGGTACTAGGATAGTATATGAGGATCGGAGTGTCACGTTCCGACACCAGGATAGAATATGGATCGGGTGCCACGTTCCGGTACCAGGATAGAATGAGGATCGGAGTGTCACGTTCCGACAGCAGGATAGTATATTGAGGAGCAGAGTGTCACGTACCGACAAGAGAGTAATAAAGATAATGAATCTTGAAATATGTTAATAAATCCAATCTAATGAACTAAATTCCCAAATGAGTATGATGAGGAGGTGTGACTCCTCATTGATGTGCTTGGTGTTGTAACCAAGGGTTATGGTAACTGTAAATGCTGCGTGCTAAGGATATTAGTTGATTTTATGATATTGCTTAATATATACTGTTTTCTATTTTGAGTTGGCCGATGATATCTACTCAGTACCCGTGTTTTGTACTGACCCCTACTTTTATTGTTTTCTTCTTGTTTATTTGTGGAGTGTAGCAAACGTGCCATCGTCTTCAACTCAACAGTAATTCAAGCCTGTCTTGCTACATCAGAAATTCGGGGTGAGCTAATGCTTCTAGCTTGGACTGGATCTTCTTCTTCAAGTCTTGATGCCTTGAACTTCCGGCATGGACTAGCTTCTTATGTATTTTTAGCTTTTAGAATACTCTTAGTTTAGTCATTTGATCGTAGATGTTCTTATGATGATGACTTCCAGATTTTGGGAATAATAATAGTTATTGGTCTTATTAATGAGTTTAAGTCTTCCGCATTACTTTATGTTGATATTTCCTTGAAATGTTAAGGTTTAGATTGGTTGGTTCGCTCACATAGGAGGGTAAGTGTGGGTGCCAGTCGCGGCCCGGATTTGGGTCGTGACACTAATACCTTGCAGAACTTAATCAACCAATACCACCTCGAACAAAACCTTGAAGAAACCTTGAAATTACCCTAGAGAAATTGATAATTGTTTCTATTTTTCATTCGTTCGTTGCTTGCTGTTTTTGCGTCGGCTTTTCTATGAGTTTGAATGTGATTTTTAGGTTTAAAAACTGATATTGAATTATAAAACTTAGGTTTCATAAGTTAATTTAATAAACTAATTAACCAATTAGAAAAAAGCTCATCCTAAGCTGATTAAACATTTTGACTTTATATTAATTAATTTAAATATTTAATATAATTAGTTAGGTACCTAGTGTAAGTACTAAAGTACCCCTAAATCATTGGAACCAAAATTAACCCTTTTGGTCCATCCTAGGTTAAGTACTGGGATGTTTTTTGAGTTGTACTAGGTTAGTGTAAGAATTTCGTTTTGATAATTTAAAATAACTAGTCAAATTGATAATTTAATTAATTAGGTGATCTAAGGTAATTAATAAAGTAACATTATGTCATTAGGACCATAATAAATACTTTGAACCATTCTAGGTTAGGTACTAGATTGTCTTTTCTTTGTTATAACCGAAATCTGTAAATTGCTTTGTGATTTTGATTTTGCCCTTTTAAATTAATTAATTAAGTTGATAAATTAATTGAGTATTCTATGTAATGATTAAAGTACCCTTAAGTATTTGGGATCTTAACTAACTGTTTGGACCATCCTAGGTTAGGTACTAGGTTGTCACTTTCTTGTCTTAACCAAAATCTGAAATTTTACTTTTTTGTTTTGGTTTAAGCCCTTTTAAATTAATTAATTAATTTTAAAGGTACCATTGGGGAATTAAAAAAGTACCCCTAAGTTTTTAGGCCCATAACTGACCTCTTGGACCATCCTAGGTTAGTACTAGGTAGTCTCTTTAACCAGTATTAGGTTAGTATAAACCCGGTTTCGGTCCTAGGTTGTCAGGTGCACTAATGGGTCCAATTCGGTTATTCCTAGGTCATTTAGTTATTTATGGCAGTAGGTTAGAGTCTTGAATTGGTAGGTAAGTTAGGACCCACATGGAGTGGTCCCTTGTGCACGTTTTTCCCCTAACTACCCTAACCGAATTCGATTACGGTGGTCCCCTCCTTTGGCAGCTTCTTCACATGTCTTGCACATGGGTTGGTTGAACTTTCCTAACTAACTATTATTTATGGTTCATTTTCGAATGTTTACTTATTGTTCCAAGGATCCTCACTATGTCCTTGGGCACTGTTTAATCTACATGATCCTTTTAAATGGTGATGTGGAATGTACTAGGCCTTACACATGGATGCCTAGTAATTCAATATCAATTATTTGAATACTATTATTTTTAGCTTAGGGTCTTCCTTCAAGGTACAATTATTGAACAACAATCTTTGATTGAGGTATGACAACCCAAAAAGTATATTTCTTATTCGTATATAGAAAATTGTCTACTTTCCCTTAGCCAATTTTTCTATACTATGCCTAATATTTTTCAATATTAGGCATTGGGGTGCCTATGTACCCCTAATAGGCTATCCAAGGGTATATTGGCTTTTCATTAGACATATGATTTTCTAGAATGTTACATTATGCCCCCCTTAGGAATATTCGTCCCCAAATGACACTTATATATCATTAAAACATAGAGGGTGACTTAGTTTGTCATACTCAAACGTTTCTCTTTTGTGAATATCTAATTCACACTTATTTGAATGATTCATGTCATTCAATGAACATTCATATTTGAGATTGAGGGATTTCTTTCTCAATTACACTTAACTTAATGCACATCCCAAATCATGACACACAAAAAACATGCCTATACTAAACAAAAAAGGAACATAAAATTCAACATAACTTCGTTTTAACTCACATAGTGCTATTATAAGACATACGATTAGTGGATTATAACATTAAATTGACTAAAGAACTGAAACTTAGAGTTTTTTAAACATAAAGCAGACATAGGAAGAGTATATGTAACCTCGAAGATAACATCTTGTTGTCCATAAGATTTTAACCTAATGACGTCCAACTTAACTACAAAGGGACTTGCCACTATGCCATCCACTTCTATACATACCTATTTGGCCTTAACACTCTCTCCTATGGGAGTACTAACTAGAAACGGTTTATGTAAGATCTCAGGAAGTAAGTCAACTTGATAAACCAAGACAAAGTCGATCCTAGATCTAAAAATACATAAACACAAAAAAAATTAAAGAAGACAAGCAAGTTACCATTTTTCACATCCTCGTACTTCTCTTCTTCCTCTATTCCTCTTAATGTATAGAACCAATTTTACTTTGGGGGGTTCGGCTACAACATTTGACCGAGGCTGAGAATCTGCATTGACATGTTTGATTTGAACCACGCCCTTCTCATTTTAACCCAACTTATTTGGAAACTGAAGCCTTACTACCCTATTTCTGTGGTTTATTATAACATAACACTTATGAATAAAATACATGTCTAAGCCATATTCTTGAGTTGTTATGCAGCAAACCTATCCTTCTCCTCCACACTAATACTCATAGAAGGCTTTTAGACATTACCATGTATTTACCTCCATGCTAACAACCACACTCACCACAAGTTTTTCGTCGACATTAGGCATTTCCATTATGGCCCCTTCCTAGGAAGGCCATATCTTGAGCCTGGTGCCTTACACAAATTGGCCATCCTAATTCTTGTGTATATTCTTCTACGCATTCACACAAGAAGGAAGTTAGATACTTATAATGACAAAAAGATTCAAAGCTCTAGATAGTGCAATAAAGAGTAAAAAAGGGAGCTATCATCGCGTAGTCTCTAAGTCATGATTGTGGTGCGCTTCACAACCATGAGTTAGAAACTACGTAATGTTGAGCTTTAGATCTTAGGTAATTTAATCTCATTCTCTAATACCATCTTTTTCAAGACCCGAATATCAAAATACGGTTCACAATCGGTGTCGTTGACCTCTTAGAGGTCACAGACTAGCCTCATCTTGCATTCATCAAATTCATCTAGTTAAATCTACAGAAAATTTGAAATTATTTATATGTATGGAGTATACATAGACCTCATATAATTATTAACTAGATACATCATATACTAAGGTCAACATAAGAGAACAACCATCTAACAAAAAGAATCAATTTGAAATTGAAGATGAATATATCATAAATAGTTTGTCAAACATTTCCTTATTACAAATCATTGAAATCAAGGTTCGAAAGAAATGCTAGGGACAACATCCACTATCTGTGTCTGAAACTAAGGCTAGACTAAATCTGTAGCATCCTCGAAATCATGAGAACCTACCAAATGGTTTGGTGAAATGCTGAAGTCTAAACCGTTGCAAGTGTCATCAACCTGTCCTCTGACCTGCACCTATAAAAATGTAAATTGTAGGGGTTTAGTACACAGGTTGTACTAATTATGGGTGTATCCACACATACACATAAGGCTTTACATGATGAAAGAAAGTTCTTCCTAAACAACATGCTATTTCTTGAAAGACTAATTACTAGACTTTCCTAAATTGCTAGATGTGAATTGCAGTATGAATATGATGCAATTTAATGCATTCAAAGCACACAACTCATTTTATTCTTAAAAGTTGAAAAGTCATCTAAGATACAAAGAGAAGAGCGTTTGGGTGTAGAAGCACTAGTGGCAGCGGTCAAGAATTATTATAGTGATTGTATTGAAGAGTATAGTTCATTGGTTGCAACACTTGATTGGGATGATGTTTAGTTTAATCCATAAAAGTAGGAGTTATATATGAAGAATCGCGAGTCACCACTCGCAAAACCATTTATAGAGGAGGCTCCAAAAGTAGAACTTAAGGCTCCACCACCTCATCTCAGGTATGTTTTCTTGAAAAAAGGTGACACTTTGTTGGTAATTATTGCATCAGATTCGAATGTGCATCAAGTTGAGAGTTTGGTGGAGGTGTTATAAAGGTTCTAAAGAGCTATTCGATGGACTATAGCGGATATTATTGGGATACCTACCGAGATTTGTTCAAATAAAATCCAACTCATGCTCGATCATAAGTGAAGTATTGACCACCACAAACATTTAAATCCACCTATGGAAGAGGTGGTGATGAAGAAAACCATTAAGTGGTTTAATGCTGGATTGATATATCAAGTTGCCGATAGTAGTTGGGTATGCCCTGTTAAGTGTGTACCTAAAAAAATAGGAAAGACAGTGGTCCCCAAAGAGAAAAATGAGCTTGTTCCGATGAAGCCACTGATTGGATGGAGGATATCTATGGATTATCAGAAATTGAATGCATGGGCCGAGAAGAACAATTTTCCTATGCCCTTCATTGATCAAATGTTTGATAGACTTGCAGGAAAGGGTGGTTCTATTTTATTGATGGCTATTTGGTTATAATCAGATTTCTATTACACCAGAAGATCAAGGGAAAACCACCTTTACTTCTTTTTATGGGATCTTCGAGTTTAAGAGAATGTCGTTTGGGTTATGTAATGAACCAACCGCATTTAACTAGTGAGGTGTTTGTGGATTATATTTATATGGTTGGTGAGTCCTTTGAGCGGTGTTTGAGTCATTTGTCCGAGGTTCTTAAGGGATGTGAAGATTGCAACCTTGTGCTAAATTGGGGAAAATGTCACTTCATGGTGAAAAAAGGTATTGTATTGGGTCATCGTATTTATGATAAGGGTATAGATGTTAATCGAGTTAAATTTATGGTGATAGAGCGACTCCTCTACCTATCTCGGTAAAAGATGTGAGATGTTTTCGTCTACATGCTGGCTTTTATCGGAGGTACATCAAGGATTTTCTAAAGATTGCACATCCTTTGGGCATGTTTCTTGAGAAAGAGTGTATGTTTTATTTTGATGAATCTTGTCTTAAGGTATTTTGTGAGTTGAAGGAAAATTTGGTGTCTAAACCTATCATCATTTCTCTGGATTGGAGCAAGCCTTTTGGGGTGATGTGTCATGCGAGTGGGGTTGCTCTTGGTGTGGTATTGGAACAAAGACGGGACCAAAATCCTTTATCCCGTTTACTATGCTAGTGAAGATGTTAATGAAGCTCTAAAGAACTACACCATGACTTTACAAGAGCTCCTTTCACTAGTCTTTGCTTTCGAGAAATTTCGCTCTTATTTGCTTGGCACGAGGGTTATAGTGCATACTGATTATTCTTCTTTTAGACATTTGATGGCAAAGAAGAATGATAAACCGAGGTTGATTTATTTGGCATTACTATTGCAAGAATTTGACATCGAGGTGAAAGATACAAACAGACAAAAAATCATGTTGCTGACCACTTGTCCCAATAAGAAGATAAAGCAATGAGGGAGTTACGTGAAAAGACTGAAATTAATGATACTTTTCCTGATGAGCATATACTGGCTGCCACCCAAAACTTGATTCCATTGTTTGCAGATTTGGCGAATTATCTGTCTAGGCATATCGTCCCACCGACTTGTCCTATCATCTTAGTAAAAAGTTCAGGCATGATGTCAAAAGGTTCTTTTGGGATGATTCATACTTATATAGGAGTTATGCATATGGTCTTATTCGGCGTTGTGTGCCGAAAGTTGAGATGTTGAGTGTTTTGGAGGCATGCCATTCTTCGCCTATAAGTGGGCATCATAGTGGTGTCCAGACTGCTCACAAGATCTTTCAATGTCTCTACTATTGTCCAACAATCCATCAAGATGATCATGAGTTTGCCAAGGCATGTGATAGATGCCAAAGAATTGGTAGCATTTCGAGAAAGCAAGAGCTCCCTTTAAATCCCATTCTTCTGATTAAATTGTATGATGTTTGGGGCAATGACTTTATGGGATCTTTTGTGAGTTGTCATGGGATGAAGTAAATTCTTGTGGCAGTCGATTATGTGTAAAAGTGGTTAGAATCTATATCACTTGCGGATAATGGGGGTAAGAGTGTCACCGCATTCTTGAAAAAGAACACATTTTCTAGATTTTGCACCCAAGGGTTAATTTCAGTGATGGGAGATCTCTCTTTTGCAACAATATGTTTAAAGGATTATTGGAAAAATATGGGGTTCGCCATAATGTGGAAACTCCTTACAATCCTCAAACTAGTTGGCAAGTTGAGGTGTCAAACAGGGAGATTAAGCAAATTTTGGCAAAATTGCTGAATGCTAGTAGAACGGATTGGTAAAGAAGGCTTGATGATGCTCTTTAGGCCGACCGGACATCATTCAAGAATCATATAGGTATTTCCCTATACTAACTTGTATATGGGAAGACTTGTCACTTACCGGTTGATTAGAGCACAAGTCCATGTGGGCAATGAAGAAGTTAAAAATGGATTGGAATGAAGCTATGGAATAGAGGTTAAACGGGTTGAACGAGCTTCATAAATTTCACTTAAAGGTATATTAAAGTTCGTCCCTCAACAAAGAAAATATGATGTACCATGAACAAAATATTAAGAAGCGCCATTTTTTTGTTGAGGATTTGGTGTTTTTTTTAATTCTAGGTTGCTCTTGTTTCAGGGCAAACTCAAGTCCAAATGGACTGGTCCTTATTTGATCACCCAAATATTCCCTTATGGTGCAGTTGTGTTAGAAAACAAAGATGGTGTGAGGTACAAAGTTAACGGGCAGCAAATCAAAATCTATCTAGGGCATGTTGTGACAGCGAAGTTAGTGATTGAGGCACACCATCTTGATGAAGTCTGAGTAATCAAGAGTCCTCGTCGTGCCGCAACATTAAATCAAGCATTGATTGGGAGGAAACCAAACATGTATCCCCTAACCAAATATAGGTTTTTCATGGCTTTTTAGGCATAGTTGAATTATTTTTGCTTTTATTACTTATGTCATGTCTGAATGTTCCTTTATTTATCTTTGGAAGTATCGGCTAGAGCGTAGAGTAGATTCAGTGTCCAAAATAAGTGTCCATAAAATAGAAAACGATTAGCTTAATGAGTGGTAAATATGCAGGGACAAAATCACAAGAAATCTACATAAAATTTGTCAGGTGCACCCATCGACAGACCTATCGACAAACCGTCGTCACTTCGATTAACCGCCGGTAGGATCCGTCATGCCCAACTTTGTTATTTAAATTTTTCTAAGTTAGGGCTCTTTAAATGGAGGAGTCGACAGACCGTCGACCGACTTATGGTCTATCCACGAGGAATCGTCGATCCTTCACCCACCATCCAAACCGGACAAGTCTGTCTATATATTAGATGTTTTTGAACTTTTCAATTACCCACCTCTTCACATAACCCCCATAACCGTTTGCCTCCCTATTTCCTCTCACTTTTCCCTACTTCCTGACCCATTCACTTCAATTCCATAATAAGATTCCCATACCTCCCCCACTTTTTCAAAATCCATTCACTCCCCAAATCATCCATCTTCTTCAGTCTCCTTGCCGATCAATGTTCGTGGTTGTTGTTTCTGATGTTCAACTATTGGTGTTCATACTCTAATTCCTCTACTACAGTTGTCAGGTATTTTATTCTGATATGCTAAGATAAACTGTCGTTAATCTTCCTGCTTAACTTGATGTCTAAGTGTGTGGGTTCTAAATTTTGGACCACTTTGCATCCTAAAACTTATACTTAAATCCTACGTCTCTTCGTAAACTGAAATTGAAAAGGATGGGGTGTATTGTTAAAAAACATTGTTTGTTTCCATGATTGTGTTCTTGACCTAGTGTTTGATAGGCCATAAAAATGCATGTTAAAACTAAGATAATTCATGCCCTACGAATGTTGGGATGCTTGGTAAATGTTTAGTAAACTTAGGCCTCTAAAAATACTTCAAACTAGTATGATAGTGTACAAATTGGCTGAAAAACTGTGTTCCCCTAAGGTCAATACGAGACCCCGTCGACGAATAGTCAGTCTCGCGACAGACTGTCGTTGGGGTCCATCAACCCCAACTTCCCAAATTTACTTAAGTATCCATCGACGGACATTTAAGACGGACTTTTGTCCCTTTAAAGTTTTGTCCTGCACAACCGTCAATGGTTTCAAAACCTTTGCTTCTGATTTATAAAATTAATCTAACTGTCCATCTACGGACCTTTATGACGGACCGTCATCTCGTCGACGGCCTGTCTTGCCCAACCCTCGAAGGTGTCTGAACCTTTGTTTCTAATTTTTTTTTAATTTTTTCCAAGTGTCCCGCAGTGGACCCTTATGACGGACTTTCTTTCCTTTGACAGTTTGTCTGGAACAACCGTCGACGCTGTAAGAACCTCTATTTCTGCTATTTTAAAAATTGTTTCTAAGTGTTCCTCGATGAACCCCCATGACGGATCGTAGTGCCTTCGACGGACCGTCGATGGGTCTGTCCTGCACTCTGTATTTCTGCACTTTCATTCCTTTTCCATGTTTTGTTGCTTCAATTTTACTAGTTACTTCTCTCTACAGGTACAAATGCAACCTAATCACAACTGTGTCTACTCACGAAGGCGTTCCAAGTCATTCGCCCTATCAAACTGGCTTATCATAGGCATGATGATAAGCATGACCCAGAGCATGTGCCACCATGAATCCGCAATCCTACCCATCTGCCCGGCCCACTAAAGCCACGCCCACGAGGGTGGCGCCCGTCGTAGTCACTATCTCTCAGTGTGACGAGGAGTGCATACTTACTAACACATCTTTTGGATCGTCTACACAGTTTGAGAAAGCTTTTGGCTGTATGGAAGCATCCGATTCTTAGGAAGCTTCTGGCTTCGTGGAGGTTTCTGGATAGAATGAGGCTTCTGCTTCTTCCTTGTCTGATGAAGCTACTAGTGGTGACTCTACTCCAGCACCCCAAACTTGCATCCCCTCTCCGATTGATAATAATCCCAACCACTAGTGTGTCGAGTTGTAGTACCAAATCTACACTAATGCCAAGATGCCCAATGATAAGGGGGTCATGACCCAGACCCTCACACTTGAGCGGCGGGTTCTAACTTGGAGTCTTCCCATCGTGCCGGCTATTCATGAGTTATTCACCCAACATCGGCTGGAGCGGAAGCCTCGAGATGTAGGCCACTATAGCGAGGATATTGTTCTAATGTTCTACGTCTCCTATGCGGCGACTCTCCGATCTAAGCTAGACAGGCGGACAACACCCGCCAAGCATGCACCATTGTAGTACGTTCGAGTTCGCTGCTAGTAGGTTGACATTTCCTTGCAGGCGATTCACAGATTTCTCTTTTGCGCAGATGTTGATGCCACCGAAACTCTTCTCACCACCGAGTTTGACTATCGGTGGAAATTGATCAAAGATGGACGTTCTAGCATGAGCTAGAGGTGAGAGAGATCACATAGCGGTGGATTGCAGAGTACCTCGCCGTAGATGATAAGGTTGCCGATTGGTTGCAAGAGACCAAGGGGAGTATCAAGAAGGCGAACCTCACCTTCATGGCCAAGCTCCTATGTCTATTGGTTCGCCACTACCTTTGCCCCATTACTTCTAATAATATAGTAACCTAGAATTATGTAGTGCTTATAGTAGCCATGATTGTAGGGTTCGAGGTGGTTTTCGCATGGCTATTACAGGCGGTGATGCACGAGAGGGTATTTAAGTCCACTACTACTTACCGATTCCGGTGCATGGTTTTTCCATTGTGCAATCAGCAGGAGTGCCCATCTGGCAAATTGATGTGATTAAGACCCCACCTGTTCAGGTTGATATGGGTCTTATCCGGGATGAGGCCAATGAGTTAGCTCCCAACAGAGGGCCTTGTATATAAGTGCAGACACTAGGTGAGAACCTTGTAGGCATGGTAGAGAATTCCCAAGGGGATAATCCAGTTACATCTGAGCCTACAGACACCACTCCGGTTGAGTCTATCCCGAGTGATAGCATCACTTCGAGCTCCTCAAACTCTATCCTATCTGCTCCACTTGTCCCCCTTAATAGGTTCCAGAAATGAGAGGCCCAAATGATCACGCATGTGCATCAGATCCAGCCTTTGATGCAGAGGTCATTGCTAAGGAACAAGAGCGCATATAGAGAAATATTTCCCAGCACACTGAGCGGATTATCATGGAGGTCCACCAGTGTTTGGACGAATTTAAACTACAGGTTATCGCTCGGTCAGCCCCTATAGTGGAAGTGACGACTCTCCAGGCTGTTGTGGAGAGTCTGAGAGCCGCCTTGGAGACTATAGTGGAGGCTCGGGTGCCTTAATCTAGGGCCCCTTCTATAGAGCCTGCTGAGGACACAGTGATGGCTGCACTATTCGCCACTACTAATGTGCAACCACCTCCACCATGAGAGCGTCCGAAGAGGCACTGCAGTAGAGATGAGGATGAGTCCCAAGCTCGGAAAAAGGAGTTCCATAAGTTGGAGGCTGCGAGGAGAGACTCACTCATTGATGAGGAGGCCCTCCAGTTGAGGGTTATCGAGATGGCTGCTGGTGCATCTAGTTCAAGAGTTGCAGAGGCTAATAGAAGCACTACTGATGGTGCTGTCATTGTTGAGGACACTATTGATGATGTCCCTACTTTAGAGGGAGTAGGTTCTAGGAAAACGGACCCGCCATCTTGTTGATCACCGGCGCTTCGCGCCTCATGTTTACTTCACCTTTCACCCTGTTTTTTTATATACTTTTAAGCATTGGGGACAATTGCATGTATTTTTGTTGAGGGTGGGTTAAAGGAAAGTGAGTGCTGGGGTGAAGTTAGAGTTTCCCAATTCAAGATCCTCTTTTGGTGTTTTCTTGCCTGTGTTCTTTTTCCCTAAGAGATTGGTTACTTTATTGTTTAACCCGCATGTTAATATCTTTACTACATAGTTTAGAAATGGACTCTGAAACATGATGGCTAAACTAAATGATATCCTAATTTAAATAAAATGTTGTATAACTAGGCACAGTAAATGATAAATGTGTGGCTCTGAACATGAGATAGACATATTCCCCTGCATGACTCTAAATCTGAAACTCAAACTAGGTTTCTGATAATTTGGTAGAGTAATGAGATGTCAAGTGAGTGTGAAGAAAATTTTAAAATTCCACCATTGGTACTGAGGTAGAACTTGCCTGGTCAGTCCTGCTAAAAGTAAGCTGTAATAGACAATTAGGAAAGGATCAAAGGCCATTGTTCAATATAGCCAATCTCTAGCTTAAATCATAGAAACCTGAATAAATTTAATCCCTTCTTGATCCAAATGATTTGATTCTAAAATAGACATTTCTTTTTAAACCCAACTAATTTTTTCTACGAATAATGTGTCATCCCTGGTCACTCCTTGGACATGTGCATCTCAGCTTATGCCAAACGCATATGTTGAGGGTGGCGAATGCAAAAAACAACCTTGTCGTGGACCTGAACCAACTTTTGGTATTGTGAATGTTGAATCATGGCAAAGCTATGAGTTGAGGGTGGATATTATGAGGAATTCGCTGGAATGTGGGGTTGAAAGAACAAAAAGAGAGAAAGAATAAAATAAAAGTTACTCAAGAAAAGTTGAAAAAAAAGTTAAAAATAGATAGTTGAAAATGTGAAAATACAAGCAAGAAAAGAAAAGAGTCATTTACACAAAAGAAGAAAGAAGGGAGAATATGAAGGTTAAAGAATACAAGAAAATTAAGAAATAGGGAAGAATAAAACGATGAAAAAGTATGATGCTTAGCCTATATGTCAAGGAGGGTAATAAGTCACTAAAATACACTTAAATATACCCTACCTGATACTGAGCCTATGTTACAACCTAAAAAAGTCCTATCGTTATCGTAAGAGTCTATTATGGTGAACTTAGAGTGGTGAAAATAAGGGAAAGCCTATGATAATAAGTGGAAATGAGGTGTGAAGTTGTTATGAGAGTGAGTGTTGAAAAATGATTCTTATACTCAAACTAATGTAAATGTGTGAATAATGAGGATCTTGTTTTGAAATGAGGACACCAGTGGCAATACCGGAAAATTTGTTCTTTGGTGAGAGATCAAAGAGGATAGGTTTCGGTGTGTGGTGAGTCTGTGACATGTTCTGATCCGTATGAGAGAGCCTAATAGTGATAGCATGCATAAATATAATGAAAATAACCTTGATTAATAGCCAAATGATTGTGAAAGCTAAACCAACGATACTCTTGAACAATGATTTTGTGGTGAGTAATAGTGCATCGCTTGAGGAAAAACAACGAATTTAAGTTGAGGATGTTGATGTAACATGGTGTCACAGTACTTTCAATGCTTTTTCCTTAAGTTTAGTGTGTGTCTAAGGCATTTTTGTATTAGTTTTAATGTATTTTTCTCTTTATTTTCAGGAAATCTGTCAAGAATGAAAACACGGAAGAAATGTGCTGAAACGGCAGAAGTGACTACCTTAAAGCCATCAATGGTCCTTCGACCTCTCGACAATCCTAGGTGTCCGCCTTCATATGAAGACTGTCATATGAAGGAAATTTTTCTGAAGGAAGATTGGGGAATTCTTATTAAGTGTGGATTTATGGAGGTCTCGATGGACCATCACCTCCACAATGGACCGTCGTGCACATCCGTCATTGCTAACAGAGAGTAGCACTAGTACTCCTCTTGAGAAGATTCTTAGTGTGGAGAAATAAAAGACATGGACAGACCATCGTGCTCTCAATAAACATTCATCCTTAAACTTAGATTGTAAAAGTGAGTTAGCGAAGAAAGCAATTGAAAAAGAAGTTAAGTGTGGCACGATGGGGTGGGGTGGGGTGGCTCGACGGTCAACGTGGACTAATGGTCCATCAGTCCTGTCATCGACTCAAATGCATTTTTGGTAGGTATTGCTTAAATAGATTTCCCTCTTTTGTTACGACTCTATTAGTATAAATACTTGTAAAAAAACTAGGTTTTGAGGTTAGACTCTTGGGTATTTTTCATATTTTATTGTTCTAGTTATGAACCTGTGATTTTGGGAAATTATTTCATTTTTTGAAAACTGTTTATTGCCAGCTTATTCATTACTTCAAGTAATTTTCTGGTTTTCTTCAATCTCATCAAAGTAAGTGCACGAATTCTTATCAAACTAATATGAATGGTGTCATTATTAATATGGGTTACTAAATCCAAAGCTAGGGTTGTGGGAACCATGGTTAATTAAAAAGGTAAAAACAGGCTAAAATAGTAATCCTAGAATAGTATCTTGCATGTATTGATAATTCTTTGTTTAGATGTGGTTTTAGCAAGTGCACATGTTAGAACTCTCCTTGTTGCTACTTGTCGGACCAAGGAGTTAGATAACAAGAAAAGCATTATGAATGTAAATTTAGTATATACTATCTAATAGGCTAGTGTCGATTGGTGCGAAGTAACAACTAAGACATACATCGATTATGATGCTTAATATGAGGTAAAGGTAAGGTTTAGTGAAGCATACACACATAGCTGGACCAAGGTGCAGAGTGAAATTTCATAGTTGCCAGACCAAGGAATTCGGGATACATAACTTACCACTTGCATGCAAGATATTAGTAACGGATTGTTATAGTTAGAATAAACGCGCTATGAACTTATGGGGAACACTTATGCCCTAGTTACTCTGATTACTTGATAAAAATAAAATCATTAAACATGTCACTTATTTATTTAGAAATGGCTTATTACATCTATTTCTTAAAAAAACCTATTTGTTACTTGTTTTCAGAAAGAACATCACTAAATAGAAGTAATAATAGGTTGAAGTTAAGTCTAAATCATTTTCCTTATAGGATCGACCCCAACCTCATAGTTCGGTTCTAGACTTGATACGATCGCTTAGACTTCTTTTCGAGAAGTAAAATTGAGCGTATCACATGCCAGGTACTCGTACTATTTCTATTCCACCATATAGAATGGAACTTGCAGAGTTAAAAGAGTTGAAAGAACAGCTCAAACATCTATTAGATAAAGGTTTTATACGACCAAGAATCTATTCTTGAGGAACTTCCGTCTTGTTTATGAGAAAAAAGGATGGTTTCCATAGGATGTGTATTGACTACCGCTAATTGAATAAGGTTACCATCAAGAATAAGTATTCTCTATCAAGGATAGATTCTCTTTTCCACTAGCTTCAGGGTTCTTCCTACTTTACAAAAATTGATCTCAAATTAGGCTACCATCAGGTGAATGTTAGAGAATGCAATATTCCAAAGACAACCTTTAGAACCAAATATGGGCATTCAGAGTTTTTGGTCATGTCTTTTGGATTGACTAATGCCCCTAGACAACTCATGGATTTCATGGATAGATTCTTCAAACCTGATTTAGACATTTTTATCATCATTTTCATTGATGACATAATAATTTATTCAAGGAATGAAGAACATCATACTAGTTACCTCAGTATAGTTATTCAGACTTCGAAAATAAAGAGTTACATTCCAAGTTCACCAAGTGTGAGTTTTGGTTAAGTGAGTAGCATTCTTAGGCCACATGGTTTCTGGTGATGGGATATGCGTTGTACACAAAAGATAGAAGAATTTTAGAGTTGGCCTAGACTCACGTCTCAAACATACATAAGGAGTTTCTTGGGTTTGGCTGTCTACTATAGAAGACATGTTGAAGGTTTTTTTCTATCTCGTCTCCTTTTACAAAGATGACCCAGAAGATAGTTAAATTTCAATTTTCTAGCATTTATCAAAAAAGATTTCAATAGGAATTGGGATGATCACCTATCTCTCATTGAGTTCTCTTACAATAATAGCTACTATTTGAGCATCCAAATGGATCCATATGAATCTCCTTATGGGAGAAGATGCAAATATCATATTGGGTGGTTCAAAGTTTGTGAAGCTTGGTTGATAGGACCATATCTAGTACCCCAAGCCTTGAAGAAAGTTAGCATAATAGAAGAGAGATTGAGCACAACATAGAGTCATCAAAAGTCCTACATAGATGTGAGGTAAGTCCATTTGAGTTTGAAGTGGATGACTGGGTATATTTTAAAGTTTCACCCATGAAGGGTGTTCTATGGTATTGTAAGAAAGGGAAACTTAGTCCTTAATATATTAGAACTTATAGAATATCTAAGAGAATTGGTAATGTACCTTATGAGGTTGAGCTACCACATCAGTTACCTATAATTCATTTGGTATTTCATATCTCCATGTTGAAGAAATACATGGGTGATCCTTAAAGGATTGTACCGACTGAGAATGTTTGTATTAAGGATAGCTCATCCTATGAAGAGATTCCAGTTCAGATTTTAGATCACAAAGTTTGCAGGTTGAGAACAAAGGACGTTACATTAGTCAAAGTCCTTTAGGGGAACCAATTTATTTAAGAAGCAACTTGCGAAACCGAAGAGAATATGAAGAAGAGATATCCACATGTCTTTGACTCCG
Source organism: Solanum lycopersicum (assembly GCF_036512215.1). NCBI lineage: Eukaryota > Viridiplantae > Streptophyta > Magnoliopsida > Solanales > Solanaceae > Solanum > Solanum lycopersicum. The sequence goes on along the minus strand of NC_090811.1, from coordinate 20,429,293 downwards.
AGAATGCATATCACAGTAATAATTTTCTTTTTAGTACTTTATAAACTATGAGTAAGTATGATTGTTCCTTGTTTTTGGATTGTTTAGGGTTAAACTTTATGTTACCATTTTTAGCATAGTGATAGCTATATTATTCGAGGATGAATGTTCCCAAGGGGGAGATATTGTAACATACCATAGGTGGTTATAGCCATGAATAAGCTAAGAAACTAAGATTTATCATTTTTGGAAATAATAAGAAAATTATGGAAATTTTCTTAAGTTTAACAAGTGAGTTTTGGTCATTTTCAAACGTTCATAATTTTTAGCTAAAGATGAGTGAGAATAAGTTCTTTATATGGCTACAAAAGCCCTTGGAATGATCTTTATAAGACGCTGAGTTTGCATGATTTAGATATCATATGAGTGAGATATGCTTTTCAAAAGTTGGGTTGTTGTAGTGAGGGAAGTGCAATTCTGGATTTTAGTAAGGGTAAACTTGTCTTTTAACCCATCTCCTTCCTAAGTCGTTTTAAGTGTTAATTTGGGGTAAAAAAATTTTGGAATTCAGAATAGAAAGGTTATTTACGCATAGGGCTTAAAGAAGATAAATGAGAAGAAGAAAAAGGGATAAAAAAATCAAAAATTCATCAAGAATGCCAAGATCTTACAATGAAATTTGTCGGGAGTGATCCCTATTAAGTTATGTGAGATCATTTTGTGTTGGATTAGTTCACCCATACACCTAATTGTTTAATTAAGTGAAATTTTTAGTAAATTGAATGATAAAAAGTGAAGTTCTTGAAGAACATTATAGGAATCTTCTTGGTTGAGTTATATTATGCCTTAAGTTGATTTGATTCATTTTTAGGTTGTTTTCCGGTCTAATCTATTGGGTATTAAGGTTATTAGTGACCCTAAGTTATTGGGGGAAAGATCCATTGAAGTTTAGAAGATTTAGAGATGAAAAACAGATAAGAAAAGACGGAAACCCCGTCAAAAAGGCCCTGGGGCGCAACGCCCGCCAAAACATATAAGGACAGGCTTTGTTCGACAAGCCGTGGCACACCGCAGAAGATAGAGTCCCCAGGACAACCTCTCTTTGTGAGGCTTTGGTGCTCCATGCCTGTCAGAGCGCCAAGGACACCTGGAGTCCCTATTCTTTCCCGATCTTTTCGTACTAGTTCCTATGTGATGTAACCATATTTTCTTTGTTGATTCCAATACTCCAAGGTAGATAAAAAATCATGAAATCATCAATAAGCATGAGATCATGAACCTTCAATCCACAATACAATTTAAGGGAAGTTAATATAAAAGTCAAAGAAGTTAAGAGTCTTGTCTAAAAGTTAACAAGCAAGTCAAAGTAAGTTCTAAAAAGTTTTTAAGAGCTTTAAAAAAACATACGAACATTGTTTTAAGGCTCAAGCTATAAGTTGAGCACAAAGTAATGAGTCGAGTAAAATTCTCCAAAGTTATGATGTTCCCTAAGGGTTATGTTTCGAGTTAATCAAAGTGTAAAGATTTGAGTTCATTTCTCAAAATTCATAAGGGAACAAACTATTCTCTAAGAGTCACAAATGTTTTCCCATTTTGAGAAAAATAGGAAGTTAGACTTCCGACTAAGCCTTTTTCTAGTTTCAGTAAAAGGAAAAAAACGATGATTTCCAAGAGAGCTTTTAATAGTTGACTTTCATATATAATGAAAGTTGTGTTTTTTATAGCATTTTCTTGAATGAACTAAGCTGATTATACGATTAACAATGCTCTATATGTTCGCATGTGTTTTGATTGTCTTACATATCTACATTTAGTTGAGTAGAGCCAACGTAAGTTTATCTTATTCTTTTCAAGTTGTAAGTTTTCGTTTAGCATTCAAACTCGCATACTCATACATTCGATGTGCTGATGCAAGTTTGTCTGCATCGTCTTATGATGAAGACACAGGTAACAAGGATCAACATCTTCAAATGCCTCGTTGATTTTATTGAACATTCATAGTCACTGATGATCCTATTTGCATTTTGGAGGACACTTTTATTTTGCTTTCTAGTATTTCATTTATAGAATGTTGTGGGGTTTGTCCCAACATTAATCTTAGTATTGTAGAGGCTTCTAGCCAGTGATATATTCATTTTGAGGCTCTTATTTATGTATTAAGATTATCTTGTTATAAGACTTAAGTGTGAATTTGGCAAACTTTTAATTTCTTTAAGTTATATCTTCGGACTTTTTTATTTGAGTTAAGTCTTTCTCTATGTTAAGTAAGTCGGACCAAGGTTCGCTCAAGACAAGCGATGGTCACTGGTTGTTAGCCGCATCCATGGTTTAGGATATGGGTGTCACACTAGGGTTATAAAAAACAACGAAAGAATTTCTCGGAGTCAGTATGATAGAGGAAAGAGAATTTATTTTAAAGATATGAACAAATTTATTGATACTTATTCTAGCTTCCTAGATCCCTAATACCATAGTGATTTGGGATGTAAAACGATAAAATGTATTATAATTTAACAATGAGTAAAGAAACTTTTCAAATGCAAGGGAGGACAGTAAACAATTTCTATAAAAAAAGATTTGGGTTACTAGCGTACTCTTAATAATCAACGTGGAGTACTAAGCCTATAACCATTAAATAACTGACAAACAATTACAACTAACTATTATTAATATAGAGAAGATGCGCCAATAATATCCTCCAAATTGTTGGAAGTCAACAATTAACCCTTTTCCTGTAACAAGACGAAGGACTTCGTGTCGTTTTCGAGTTGAGAAATTTTTAATGAGATATATCAAAAAAATAACCCATTATGTTGTTGCGTCTAAACCTAATGATGTGAAATACATGTGGCTTAGAAGAGGACAATTTATCAGCAGATTAGGTGCTGGAGCTTGTGGTGATATACACTAAAATTGTTGTTGAACTCACAAGTGGAAGATCAGATGATGGACAAGAGATCACAAATTAAGACACTCTGGAAAATAATCCCCAGTAGACGATATAATGTGTTGGCAATAGTTGAGCTCCATCCTCATTCTCATGAACTTTGGGCTGGTCTCATTGAAAAATATGTTTATATTTAGCGAGGCAAAAGTTTTGATATTGTGAGTACTTAAAGGCTCACTTAACTTATGTGATTCTTAATAAGGGTTCTAATTATCTTAATGGGAAGAGGTTAAGTATCCTTTATGATTTCATAAACAAGATCACCAGTCAAAGCTAAGTTAAAGAATTAAGGTATTAAAGATACAAAAACCTTAATTTAATAAGGAAAATAAATCAATGACAGGAATATGTATGATATAATTGCATGATAATAAGGTAGATGTTGTAGAAAATACCAGAATTAAGTTAATATTTTTTAGAAAAAAAGAAGTTTTTTTCAAAAGATAGACAGTATTTAGTAAAGTTGCACATGGGACTGCGAAAAAAAGTTTTTGAATAAGAAAATGGTATTTCTTTTAACATCATCTTTAGTTTATAAAAATCCATTTGACAAGCTTAACTTAATGTTGTAAGTGATTAAAAAAAAAATGGTTCAACTTCCATTTGAAACTAAAGCAAATAATTTTTTTATATTTGAAATATAAATAAAATCAATTTTCTAAGAAAAAACCCCATCATTTTCCCTTTTAAGAATTGAAAAGTTAAAGATAGTTAAACATCATATACTTTTCAAAACATTATGAAAGAATTTTTTTTTTCAATGAAATTATCCAAGAACCAAAAGAGAATTAATTAGTCTACCCATTTTGATCCCAGAAATAACCAACAAAAACCTTAAATAAAAAGGGTTAATCCTAAAAATATTAACATCTTACCTGTTACTATTTATATTAAGCTAAAACTATACCTAAATTTGCCAAGCACATAAATATAAACACAATAAAATGATGAATCTGAATAGAGTTAAACAAGTTACTAAAATAATAATTAGTAGAAAAAAAAGAAATATATATATATATATAATACAAGCATTATATGATCTCCATTAAAAATAACTGATTCAAGGCATTAAACGAAGGACCTTCAATAAAGTTATTGATCTTCTAAGGATTAGAAGCATATGACCTAACTCTATGTGGTAAGGGTAAGGTTTACGTCACTGTACCATCATTAGACCTACTTGTATAATTACACAACCACATTGTTGTTGTAGGAATTATTTTGTGAGCCGATCTCTTAGATTAGTATAAGCAGCCTCTAATGATTGCATTAGGTTAAACAATTTACATTACATCTGTAGAGGTGCGGCCCATCCCTGGACCTACTAAAGTGGGTTGCTTTGTGAATAGAACAACACTTTTTATGTATTAACTTAGTACTAATTTTAAATTTCACGGTACTACTACATTTTTGAAGAATGGAAATCCAGAATGACATTGTGAAACTCAATGTTGGTGGAAGAAAGTATGAAACTATGACCACAACCTTAGTCAGTGCTTGAAGGAATACATTCTTTGAAGCCATCTCTGATGTGAACTGGAACCTGCATTATGATGGAGCGATCGCTGAACATATCATCGATAGAAATCTCGATTATTTTTGTATCCTTTTAAACTTAATTAAAATATGAGAGCTTTATATTCCCCCAAATATGGATCTTTTTATCTGTCATCAGATGAAGATAAAGCTCTCATGTTAAGAGTAAGTCCCAAAGGAAACAAAAATAATTGGGATTTTTATTGATTATATGTTTAATGATCGCACCATCAAAATGAAGTTTCATATTATTATCAAACATGGCTCCAAGGATTGATTTCATTCTAGCAGCCTCTAAGATTGTGGCCGTAATTTAAACATTTTTTCCACCAACATTAATTTACACTTTGTCTTTCTGGCTTTCTATTCTTCAAAAATGTCATGGTACCCTTAAATTTAGAACCAGTTTTAAGTTAAGATATAAAAAGGATAGTTTGATGCACAAAGAATCCCACTTTAGCAGGTCCTGGGATAGGTTGCACCTAAAGATATGTAATGTAGACAATTTAACCTAATGCAAGTATAAATGACTTCTTATACTAATGTAAGGTATCCGCTTAGAAAAAATTCCTACAACAACAATATACCGGTGTAGTTCCACAAGTGGGGTCTAATGAAGGTTGAGTGAATGTAAACCTTAACCCTTTGCACATAAAGTAGGGAGGTTGTTTCCAATAGGGACACATAAAGTTATTAATGCAATATAAAAAGAGATTATAGAGGCAAAATATAGAGATTAGTTGTTCAGTTTAAACCTTAACATTTCAATATAATATCAACAGAAAGTAATGCAGAAGACTTAAACTCATTAATAAAATCAATAACTACTATTATCCCCAAAATCTTGAAGTCATCATCACAAGAACATCTACTTCAAACTACTAAATCTAAGAGTTTCTAAGAAGCTAAAAATACACAAAAGCTAGTCCATGCCGGAACTTCAAGGCATCAAGACATGAAGAGGAAGATCCAGTTCAAGCTAGAAGCATTAGCTCACCCTGATATCCGGAGTAATGAAGACTGGCTAGAGTTACTGTTGAGTCAAAGATGATGGCACGTTTGCTGCACTCCACAAATAACAAGAAGAAAACAATAAAAGTAGGGGTCAGTACAAAACACGGGTACTGAGTAGATATCATCGGCCAACTCAAAATAGAAATCAATACATACCAAGTAATATCATAAAATCAACTATGATACTCAACATGTAGCAAAAGCAAGTACTATATCATTAACAATTACCGTCAAGTTCACACATGAGGACTCAAGCCTCAATACCATACTCATTTGGGAATTATGTTCATTAGATTGAGTATATTAACATCTTTCAAGATTCATTACCTTTATTTCTCTTGTGTCGGTACGTGACACTCCGCTCCCTCATATTCATTAATCCTCTTGTGTCGGTACGTGACACTCCGATCCCCTAAATCTACGTGTCGGTTCGTGACACCCGATCCCCTAAATATACATGTCGGTTCGTGACACCCGATTCCCTAAATCTACGTGTCGGTTCGTGACACCCGATCCCCTAAATCTACGTGTTGGTTCGTGACACCCGATCCCCTAAATCTACGTGTCGGTTTGTGACACCCGATCCCCTAATCTCCTTCTATCAAATCATCAAGCCTTCTTTCTTACCAAGGCATCATCAATCTCATTATTTTAGTTCATCACGCCTTCTTTTATACCAAGGCATCATCATTAACAAGAGATTAGGGTTTTGCAAGATTTGGGATTCAATAACTTCATCATGCTTATATAATCACAATTATATAATTACATTCATGCAAGCATACAATTAAGAACATAGCAGGGTTTACAATATTATCAATACATATCATTCGCTATTAAGAGTTTACTACGAATATCGTAAGAGAAACCATAACCTACCTCCACCGAAGACTAGTGATCAAGCAAGAATTTCCCAAAGCCTTGTGTTTTTCCTCTTCGTTCGTCTCTCTCTATCGATTCTCCTTCTCTCTCTTTCTGTTCTTTTCTTTTTCTTATTCAAACCCTCTTTCTTTTACCCTAATTAGTATATAGTTAAGAACAAAAGATGGCAATAATAACCCACTACTTAACTTAAGGTTACCTCTTTTAACCCCCAAGTAATTAGACTTATTAACATTAACCAACTAACTTTATAATTAAAGCAGAAATAGTCAAAAACGTCCCTTAAAACGTATCAAGAAATCCGACCCAGACTGGGATTGCGCATTCTGTGACGGCCCGTCGCGCCTGCGACGGTTTGTCCTGCTGTCCCGTCACAGAGTTCAGAGACTCAATTTCTCTGAAGAGTCTATGACGGTTCGTCATGCCTGTGACGGTCCTTCCTTCCATTCCGTTATGAAGTTTAGAGAGTCAATTTTCAGTACCCAATTTTAGATTTTCTAAGTGTTTTGAAACGAGACCCTGTGACGGTCCGTCGTGCCCATGACGGTCTGTCGTGGGGTCCGTCACCTCAGCCTGTTTTCCAAAAATAAAATCTGCTGATCAAAACGACTAAATAGGTCATTACACTAGACTCATGGATATAAAAGTGAGATGAAGAATGTGACGATCAATATATAATGTCAAAGGAGTTTCACTGATGCTTGAGGACATATTAGGCCTGAAATTTAGAGAAAGATGAACAAACGGATGACAAGCTTGAACAATTACACACTAAATCAATATATTCTTTTAAGGCAATGAAAAGAATAACACGAGGATCAGTTTGAAGTTGAAACAGCGAAAGAAATACACCTAGAAAACACAGCTTCGAAGAAAAAACACTTTCAATAAAAAGTACTGAAGTAAAAATAGAGAAGAAAATGAGAATTAATCTGATAGGAAAATAGGTTCAACACATACAGATAGGAATCGAATCAAAACGTAAATGTTGGAGGAGATATTACCTTCAAAGGGGACTTGAACAACTCTAGAGCTCTTCCACTAATAGTAAAAGGAGACTTATAACTTGAAAACTTAAAACTAGATGAATGAGTGTAGATGGGGTACTTCATGGGTCTCAGAAGTATGGCTAAAGCTGAATATACAAATATGTATATAGATGAAAATAAAATAACATTTGGCCGGGATTTTGGATATTTTCAAAGTTATTCCACACTTTGAATCTGAACATTGGTAAAATTGGACGAACTTTTAGCCTGCAAGTGATTGGAAAAGAGAGGTGCAGACATGTTTCAGACTATATCTAAAATAAGAAAGCTTTTACTGTTAATTTGATATTAGACATCATTGAAACATAAAATCATAAAAAAGGGATGAAGACACATATGTAGCCTCCAATATCTGCACAAAAAGGCTGCGTTAAGCATCTGTAAAATGGAGAAAGCATTTGAAAAATTTGCCTTAAGTAAAAAAGGAACAACGTCTCCACATAAAGCCTAGTATCTAATGATATTAGGTTTATTTGGAAGGAGAGTGGGCTGTTTTAATGGGAAAAAATGGGCGTTTTCTTTCTTCTGTTAAATTATTTTTGGGATTCTAACTTTATAACCAATATTATAAAGTAAAAATTAATAATTTATAAAATCAAAATGTCACTATTACATCTCTATGCTTATATAGGATGTGAAGTTACAGTTAAATACATCGATATATATCTATTTTCTATTCTATATTAACATAAAAGCATAAACTCTTTCTTTGAAATTTAAATTACTATAATATTCCTAACTTAGGTTGTGACTATTACGAAGAGTTGTGCCTTTTTAAAAGAGTTGTGACTTTTTCAAAAAGCTGTGATTTTTTGTAAGTGTTGTGACTTCTAGAAAAGATAATGATTTTTCATATAAGACGCAAAAAAATTTTCATCATACTACATTTTTTACTATTAATAAAGAGGCTTCCTCTCATTTTTCAATCACATTTTGTCTAATATTCTACTCTTCTTCCACTTCTTCTTATTCTTGAGTTTTAATTTTTTTCTATCTGAATTATTTTTGTTGAATGAGTTCAAAGTTTATTGGGGGGGGGGGGGGGGAATATAATTTTAATGATGAAATGTGTCAATCATGCTTCTGAAAAAACTGTACCCCAATAATGGCTTATGCAATGGGACATATTTGGTTTATAGAGGCTTTGAGTAGAATTATATACATGAAGAATTAACAGCAATTCAATATGCTACAAACAAAATGTTTATACCAACAATATAGATATAACAACCCCTTCCCCTTTTTAAACAGATAGTGCTTACGACATGAATTATGTGGTAGAGAACAACGTACCAATGTTATACTATTTAATTTGGCAAAATATTCACTAGCCTTTAGCATGCAAGACTACATAGAATCAATCTTAGTAATGATTTGCTCTCTATTTATACCTAAAAACACTAATACTCAATGCACTCTGCAGCATAGATATGTTGTCTTATTCGTCCTTAATTTTATAGTTATCTTATTGTAATGCTTCATAACGCAAAAGAAAAGAAAGAATTACACAATTACATATACATAAAAATTGATGATTCTTTTCATTTTATACATTAGGTTTGTTTTGAAAGAAAAAGCGTCGATCACATTGCTAAGAAAATTGGACCCTATAAGTGGTTCATGCAAGGGGAAAAGATTGATTTTAAAATGATTTGACGAGAATGTCATAGGTCAATATGCCATAAACCAAGTGTATACTTCGACAATACAAATATCACACCCCTAGGGGTCTGTAAAAATCGATTTGACCGATAAACCGAACCGAAAAAAGTATTACCAACTTCTTGCTATTCGATAAATGGGTGAGTGATTTCTTAATGGTTCTTTAAAAAGGAATTATCGGGTTATCGGTTTGGTATCAATTTTATATATATTCAGTTATTGGGTAAATGGATAACTATTCGGAGTTCAGATTATCGAAAATTAAACATTTAAATATACATATATATTAGTAAATACTAATCTCAATATCTTAATAGTTATGCAATTTTCATTTAGAAATCAATGCATACTTTTTTGTGACTAAGAGATCACAACTTTATATTATAAAAATCGGCAAAACCTAAATTATGAATTATATTCCTCCTTATTTGTCTTTGTGTTACACATGAATAGTTCTTTTCATTTTTATTGTTATTATTTTTATTTTATGAGCTTCTGTAAAATTACATTATTGTCTTTTAATGTCTAATTTATTAGAGAAGTTATATGTTTGTTTACAATTATATTCTTATCGTTTAAACTGAAAACCAAATTGCTAAGGACCAAAACCGATAAAGATTTAAAATATTCTAAACGTCCATGATAAAGGTCAAACGATATTTAATGAAGAATTATACCTACATTGGAAAGCTTTCTCGCATGAAAAACTATATATTGCGCTATCCAGAAGAATATCTATGCTGACAACAAAAGTGTGAGTCCTGACTGAATAACTAGATTGATTCACCATGACATATACAAGAAATAATGTCGACAAGAAAGTATTAGGTGAAATTTAGTTAATACAAAAAATGTAATAAATAAATCATACTAGAAAAAATATACAACACACATGTAAATAATAAAAATTATATTTGACGAATTCTTAGATTTTGTTGCAGAGGAGACGATATGAAAAACGCCACAAATCTACAACTGAAGACCTTACTTTTGTGTATTAATGTTATTCAAATACATGGTACACTTAATTTCAAATATCAAAAGGAAATATACAGTTCATTACATGGTATAACTTAGAGGACAAGTTGTTAACTTATGCACAATTATTTACTAACAAATTTGCTAATAACAATTTAAGAATATGACGTTCGTTACAACAATGCCCAACAAGTAAGAAGGCAAATAGATTGAACATTCACTTTCTATGACGTAGTGCATTATTAAAAAACATATTGATATGTTGAAAGACTAAAACATACATAAAAGATTTAATATCTCATGTATAGGGATCTCAGGACTTATCCTACACATGCAACACACGTGCAATGAATCTAGTTCATATACAAATAAATAATAATATGATGATCAATTCATCTATCTATCTCTCTCTCTCTCTCTATATATATATATATATATACATATGTATGTATGTATGTCTGAATATATATATGTATATATATATGTATGTATATATATATATATATATGTATATATAGGTATATATATGTATGTATGTATATATATGAAGTACTCAATTTATTTTATTTATTAATTTTTTTATTTGTATTAAGTTAAATGTAGATACCTTTGCATATTAGGATTGTGATTTTCTCAACGGGATGTGACTTTTGTAAAGGATTGCGACGTTTTTGATGGGTTTTGGCATTTTCCATGAGTTATGACTTTACTGAATGGTTGTAATTTTTTCAAGGGATGTGACTTTTTGAAAGGGTTGTGCCTTTTTCTGATGAGTAGTGACTTTTTCGAAAGGTTGTAACTTTTCTTTTAAGGAACAAGTAGCACATATTCATACTACTATTTGTTAGCTATAAATAGTGGGTTTCTTCACACTTCTAAACAACTATTTTTGAATATTTTCTACTTGTCTTTTTTAAAATTCTAAGGGTTATTCAACAATTGATTAAGTTCAAAATCTAACGCTATTTGACGTACCGAATAAGAAAGAATTTGTGAATAGATTCTTGCAAATAATCCATAAATGATTTCCATTGGTTAAGAGTGAAAAACCTTGTGGGGAAGACAACAACAATAAATAAATGTTTAAAATGTCACACAATTTACGTAATATATTTCTCCTTTGGTTTTTTACTTTTTAGAATCTTACCGTCAAATGAAGCAGTTTCTTTTTTATTTTGCTAAAATAGGCATCAATGTTGTCTATGAATCATTAGTTTTGATGTTAAATCCACTAATTCAAAAGTAAATTATCACTTCCACTTATAATATGATAATACAGACATGATAATATGTTCGCTGATTATTGAGGACATATTAGGCCTTACAATCAGAGCAAGACGAGCACACGGAAGCCGAGCTTGAACAATAGGCGATGAAATGAATAACACGAAGATCAGTTAGAGATGAAACATTTAAAGAAATAAACCTTAAAAACTCATCTTCAGATCAAAAAAAACATTCAATAAAAAGTACTGAAGTAAAAGTAGGTAAGAAAATGAGAATGAATCCGAGGAGATCAAAATGAAAGTAGGTTCAACGCATAAACCTTGAAATTGAAATAAAACGTAAATGATGGAAGAGGTATTACCTTCTAACGAGCAGTGTCTAGACCTTGGATGTCTCAAATCTACAACTCTTCCACAGATAGTAAAAACAGACTTATAAGTAAAAACTAAAGTAGATGAATGAGTGTAGATGGGGTATTTCAATGGTCTAAAAAGCTTGGCTAAAGCTGAATATATGAATGTGTATTTATAGATGAATATAAGATAAGATTTGGGAAGTATTTTTGATCTTTTCACATGTTTTTCACACTTTGAATCTACACCTTGATAACATTCGATGAACTTTTGGACTTCATGTTATTTAAAAAGAGTAATCCACACATGGTTTAGATATATGTGAAATATATTTGACATCATTGAAACATGAAATAGGAAAACATTTACTGCTTCTTCTTCTTCCTCTTCCTCTTCCTCTTCCTCTTCCTCTTCCTCTTCTTCTTCTTCTTCTTCTTCAGTTTTAATTTTTTATGTGTGAAGTATTGTTGTTGAATGAGTTCAAATTTTAGGAGACTAAGAGGTACCACTATTCTGATGAAGTAAGTTATTCTATCCAAGATAGTTTATTCCATAACCTCGAGTATTGGGGCGGAGGGGGGGGCATATGATGAAATAGTTACTTTTTTTAAAACTAAATATATACATTAGTACGTAATGTTCATATAGATGAAGTTAACATTATGTAGTCTAAATTAATTTGATTTTGTTAACAGTTTCCCCTATGATATAGATTTATATGTTTCTGAATCTCTTTTTCAAAGATTTAGAGAATTGTGACAACTTTGCTTTTAATTCTTAGGGGAAAAAAATTATTTTATTTATCAATAATACCTATGCAATTTGAAGCGGCTAAATATTTACTAGGCTGCAACGTGCAAGACTACAAAGAATCAACATCAATAAAGATATGAATTGCATGTACGCGTACTACGTTAACGCCCAATGCACTACACCACATAGGTACATTGTCTAATCAATCCTAACTTTTAAAATTATCTTATTGTGATACGTTATTGCAAGAAAGAGAATATAAGAATTACACCATTACATACACATAGTATTTGATGATTCTTTTAATTTTATACATTAGGTTAGTTTTGAATGAAAAATGTGTCGATCATGCTTCTGAAAAAACTGGATACCTATAATGGCTTATGCAATGGGACATTGTTGATTTATAGATACTTTCACGAGAATGACATACATGCCTAAAAACAACAGGTAAATATGCTATAAATGAGATGTTTATTCCAACAATGCATCTATAACAAACCCCTTCCCCTTTTTGAAACAGATATTGCTTCCGACTTGAAATGTGTGTTGGATAACAACATACCCGAGTTATACTATTTAAAATGACAAAATATTTATTAGGTTTTCGCGTGCAAGACTACGTCGGATCGACCTTAGTAAAGATATGGTCTCTATTTATACCTAAAAACATTAACACCTAACGGACTTTGCCGGATAGGTATGTTGTCTTATTCATCCTAACTTTCACATTTATATTATTATTAATCTTCATAACATAAAGTGAAGAATGAATTGCACGATTACATATGCGTACCAATTGATGATTCCTTGCATTTTATACATTATATATATTTTTAAATAAAATGTGTCTATCATGTTACTATGAAAACAGGAACACTTAAATTGTTGATGCAATGGGACAAGATTGATTTTAGTGGATTTAATGAGAATGTCATAGGTCAATATGCCAGAAACAAGAATTCTACTCTAACCATAAAATATCACCTCCTAGGGTTTGCAAAAATCAATTTGACTGATAAATCGAATCGAAAAAAAGTATTACTTGTTTATTGCTATTGGGTTATTGAATGAACGGTTTCTTAATGGTTTTATAAAAAAGAATTATCAGATTATCCATTGGGTTTTTTGTTTTAGATATTTAGTTTTTGGGGTATATCACCCATTATGAGTTAGACTATTAAGAATTAGTACTTTTTCATATGCATACATATTAGTAAATAATCATCTTAATATCTTGATAGTTATGTAATTTTCATTTCGCAATTAATGCATAGTTCCATTATACAAATCGGCAAAACCTAAAGTAAGAATTGTATTCTTCATTATTTGTCTTTGTGTTACACATGAATAGTTTGTTCCATGTTTATTGTTATTATTTCTAATTTATGAGTTTTCGTAAAACTACATTATTGTCTTTTCGTGTCAAATTTATTGGAGAAGTCATATAGTTTATTTATAAGTATATTGTTATTGGTTAAACCGAAAATCAAACTGTTAAGGACCAAAAAAGATTAAAAAAATAAAATATGCTTAGGGTCAAACGATAAAAAGGACAAACGATATCCAATATAGGAGTATACTACACTGAAATGCCTTCTCACATAACAAGCTATATATTAGAAAAAGTGCAAGTCATGACTTAACAACCAAATAGATGCACCAGGACATACAGAAGATATACTGTTTACAAGAAAGTACAAGGCAAGATTTAATCAATACAAAATTGTAAGAAATCAACAAGGAAAAATCATATAGCACACATGTAAATAAGAAAAATTATGTTGAATGAAGTCTTCGCTTTGGTAGAAGAGGAAACGATATGAAAAACATCAGACAACTACCACTGAAGACATTACATTTTTGTATTATAGTATTCAAATACATGGTAAACTTAATTTCAAATACTAAAAGGAAACATACAATTCATTACATGATATAACTTAGAGGACAAACTGTTACTCTGCATAATTTATTACTAACAAATGACCTTATAACAATTTTAAAATATGACGTTCGTTACAACATGCCCGAAAATCAAGAAGGGAAATAGATTGGCCATGCAGTTATTATGACATAGTGCATTATGAAAAAACATATTATATATTGAATGACTAAAACACAAATAAAAGATAAAGTATCTCATGTATAGGGATCTCAGGATTTTACCTACATGTGCAACACACGTGCAGTTAATCTAGTTCATAAATAATATAAAATAGAGTTGATGAATTAATCTATATCTATATCTATATCAATAATATCTTAAATGAATCAGTCCTAAATTGAATGTTGAATTACTATAATAGCCCAATTAAAAGAAATCAATTTATGTTATTTATTAATTTAATTATTTTGATTACATTAAATGTAGATACCATTTCATATGAAGGATTGTTATTTTCTCAACAAGATGTGACTATTATAAAGTGTTGTGACATTTTCGATTTGTTGTGACATTTTCAATTTGTTGTGACTTTATTCCATAGTTATTATTCAACACATTGTCAATATATATATATATATATATATATATATATATATATATATATATATATATATATATATATATATATATAAATATCTATGTATATATATATGTATATATTTAAGTCATAATACATATTTAGAGTCTAATTATCGTTTTCCATCTTTACCCAACATCATAGAATAGATTAGAGACACGAATCTTCAAAATCATAACATAATATTTTAACTATTACAACACATTGAATGTAAAGTTGACATGGGAAATCTTCGGAATGTAAGGATTCCTTTCCTTGAGCTTGGAACACATATCAATCTCTTTACCTTAGAGACATCCTTTAGGCATACATAGCCTACACACATTGTAAAAACTATAGAAGATTGGATTTAGTACAAGAATGTACTGAGTATGGGAATCATGCCACGACATACATTTAAAAGGGACATTTTACTTGAAATCATTCTTCATGGAATTTTGTTAAAATTTCATAAATGATTGATATAATAAGCATTATACAATTCACCTCCTTCATATAGGCATATTCAATTGTCACAAATCATACAAAACCACACATTGCATTTCAGACATTTAAGTCAGCAATTTACAGTAAGCACATTTACAATTACAGTGAGCTTATTTTAGTTTTACAGTGAACTATCTTCTTTTACATTAACCCTCTAGTGATGCATTGTGCAATGTATAGACAATGTCCCATAACACTATCCACACTCAACCATCACTTTAAGTACACTAGGAAATCATGCAGAGAAACTTCATTAAACCAACGCATGCATTCATAGAAGTATTTCATATAATAAGATACCTAACTCATATTTAACACAACATACTTTAGGGACCAAATAGATTGAGTTATTACAAGAACATATAGAAGTCAAGACTTCTAACATAATCATAGCAAGACAATGGTCACATTAACATACTTGGACTTTACCTCACAAGAACAACTTTGAACCCTACTCATAAACCCTTCCTAAGTCTACTTGTGCATTGTACATGTGAAGTCCCATAACCTCACACATACTAAGTAAACCAACAAAGAGACTACAAGCCTTAACATGCCTTTAATTCATCAACAAATACTAGCATAAAAAACCTCCTACATGTAAAGAAAGACATCATCATATAGTCAATAAGACACATACTATGCATATAACGTAAGAACACATCATATAGACTCATACCATGCATATCATCACAACAAGTAGTCAACACTACAATTTCATGAACAAGGAACATAAACATAATCATATAAATTAGAAACCTTCCTTGAATTTCCTTCAAGAGTTCGTTGTGCAATGCATAGTTGGAGTCCCATACCCCAACCTACGCTAAGCAACTTCCCTTTATGTAATCCTAGTTAGGGTCCTAGTCATTTACTTCCATTGTCAATTATACATTTGGGAAACTATAGACTTAAGCGACACTAACACCATGGGTGCTAAACATTGAATTTGCTGTTGTAGAGATTTACACAAAAGAAAGGTGATCCACTTAGCAAAAGTAGCATATTAACCATTATGCTAGCATAATTAGTGATATCACTTGCTAGATCCTATTTGGCAAGCATAGTTTAAGGTACAAAGACATATGGTATTAAACCCTCTACATTCCTATTGGCATTGGAGTCCTCGTCTCAAAAGAATCATTTGGGTGAGTGTCTCTCATAAAGAAGTCAACACCTCATATGAAACTTTAAGGTGAATCTTCCTCCATGGAAAGACAAGACCTCTCATTTTCAAATTCACTCGGTGCTAAGCTAAGTTTCCTTTAATGAAAAGACTTTATTAACTTTATTTTATAAAATTAGGATTATGAGAGTTAACCCCTCATATTATTAGCTTATAATTCATAGATGAGAGTTTATCAACCTATGTTATGTGAGAAAACCTTTCCCATGGACATAGCATATTCAAGCACAATCTAATTTAGGGTACAATTGGAAATACATATCAAGCATTCTCCATTAAATATATAATTATACATGTGTGTGTATACATATATGTGATAAACCTTTCACATAACACATTAAGACCGCACATATTCATACATTCAGATAATCATGCATTCACATCCATGTACATAGAAAAGCATACCTAGGAACTATTCTCTCAAGGTACACAATTGCAGTGCATAAACAAGGTCTCATACCCTTTACCATACTAGTTACCTATCAAGTAGTCCTATTTAAGGGATAAAAAATCATTCTTCATGAACATATACATTACATGCATAGTAGTGGACACAAGTTGATATGAGAACACCTTTCGTCAGACACTACGAACCTATACTACTTGATAAGCATGCATGAGGTGTGAGTATGTGTACAGTGGTCAACATGATCACCTAATGGTTATAAAAAATATTAAGTAAGACACCATCTTAGGGACCACAATGCACCTCCAAGAGTAGACCACAAAACACATAATAGCTTAGGAGACAAGATGGTTTTATCACTTGCATTCAAGACTCCTAACCATATCTAATCACACTTTCATATAAGGGTATATCGGTCAGGGGTCATTCATAATTTATACTTCATAAATGGAAGAATATAGACCATACCTAAAATTGACACCCACATACTCATAACATTGGTAACACAACCTAGACCATAAACCAGATAGGAAACTAAGAATGAGACTTCACATTGGTTGATCATCAACAACACCCATTCATACTACAATTGCTTTCAAGACCATGATCACATCACGTATAGAATGAAAAGGAAGTAAACAATGCCACTATAAGTGGACCATTCGACACAATGCCATCCAAGGTCACATTAACTAACAATTCTACAAATAAATACACCACTCACCAATTCATTAGCAAGTAGGGATGCTTAGATCACCCAAAAATATCCCATGCTTTTATCCTCATTTATAAACATTAATAATTAATCAAAATACAATATAAGGCAGTAGCTAACGATATCATAACCTAAATAAAATACTACTACATATGTCATAGAATCGAGATCACAGTTAAGCATGCTACGTCATGAATCTATGCAATATAGATGAACATAGGCTAATATTATTCAAACTATCGAACCTTGATCCACATGGATAACCCATCAACAATTCACCATCAGTATACATTAAAGGCAATAGATATAATAAATTAAACATGGTAGAATAAAAAATCAATTAACATATACTGAAGATCACAAAGCCCATAACATAGGCTAATTTGAGAATTGGAGAGTATATGAGTTCATCATAAAATTTGATTGAAATTCACTTAAAAATAAATATATTAAGATTAATTCATCTTGAGAAATCCGTTGAAAACATTTTTGGAAAGAACCAATGGCTAGATGGGAAGATAGGAATTTTGATCATGAATTCTCGTTGAAAACATTGAAAGGATATTTCTAAATAAAAGGTAGTTTAGAGATGAAGGATCACCATACATTTATTCATGAGAAGCCCATAATAAATTTAAGAAGAAACCACGAAAATCCAACCTCTAGCTTGAACTTGAGTTTTCCCTCCAAAGGAGGTTTGAGAGAATTTGGAGAAGAAGAGTGATTTGGATTTTTTTATATTCTTATTGGGTGTTGGGGTATTGGGTAGTAAAAGGGATTAAATAATTCATAAAATTAGTTTATAATCGTCCTCTTATGTTACCAAAACACTCCATGTTTATAGGGATTTTTAGACATGTCAACAGTTACTTAAAAATGACACAACCGGATCTGGGAAGTGACTGCCTGTCTCGGAGGCAGCGCCTGATTCTGTCCCATATAAAATTTGAGGAGCTGAGACTCATTCTATACGCGCATCACAAGGGAAAGATCCCACTCTTTCTGCTGCATGCTGCCTTGGGCAGACTTTTGTCCAATGTTTGGGTCCTCCTTAAGGGCCCTTAAGATGGTCCTCGGGGAGTCATACCTTAATGTTTTGACCCTTAACATGTATAAAGCGATTTGGACTCAAACAACAAATAAAAACAAGGCAAACATACATGGACACACTAGCATGTATAAAGAGCTAACTTTCGATCATCTTGGACGTTTGACCTATTAACTTCAAGAAACTTTTCACACTGCCGATAAACATTATTTTAACTGATATAAGGACCTCATGATCCCATGAAACACCCATCCACACATAAAAACACATAAGGACCTTTGGTGACTAGTCGTCAAACATCTTGGTCGTCCCTTGACATTTGACTTCAAAATCACCTCAAATCAAGTATAAATACTTTAAAAACACTTAATGAACGTATTTTAAACAATTTTAGAAACATGTGAGGCTCTATCACCTTAATTCATTTTCGTAGTTTTACAATATCCCCCACTTGGGAACATTCGTCCTCGAATGACATTTTGAACACTTAAATCACAATAAGTACTTTAATGACCCATAGAGAAACTCACAACATTCTAACCATTATCATATATAAGTGAATTACCCAAATTAAAATGAACACAAACTTCAAGCCATTTTGGACTCAATGCAACACAAGTGTCACATCCAGGTTTATCCCCTAGACGTTACCGACGTCGTCGTCTTTTATCAATGAATATGACTAGCCTCATAGTCTAATGTCATTACATTCATAGGTTGAAAATGCGGAAAAATTTAAAAATTTTCATAATATCTACATGGAGGTTTACGTACACCTCTACATACAGATAATATATACGTATCAAGTATACATAGACCCTTCGTATAGGAAGGTTAAATAGATTTGTACTTCTATTGAACATACATATATATATATATAAGACGGAAATATAGTCTCAAAGATTGTCTCATCACATATCATCTAAATGATTTTCAAAATTTGGGCAAAGCCCCACATCAAAGAAGCCACGTATAGGATTATACAAGTCATACACAATGAAAGTCGAATGAACATAAAATTCTTAGAAAATTAAAGGAACTTCATAGGAAAGATATTGGCATCACCCTCGGAAAGTGAGGACCTACGCACTTTGATTATAGAGAATATCCAAGCCTTTTTCAAGACGTTTAGAATGAGCCTTCAACAACTGAAACCTAAAATGTTTGGGAAAAAGGAATAAAACATTGATAATCACAGAAGGAACCCTGTCGGCAGCCCGTCTGTGAGTCGACGGTTGGTGCCAGTAACAGACTAGTGCCAGCGGAGGCTTCTTCTATATTTCTGAGTGTTGGTCGAAGGTTTTCAATGACGCTATGTTGATACATACATGGACCGTTGCCTGCATATTATCGATGCACACTGCTTAGGAAGTGTTGACATTAACTTGGAAGGGTCTCTTCAAGTGCCCTTGTTTAGTCCTTGGGGAGTCGTACACAGACGTTTAAACCATCAATCATCTTAAACTCATGTTATACACCCTTCCACCTAATTTCACGAATTTATGACTCCTAAAAGCTAGTGAAATAAGCCAAGGAATTCTAGTACCCCTTAGAACTAGTTTTCAAATGTAACAGACGTTCTTTGATGTTTTGGTTCTTATACTTGCTAAATGAACTATATTTATTAAAATAGGTCTTACAACAGTTCTTATACCCCATGGAAAATATGTTAGGATCAAAGAATCTTCTTGGATTTTCAAAATGTTAGATTATCCCCCCCCAGCACTTTGGAACATTCGTCCCCTAATGACACTGAAACTCTTTTCAAGGAAGGAATAGACTCAAGATTAACTTCCAACCCAATAAACAATATTAAATCAACATAAATCATTTTATTTGAAGAAGGCGAATTCCAAAACTACAATTACCACATAATCATCAGGTATTTCCTTCTCACAACACACATGAGCTCAACATACATTACATGAGTCAATTAGCAAAAAGTTCAGCCTATGAATAGTTCACAAAGCTTTTCACTAAGACTCACCATGTGAAAATGCACAATATAACACAAACAAACCAAAAAGGCAAAATTTTAAATTTCAAAGGTACTACTTTACTTCAATGCAACCCAAAATGCATATTTTTGCAAGATTTCACCAAAAATCATGTACCTTCAATTTCTAGTTATATTTATATTATTAAAAAGAATGAATAACCTTAATTATCAAAAATATTAGGGTAACAGGACTTCATGTCGGCCTCGGACTCCCATGATGCACCCTCAACTAAGAGATTCTTCCATAACATATTTGCGTAAACAACCTCATTATTCGTTAACTTGTTGACTTGCCTATCAAGAATTTGAACTAGAATTTCCTCATAAGTGAGGTTATCCTTACACCACGTCGCTAAATAAGAAGAATAGACTTGGGATCACCAATACACTTCTTCAACATAGACACATGGAAAATCGGATGAACCGAAGCCAATTCACAAGGATGTTTCAATTCTTAGGCAACCTTACAATCCATGCAAGATTTCATAGAGATCCAAATAACTAGGACTCAACTTCCCCTTGTTGACAAATCAAACCATACTTTTCACTGGTGAAAATTTCAAATACACCTTATTTCCTTATTCAAACTCCAAATCACTTCTCCTATGATCGTCATAAGACTTTTACAGATTATAGGTTGTTTGCAACTGGTTCCTTATGATATGAACCTTTTCAAAAGTCTTATAAACCAAGTCGGGACAAATAAGTGTAGGCTCATCAAATTCAAACAACTCTATAGGAGACATACACCTCCTACCATATGAGGATTCATTGAGAGTCGTCGAAATGGATGACTTAAAACTATTGTTGTAAGAAAACTCCACCAAAGGCAAATGCTTATTCCAATTTCCTTTGAAATATATAATGGAATCCCTAAGCATTTCCTCAAGGGTTTGAATAGTATGTTCCTCTTGAACATCCGTTTGGGGATGAAAAAGGGTACTCAACCTCACCTTAGTGCCTAAACCTTTTCGGAATGACCTCCAAAACGGAGAAGTGAATTGTGAATCCTGATCCGATATGATAGATAACGGAATACAATGACGACACACAATCTCATGTATGAATATCCTAACATATTCTTCCACCGAATAAGTAGACTTGATGGGATTAAAGCTAGCGGTCAACCTATCAACAACCACCCATGTCGAATCATATGAATTATTAGTCTTAGGTAAACCCACTATAAAGTCCATATTGATGTCTTCCCACTTCCAAGTAGGAATTTGGTTCTCTTGTAGTAAGCCTCCCGACTTTTTATATTCGGCTTTTACTTATTGGTAATTTGGACACTTAGCGACAAACACCAATATCTCTTTGTTCATACCTTCCCACCAATAAATTCCCTAAGGTCATGGTACATTTTTGGCAAACCCGGATGAATTTAATAGAGGGATCCATGGTCTTCTTTTAGGAGCTAGTCCCTCAAACATCTACCTTGTGAAAACATAAATTCCCTAGGAACCTTAAAAATACCATTCCCCCAAGGGAAAATGCCTCGTTAAGCTTGTTGAGCCATTTCCTTAAAATCCATTAATGATTTGTCAAGGTGTTTTTTGGATTTCACCTCAACCACCAATGAGGACTTAAAGTTATCGTGAACCATTAAACAACCATCCAAAGATTCTTCTAATCTCACCCCAATCTAGCGAACCTATGTTCATCCTTAACTAAGTACTTCTTGGCTTCATAAATGTGGGATACACTACCGTAATCATATAACTTAAGTCATCCGCAACCACATTAGCTTTCCTGGGGTGATAGAGGACACTCACATCATAATCTTTCAACAATTCTAACCACCTTCTTTGCCGGAGGATCAACTCCTTTTGGGTAAACACATGTTGGAGACTCCGATGATTGGTAATGACGTCAACATGTACACCTTACAAGTAATTCACCATGTTTTCACGACAAACACCACGGCCGCTAACTTAAGGTCATGAGTGGGATAGTATCTCTCATGTACCTTATGTTTCCTAGAAGCATAGCTATCACCTTCCCATGTTGAATAATCACACATCCTAACCCCACATGGTATGCATCACAATACACAACAAAACCCTTTGTACCCTCTGGTAAAGTCAACACTGGAGCGGAAGTGAGTCTATCTTTCAACAATTAGAAGCTTTTCTCACTTGCCTTTGACCGATCAAATTTCCTACACTTTTGGGTCAAAGTAGTCAAGGGAGAAACAATGGATGCAAAACCATCCACGAACCTCTGGAAATAACCGGCTAGACCCAAGAAACTCCTAATATCGATTAGACTCAATGGTAAAGGAAAATTCTTTACCACCTCCATTTTCCTGGGGTTTACCTCATCTCCTTTACTAGAGATGATATGCCAAAGAAACGCCACCGACCTCAACAAAAATTCATACTTGCTATATTTGGCAAACGATTGATGTTCCTTAATGATTTGTAATACTACCTTCGGATGACCCATATAATCACTCATTCTTCGAATATACAATGATATCGTCAATAAAGGCAATAAAAAATGAATCAAGGTAATTTTGAAACTCCCTACTAATTAGGTCCATAAACGCTGTCAGAGCATTAGTGAGACCAAAATACTATACCAAGAACTCATAGTGACCATATCTACGTCGGAATGCATTCTTTGATATATCCTCAGCTCTCACCCTAAGTTGGTAATACCCCGGCCTCAAGTCAATCTTTGAAAAGTAGCTTGCCCCATGGGGTGGGTAAAAAAACTCTTCAATACGAGGTAGAGGATGCTTTTTGTTAATGGTTACCTTATTGAGTTTGTCGTAATCAATAAAAATTCCCAAGGACCCATCCTTCTTCTTAACAAACAAAACCCGAGTAACCCACGGAGAAATACAAGGCCTTATAAAACCCTTATCTATTAAATCCAACAGTTGAGCCTTCAACTCCTTCAATTTGACCGTAGAAATTCGATAAATTAAAATTGAATTGTATCCGGTAGAAAATCAATTACCTTTTCTGGAAGAATATCGGGAAGGTCATTAGGAAAATCTCCGTAAATTCACTCACTACGGGAACCGACTTAATAGGATGAATTTTAGAGTTTAGATCTTGGACTTTTACAATATGGTATAGACAACCTTCAGACATCATTTTTCATTTTTTTAGACAAGAGATGATACGACCTATAAGAATAGAGTCTCCCCCCTTCAACTCTATCATGGGTTCATTTGGAAAATTGATCTTCACCTTCTTGTCCTTCAATCAATCAAAGCAAAGAAAGCACGCAATGAAGCCATACCCAATATAATATCAAAATCAAGCATATGAAGTTCTACTAGTTCAACACAAGAAACTCTATTGCGAAACATTATAGGACAATTTTAATATACCGTTTTAGCAACAATAGACTCACTCACCATAGTAGACACTATAAAATGTTCATGAAAAATACCAAACCTTTTAACTATTAGAGGAGTAACAAAGGATAAAGCAGCATCGAAATTAAGTAAGACATATATATCAATAGAGAAGACTTTCAACATACCGATCACCACGTCGGGAGAATTCTCTTGCACACCCACCCAGAGAGCGGAGAGCATAGAACTGGTTCTTCTTTGGTGCCTCATTAGAACTACTTTCTTGAGCTCGACCACTGCTTTTATCTTGACTCATCACAATAGGGAAATTCCTCACCTTGTGCCCACTCTTTCCACAACAAAAACAATTATCCATCCATCCCCTTAAGGCAATCACCATAGTGCTTCTTGCCACACTTCTCACAAGTTGGATTCTTTGTTGGTAAACTAGTACCTTTTACCTTCTTAAATTTAGGTTTAGACACACTATAACCACTATCTTTCTGGAACTTGGAAAGTACTTGACGTGAAACCTGCTTCTTAATTCTAGGCCTGTCTTGTACGTCAAGTCTATTCTTTAAAGAGCCTCTATCAAAAGATATTTCCCTCTTAGCATCCTTACTCTTTATTATAGCCCTTTCCTCTTCTACATGCTTGGCACGTACCATAAAACAAATGACACTCCACTTGCAAATCATCCGACACCCTAGTAACAAAGCGGCTCATTTTATCTCTAGGATGGGAAACTAAAGAAGGAGCTTATTTTGACAACTTAGTGAATTTCAAAGAGTATACATGAACGCTCATACCTCCTTGGTGAAGGTTAATGAACTCCACCAGTTCTGCATCCCTAACCTCCCTTTGAATGAAACGATAAAGAAAAGCCTTCTTGAAGCTCTCCAAAGTCAAAGGACCACCACTCAAGGACCTATTATACCTCCATTTTACAAATCATGCTTGAGCCACTTCCTTGAGTTAATTAGTGGACAACTAGGCCTTATCACTCATGGAAAACCCTAATATCCAAAAGTATCTTATAGACTTCATCGATGAACTCATGGGGGTCTTACTCAACCTTAGACGTGTATAAAGTAGGAGGGTTCATTCAAGTGAAGTCCCTTAGAAAAGAATCCATAGTAATGACTTGTTGATGAGGGCGGGCACAACCTCCCAGTTTGCTTGAGCTATCATAGCTTGGGCTTGATATGTCGCCTCTTGTTCTTTAGTGGTGATAGCTTAAGCAATTTGTATAAAAGGAGGAGGATTGACTTGTGCTTGATCCATGTTATCACCTTCTTCAAGTGGACGAACTCGTTTACCATAGGGAGGATCTACCGCATTGGAAATTTCCTCTTCAAGTCTCTTATTGGCATTCTTTCGAGTCTTCACAACAAAGGATTAGGTACAAAAGCACACCATAGGTATACTCTAATGGCACAATATAGGATTTTAAAGAAAGAGAGTGATTCCTACGCATCACATAGGTTCCTATTCATAAGTCTGGCGCGCTTCACAATTATGAATACAATCCTACATTGATGTGATAGAGAGAGAGACATAACTCAATGATATTCTATATTGATATGGTAGAGAGAGACATAATTCAACAATATTCAACATCACGCTCTGTTACACAGTTTATCACATCTGGATTTACCCCTAGACGTAACCGGCGTCGTCATTCTTTCTCAAGGAATAAGACTAGCCTCTTAGTCACATATCATTACATTCATAGGTTGAAAATGCGGAAACTTATAAAACTTTTCATTACATATAAGTTTAAATAGATCTCTACATACATATAATATATATGTATCGAGTATACATAGACCCTTCGTGTAGGAAGTTTACATAGCCTTCTATATCTGTTGCACATACATATATATAAAATAGAAAGATAGTTTGTAATATTGTATCATCTTATACCATGTAAACGATCATCACAATTCGGGCATATCCCTACATCAAATATACAAGTCGCACACAATGGTACAACTTGGACACATCCCATGTAGGCACATGGTTAAGGAATATGACGGGCTTCTTCGTAATATAGTCTTATACTTAACAAGAACTTCTTTACCTTACCATAATCACTCGGTCCTAGCCTTATTTATCATAGATTAATTCTCATTAAGGTTCATATAAATAGGTCACATATCTAGTTCATCACCCAATTACATTCAACAAATTAAAGAAAGGTCTTCTAGGGTATATCTCACTATGGAGACAAGAAGTTCATTGCGACTCTCCGAAGGTATGATATGATGTCGTTCGAGCCTATCAACCTTAAGTCTGTCACTCATTATATGAAGGATACCATTAAGGCTAACTACTTCAAGATTTATAACCTTACTTCTTCGTGCAAGGTTCCACATAAATGACCTACATATCATCATGCAAGGTCTCACCTATATTCATTTATTCAACACTAAGACCCTTTATGTTCCTAAATCAAGAAATTACATATTTTATAAGCATCAAGTAAGGGGCCCTAGTCTACCTAAACAAGACAAAACATACTTCCATTTAACACAAAATGCCTATCTTCCTTTGGACTTTTACGAATGACCCTTAACCTTCATTAGTCAACCTATTCATTACCTTAACATTATCAAGCTCAACAATTTAGACTCATCTAGCCAATTTAGGATCAACCATGCATCAACTCTAAGACTACACACATAACACATAACCATCACATAACATTTTTAACTAAATAGTATGAATAGTCTAACAAATACTTTCACATATAGGTGGATATGATCCCACATCATCAAATAAACTATAGAAATAGCCATATAAATTCAAGTAGTGTTGATAAAGACAAGATCATCAATATTCTAGAAAGTAACATTGACAAGGCCACATCAATTTACATAGAACTTCCACCAAAGTGGAGCAAACCAGTCATAACATAATTGAAGTATAAATAACATTAAAATGAACAAAATGGGGAAACATACGTTCGCCCTCTCATCTACACTTCATATCAATACCAAATTAACCAATTGAACATCACAAGGCCCTTACCCGTGGCCATCAACAATAATTCAAAGCAATAGCAATAAAATTCAATGAATATACATCAATTAAATCTAGGTTTGATAATCTAAGATCAATTATATATCAATTTAATAAAAATTTTATATCATTAGAAAGCCCATAAGAAACTACATAACAATTCAACAATATTAGCTTAATATCAAGTAATCCAATAAATAGTCAAAACTAGGGTTCATCAATTTTTATAGGTTCACAGGTAATTTATGTTTAAATGATCGATACAATATCAGTTAGATCCTAATTCAATGTTTAGAAATCGTTTATGCAAGAATCCGTGGAAGAATCATAAAATTAGACAATTCACTTTAGAAAACATTGAAAAACATCTTGAGATTTGGGCTCCTTGATGGATAAAATTTCAAGGATCAAAATTCATACCTTAAGGATGATAATTCTTAACTCTTATGAATAATTTTCATTTAAAACTTCACCTCCAAGTTGTTTCTTCAATTTGGACTTCAATTTAGTCTTTGCGATTTCATAAGGGATTTGGGGTTTTCAATTTTGAAGAATGAAGTCTTTAAGGTTTTTACCCTTTATAGACTTTATTAAAATACCCAAAAGAACCTTAATACACCACCAATGACCTAATTTAGAAGTGGGGTTAATTTACATTTTCACCCCTAACTAGGCATCAACAATTGCGCGCAGATAGCTTCCCTCGATGACTTGCCTTCTACGTGGCGTCGTCCCCACGACGGGCCGTCACTGGACACCGTGGGTGGTTACAGTAGGTTTGCAAATCTCTTTTACCTTTCATTTTTAATTCCCCATCGACGACACCTTTTGATGGGCCGTCAACAGGCGTACGAGCTGTTAACTGCTCTGTTATTTGGTGTCTGCCTTGGACTACCATGCCAAAATTTTTGGGTCCTTTTTCAAGGACCCTTAGATGGTCCTAAATGATAATTTTCCCGGAAATTTTGAGCCAAATACGATATTCAATATGTTTAACATGCCGAACCTGAATTTCATCCAAAACAAACACGTAAAACTCAACAAACCACGCCTAAATGTACCAGGTCTATTCAAGGCATATCTTTCGAATTCCTTGGATGTTCTTGGTCGTTTAACCTTCAAACTTCACGAAAATTTAAAAACTGCCTATACATGATATATTAACTCAACTATGAACCTTAAAACATTATGAAACAAACATAAAAAAATAGAACTACATAAGAGATATTTAGGTGACTTAATCATCGAACGTCTTAGTCATCCATTGACGTTTGAATTCCAACACGCCTAATACTTTAGCAATTGCCTCTATATCACAAATTAGATACATTTAATAATTTAAAATATCAATACCAAAATGCTAGGATCTAGTTAACTAAGTCATTTTCGAGGTCTTACAATCTCCCCCATATGGACAACATTCTACCTCGAATGACATTTGCTACTCTATGAACATTTCCCCAATTTGAGATTCAACTAGTAGAACATACCCAAACCATACAAAACATATTGAAGAAGAAAATATTAATCTCATATAGTCAAGATATCCACAACACAACAATAACTAGAAAACAATTATATAACTCATTATGCTACAAAACTCATGTTCTTCAAACAAAATAGTAAAAACTCATTTTATATTCAATATCATGTTTATATAAATCAGTTCTAACAACATAAGCACCATTTTCGACCAAAGAATCAAATATTTATTTTTACAAAAATATTAAAGTAAACAGTCTTAGCTTACATTGATTTTTTAAAGCAATTTTTCAGAAATGCTAATTTTAGGCAATTCATTATATGGATACGCTAATATGAAAAGTAAAATTATATAAAAAAAACCTTAATCATAATAAAGTCTTCATAAAACATACTATCCTAGAAGTCAAATGAAATTCAATTTCAACAAAACTTATAATATCATGCACAAGCAACAAATTCAAGGAATTTTATCCTATCTACAAACTAGACTCCCCAACATAGAAGGAACTCATATCACAAAAAGAAAAAAAGAACTTACCAACATCATCATCACTCTGACCCGGCTTCTTACCTCATGTTCAGAGTGAATAGACTTGCCTCTTAGTCGGAGCATCTTCCTTTGGACCACTAGGCTCAACTTTATTATCCTCCTTCCTAGAAGCAATGCTTTGACAATATCTCTCCTTGTGCCAATCTTTTCCAAATCCAAACCAAATCCATGTACCCAAAAGACAATCACAAATATGCTTCTTACAACAAGTGGCACATGTAGGTATTTAATTGCTAGAACCACCTCCTTACTCAAACTTCTTCTCAGGAACACTAGGTCCATCTTGAGTGTGAACCCTCTTTTTGAACGTAGTTTGCACTTCAACACTATCAACACTGCTTTTCAAATTCATCGACATCATCCTAAAAGTTATAATCTTGAACGAATTATGTGTACACCATTTGTATAGCTAATGGCATATCATCATGTAGCATAGCCGCGTAGCATTCTTCCTTCACTAATTCTCTCAATCTAGATGTCATAGTGCTCTCCACAACCCTAGGCATCATGATCAAGTTTATTTGAGTAGTCACGTCTTTGGTTAAAGCAAGCAAAACCTCTATAATCTCCCAATTAGTGAACTCGGTACCTGATTACCTCCTCCCACATTAGTAGCATGATCACCTTAGGGAGGCACTTGATAACCTTCAGAACCTTGAAGTACTTCCTTAACTTTATCAACTTGAGGAGGAACTACCGCATTCATAGTCCCCTCTTCCATCCTTCTAGCGGCCATCTTTCTAAAAACACAAGGGAACACATTTAGAAGGATACTCATAACATAACTCTACCACATGACATAGGAGGAGAAATGAAAGAAACCGCTATTGTCCTATATCCTCTCGCCCCTAGATGTGTGGTGAATACTCTACTAGACGTGACTTCATGTGACTTTTTTATTCCTGAGACCACTTTGACAAACTTATGCTCTGATGAGAAGCTTGTCACATCCCAAAACCACACCCTAGAAGTTGGGGTAGAATCTTGAATAATAATTGGCCCACTCAAACTCTCGGATGTCTTATGCAAGCTTTTTCATATCATCCATCACATAAACATAGTTAAAAGTAGCGCAGAATTAAAAATTCTTACAAAACATAATATAGTCTTCAAAATATTTTTCATATAAAAGTAATAGTAAATACTAATCCTATAGATCATCATCATAAGGCACAAGAATACTTGGGACACGACCCATACGTCAAAATACGAATATAAAAATACTTAGTCTTTCACAATACTTTGAACAAAAACATAAAAGACATATATGCTCTCGAGTCAAGTGAGGACATACTTCAACATCTTTTAAACGGTCTTTTAAGTCTAAGTCTTCTACCAAGAACTATATCGATATATAAAAACAAGTAGTTAGTACAACCACATGTACTATGTATGGCTCTATGCATCAAAATCATGAAAATGGACATTTATTGGAAATATGCATCTTTTTATTTAAAAATTATATTTTAGTCAAAAGGACATCATTTAGAAATTAAGGAACATAGAAGAAAAAACATAACCAAAAACAACATTATTTTAAGTCACTTCACAGTAACCTCATTCACTGTTACAATGAATTGATTCACTGTACAGTGAAGCACTTTGTTCATCATTTTAGACACCGTTTAGCATGTAATCTTTTCACTCAAGTATATCCTTAGATTTACTTAAGTCACACCAGGAGAGACCGCCCATACACCCTCTCTATATGTGTCTAAACGACCCTGAAGATTAGTTATAATAAGTCACATACATACTTAAAACTATCATAAATATCAAGGTAAGATTCCTTTTCCAAAGGTGACTTCTCAGTTTCACTTGAGTGTGTTGTGAAGCGAACGCCCATACAATCCCTTACATACACACTCAAGATATCCTATAGACTCCTTAGAATAGAATCATTTTCACAAAATCTCCAACACATAGATGATATGACACTCTCTTCCTAAAGGCTATCAAAAGACCTACATAAGTAAATCAAGAAGATAACTTCCATAGTTACCTATTCAATATTACCTAAATAATCCTTAAGACTACCTAAGTCTTATATTATGTCTAGAAAATTACCAACTCCCCTAACTAGAATCATCCTCAAGACATCAAAAGATAAACCATGAAGAGATCATCCTTACATGTCCTCCTCACACTTTAGCTAAGGAATGATTAAGCAACTTTATATTAGGTACTCAATCATTTACATGATTCTAAACATAAGTAATTAATTCATTAGTTCATTAAGACTAATACATCACATAAAGGACATCCAAATAATGGTTTTGTACGGGACCTAGGTACTTCAATTTACACATTCAAAGTCTATTAAGCAATGTCTAGATAGTGGCTATACCACCACCTAAACCACACAAACTTCTCCAATGCTAATAGTTATTTAAAATGATGAGAATAGGCAATAACCGACATAGACCATGACAATAAGACATAGAATTCGGAGTTCTACCCTACTCCAATGAGATTGTTGTACTTGTCAATGGTAGAACTTGGAAAAATCCTAAGCAGGCACATAGTTAAGGCATATGAAGGGCTTGTTTGTAATATAGTCTCACACTTAACTAACACTACTTTCCCTTACCATACTCTCTCGGTGATAGCCTTAGTTCTCATAGATCAATTCTAATTAAGGTTCATATAAATGGGTCCCATATCTACATAAGACCCAATTCCATTTAACCAACAAAAGCAAGGTCCAAAAGGGCATATCTCTCTATGGTGACAAGAAGATCAAATCGCGACTTTCCTAGGGTATGATATGATGTCGTTCCAGCAAATCAACCTTAAGTCCATCACTTATTACATGAAGGATACCATTACGATTATCTTCGTCACTATTTATAACCTTACTACTTGGTTTAAGGTTACACATAAATGACCTTCGTATCATCATGCAAAATCTCACCTATATTAATTTATTCAAGACTAAGAACCTATATGTTCCTAAGTCAAGACATTCCATCTTCACATAAGCATCAAGTAAGGGACCCAAGTCTACCTAAACAAGACTCAATATACTTCCATTTAACACAAATTGCCAATCTTCCTTTAGACTCTTAGGAATGACCCTTAAACTTATTTATTAACCGTATTCATTAAGTTAAAATTATCAACCTTAAAATTTTAGACTCATCTAGCCAATTTAGGTTCAAAATATATCAACTGTAACACTATGTACTGAACAAATAGCCATAACATTAAATTATTAACTAAATAGTATCAATAGTCTAATACATAGTTTCACGTATAGGTAGATATGATAACACATCATCAAATGAATTACATAAATAGACATATAAGTTCAAGTAGTGCTGACAAAGCAATGATCATCATTATTCTAAAAAGTAACGCCGATAAGGTCACATCAATTCACATAGCACCGCCACCAAAGGTGGAAAAGCAAATCATAACACAATTGAAGTATAAATAACATAAAAATAAATAAAATGGGGAAGCATACCTTAATCCCCTCATCCACACTTCAATGTAATGCCAAATCAGCAAATTTAAAATCACAAGGCCCTTCCCATGGCCATGAGCAATAATTCAAAGCAATAACCATAAAACTCAATGAATCTACATCAATAAAATCTAGGTTTAACAATGAAATATCTATTAGATATAAAGTGAATACCTTTCTTATACCATTAGAAAGCCCATAAGAAACTACATAACAATTCAACAATATTAACTTAATATCAAGAAACCCAATAAGTAGTCAAAACAAGGGTTCATCAATTTACATGGGTTAATAGGTAACTTGGGTTAAAATAATCAATACAATATCAATTAGATCATAATTCAATTTTAGAAATTGTTTATTGCATGAACCCATGGTAGAATCTCGAAATTGGACAATTCACTTCAGAAAACTTTGAAAAACATCTTGAGATTTGGGCTCCTTGATGAAACAAGTTTCAAGGATAATTATTCTTCACTTATATGAATAATTTCCACTCAAAATGTCACCTCCAAGCTTTTTCTTCAATTAGGACTTCAATGGAGTCTTTGGGATTTCTTATGGGATTTGGGGTTTTCAATTAGGAAGAATAAACTCTTTAAGATATTTACCCTTTATATACTTAAGTAAAATACCCAAAATAGCCTTGATAAATCTCCAATGACCTAATTTATAAGTGTGGTGATTATACGATTTCACCCCTAACTTGGCAGCAACAATTGCGCGCAAACAACTTTTCTTCTCGACTTGCCCTCGATAGGGCGTCGTCCCCACGACGGGCCGTCATTGGCTATAATCGATGGTTACAGTAGCTTTCCAAACCTCCTTTACCTCCCATGGTTAATTCCCGACCTACAAAACTCTTTGACGGGGCCTTCTAAAGTCCTAAGAGCCATCGAGTGCTCCGTCGTTTGGGGTCGGCCTGGGACTGCCATGCAAACTATTTTTGGTCCTTCCGCAAGAACCCTTAGATGGTCCTTGGGGATAATTTTTCTGGAAGTGTATGACCCAAACACGATCGTATATAATTTTAACATATGTCATCTGAATTTCATCCAAAACTAACACGTAAAATTCAACGAAACACGCCTAGATGTATAAGGTCAATTCAACACATATCTTTCAAATGCCTTGGATGTTTGACCTTCAAACATCATGAAACTTTAAACACTGCATATACATGCTATATTAACTCAATTAAGAACCTTAAAAAATAATTGAACACACATAAACACATAGAAACACATAAGAGACATTTAGGTCACTTAGTCGTCGAATGTCTTAGTCGTCCCTTGACTTTTGACTTCCTACACACCTAATACATTAGATACTACCTCTATATTACATATTAGAGGAATTTCGGACTTTATAAAATCAATAACAACATGTTAGAATCTGTTTAACCTAAGTATTTTTCTAGGTCTTACAGAAAGAAGGCAGACTACTTGCAAAGGTAGTACGAAAACATTAGACAGAGAAATTATGTGGATCCACTATCTAGTATTCCTATGGGGGAAACATTGTTAAAGAACGAAGAGATATAGTTGGGACCCTATTTATTCTCCATTAATTATAGTCTCCAAACTCAAGAGTAATTTAGTGATCCTATCTTCCCTATGTGGGAAAGACACCCCTCAATCTATTTCACTCGGGTCTAAGCTAGAGTCCCTTTTTGAAATGTCTCTAAGCTTTTAATTACCAACCATAGCTTAGTTTATGTCATAGGGTATACCATTTGTATAATCATCATCATAAATATCTCAATAAAATTGTATGAGTATAAATCCTTTCATCACAATTCATATAGGTGAGGTTAACACATTAAATATCAATTCATTATAAGATAAATTGGTATACATCACCATCATTATAGAATTTACAACGTAATCAACCTCACAACCGTAATAAAGAAATTTCTATTCAACATCATGACACCCTATAATACTAATATAAGGCATACTCCAATATAACATAATGACTTAACCATAATTAATCACAATTGGAAGTAAAGATAGATATTCTAAGACTTACCAACTCTTTTTCATAGTTCAACATTTAGGCCTTACCATAAAACCTCAATTTAATCCAAATTTAGATGTTCAAAATCATAATTCAATAATTCAACATTATTACAATACTAGAAGTGTCACTACACCATAATCCAATGCCAAATCAATGCTTAAAATAAAATTACTTAAGCCAAATTCCATAACCTTGATCACTTCTCAAGATTAGCATGAAAGACAACAATTCATTATAATTTGTTAATGATTGGTGTAACAGCATCATCTAATAGAGATTTAACCCATAGTCAAGACAATTGAATCAATCACAACACAATTTACATCAAGATGAAACCTAGGGTTAGGGGTAAAGGGTTAAAGATCATATTCTTCAATTAAGGTCAGAATATCATCGATTACCATATAAGGTTGAAATACATGTTAATCTATCCATTCTACATTAAAGAAATTATAAACAACTAAGTTCACAACATCAATTTCGTAATTGGATGAAACCCACATGAAAACGCAACTTTTGAAATCCATTTTGAAGGAACCCTTTGAGGGAAGAGTCTCAAAAGTGAATTAGATCCCATACCTTTACGTTTGATGAAGATTTGATCGTGAAATCACCCCTTTTCATCCCCCAAAGGCTCCCCCTAGCTTTTCTTCAATGGTGGCTTCCAAATAGAGAGAGAAAGAAGAGAGAAGGAAGAGAGTTTATTTTGGTGAGTTGTTTTTTAGATTAATGAGGGTTGGGGTGTTTATAAGCTAATTAACTTAGTTAGATTCCTTTTATCCCCTAATTAACCTTTTAACCACTTAACTAATTAAATGAACTAAATTAAAACATGTAGGAAAACGTTGACCCTCACAAACAGTACCCCTTCGATGGCCTGTCAGTGAGTCAACGATTGGTGCCCCCCTCCGTCCTGCACAAGCCTTGTCTTGGTCAGAGACTGGTGCAGGCGGAAGCTTCCTCCATTTTACTATGTGTTTTTTGACTGTTTTCAATGACTCCTTGTCGATCCATACATGGACCGTTGCCTACATCTCATCGATGCAAACAGCCTAGGCACAGTAGGCATCAACTTGCAAGGGTCCTCCTAAATGGACCTTGGGTGGTCCTTGGGAAGTCATACCCAGACGTTTAGACCATGAATCACCTTAAACTCATGTTATACACCCTTCCACATAATTTCATGGATTTTGGACTCTTAAAAGCTAGACAAATAGGCTAAGGCACGCTTGTACTTCTTATAACTAGTTTTCAAACGTCACTGACGTTCTTGGACATTTTGGTTCTTAAAAATCCTAACTGAATTATATTCATTAAATTAGGTCTTAAAACAGTGCTTAGACCCCATGACACCTATACTAGTCTCTAAAACTCGTCTTGGATTTTCAAAGTGTTACAAGCAAGCAAAACCTCTGTTCACTCACTTTCAAAATGAATCAAACACTTAGTAACTACTCATGGTCCTTAGAGTAACATCCTTCTCCTAATCATGACATGGTCTTTACAATCTAATTCATCATATTCAATGCACATAAACTTGAATCAAGTAAATCAACTAGGATCCTTATTATTTAGTCATAATTCCATGAAAACTATACTCAACCTTACCATGCTTAGCTAGGTTTAAGGAGGACTATACTTCTTCACATCATGCTTACATGTCTCATGAGTTCTTACACAAGCAATACACCAAGATCAATTCATTTTAAGTGACAAATTCTCAATTTTTAACCAAATCAGTCTCATATTTCCTTCCTAGTGTATAGAAAATGGTAAGTCACACCACACAGATAACAACAAGAAATATCCATTTCACAAAATTTCAATTGTTAGTCATGACAATACCCTTCATAAGCAAGCATAAATTAAGAAAATTTATTTCAATTTGTAGGCACACACAAGGACACTAGCTAGAAATATCTTCGCTTTATAAGAGTGAGCCTACAATAATGCTTTCCAAACCATACAAAGTCACATAATTTTCAAGAGATTCATTATTTGTATTTTAACGAGAATCAAAATTTTCATTATTAGGCTTAATACTACACAATAAGAGTAACTTCAAACATGCTTCTTAGATTAACTCATGAAGTTAAATACAAAACCAACACATCAAGATGCACAATCAACATGAGAAAACATGATTTTGATAAAAATTCCTTTTTTATGCAATTTAGAATCTTTAAAACATACCTAACATGGTGTTGAATAAGACATATAAAACATATGGAGAACATGCAACTCGTACTTTGTACAAGACATCTATCATGAACAAGCTTCTAAGAACTCTTTACTTTCAAGTTCGATATATGAATATAAGGTAAAAAAAAGAAATCTACAACCTACTACTCAACTAATCATCCCCCACTTAGGGTAAACTAACTTAAAAGAAAATTAACCCTACCTCAAGAGGATCTTGGCTTACCAATCTTCTTTATTTCACCTAAAGGTTTTTACCAACGTAAAAAAGTTTTGAGTAGCTCAACATAGGGGCATCAAGCGCACATAAAATCTTATCAGTTAGGCACACTATCCCCCACTTGGGGTATGCCCAATCACATAATCCCCTTAATCACTAAGATCAAGGCAAGTAAAAACCAACCTATATACTCCTCACATAAGAAAGGGTACCATCATTTAGGGTTTTCACTCTTACACTCCCATTAAGGAGCCTACTAACACGTCCATAACCATCCTCTAGCCTTAACACCCAAAGAAAATACATACCATTCATGTTAGGTCATACTACCAAACCACATAAGGTCTCAACTATACCATAAACACCAAGCATAATAACCACCTTAGGCGAAACAATAGAGGAGTCTTATCCATAAGACCTCTTCCTTTTTCTTTGAATACCAAGGTAAGGTAACTTCTAGGTCAATACAACCCACATAATTACCCTACAGAGATAATCCTACTACCTTCCCCTATAGTAAGAAGTCTATACACAGGATTCCAATCCCAAAATGGCAATTATAAGTCATCAGACATAGAAGGCAACACATGAATAATTACACCTATACAAGGGCAACAATGAACACTCAAATATATAAGGGAAATCACGCTTCTATGGGTAGTCATTAAGCATTTCAAGCTCAAATAATACCATTAGACTATCATCATGCAAAACCATCTAGTCATATATCTAATCCAAAAGGAAGCTCTATTCAATTATAAAAACTCCTTTAACAACCTATAAGCATATCATCACATCAATCTTTACATAACATGTCATTTAACACATAAATGGCATCACATCAACAATGCATGTTAAAAGTCACCTTCGAAAATACTCATCAAACCATAAAACCAAGATAAACATCAAACTCAGCTTTTCTCCCTCAAGCATGGAGATACCATCTCATCGAAGAAATCACATCTAAAATACAACCGAATAAGAAAACATTAGAGAGAGATAGTATAGAGTTAAGTTCGATGGCATGACATTAAAATAGTGATGAAATAAAACACTATCGTCCTATAGACTCTCACTCATAGATATGTCGTGACTCACTGCCGATTATTGAGACTCTACTAGACATGGCAATATGAAACTTTGAACCCTAAAACCACTTTCAGAAATCTCATGCTCTGATACCACGTTTGTCAAGACTAAGGAGCACCCCCTAGAAAAAAAAGGGCCTACATGACCTCGCTAGGTATTATGAAATCCCATAATTAACATTCATCGCATTTTCATAGTAAATTTAGCGGAGAATTTAAAACTTTTCATAACACATCATCTGCTAGAAATATTACACTATATACATATTATACATACATATATATATATATATATGTGTGTGTGTGTGTGTGTGTGTGTGTGTATATATATATATATATAATATAATATAAGTCATAATGCATATTTAGACTCTAAGTCTCTTTTGCCATCTTAAATCAACATTATAAAATAGATTAGGGTCACGACCCTTTAACATCATAACATAATATTTAAGCTATTACAACACATTCAATATATACTTGACATAGGAAATCCTTTGAACATAAGGATTCCTTTCCTTGAGTTTGAGAATCACATATCAATCCCTTCACCTTAGAGACAACCTTTAAGCATCCATAACCTACACTTTGTATAAAATTAGAGAATAATTGAGTTAGTACAAGAATACACTAAGTGTTGCAACCATGCAAAAATATGAATCTAAAAGGGGCATTTTATTTGAAACCATGCTTCATTCCTTACTGTGAAAACTTCATAGAACATTGATATAATAAGTATTATACAATTTACGAACTTCATATAGGCATATTAAAAGGTCACATATCATATAAAACTACACATCACATTTAATTCATATAGTTCACCACTTTACAGTAAGCACATTTACAATTACAATGAGCTTATTTCAGTTTTATAGTGAACTCTCTCCTTGTAGCTTAATTATTTATCTTCTCAATAAACCCTCTAGTGATGCTTGATGAAATGTATAGACAGTATCCCATAACACTATCCACACTCAACCATCACATTCAGGCTACTAAGGAATCATAAATACAACAATTATTAACCCAATACATGCATTCGTAGAAGTATTTCATATAATAAGATACGTAACTCATATTTGACACAACATACTTTAGGGAAAACATAGATGGACTCGTTACAAGACCATATACGAGTCAATAATTCAAACATAATCATAGAAAAGCCAATATTCACATTAACAAACATGGGCTTTCATGTACAAAATCTAGACCCCAGACTAGACCGGCGTTGTTGACCTCTCTGAGGTCACAGACAAGCCTACATACGTAATTACTACTTCATCTAGGCTAATTTTAGCGGAAAAATTGAAACTTCTTTCCTAAAATGCTTACTAAACATTCTATTACATGTATAATTTTTCACAATAAACCATCTAATATTAAGATCATCAAATGAAAAAGCTATTTATTTAAATTACGATAAAGATGTAATTGCCAAAATTGCACCAATACAATGTCTGAACAAAATGGGAAAGAAATGCTAGAGGAACATACTTCACTAGCTCAATCATACAATTAAGCTAGAGTATAAATGGGCAAGCATTCTAGAAAGAATGAGGGCCTAACATGTATGGATCAATGTTCAACGTTCGGATAGCTACAGCATTGATCCTTTAGCTTTAACATCCACCTGTTCCTGCACCTAAAAGTTTAGAGTTGTATAGGGTTAGTACACACTTGTACTAATTATGGGTATGTGCAAGCACACACCAAGGACATGCATGCGTAAAAATAGCTCTTTCCTTGCAACATAATTATAGCATGTCGTGTCATTGGACTTTCCTAACTGACATTATGAAAGTGAGTGAACTTTCAAAATTTTGATTAGGAAAGTTTAGGAGATTTCCAAATTTGGATTAGGAATGTTATGCCATGAGAGTAACATGCACCATCATACATAACATTTTGCACACCGCACACAACAACGTTCACTTAACACATATCATTATTCATATAACATATAACGTGATTCAAATCATTTATTCGTATGCCATGAGACCATGAAGTCATGGACTTGATAGTAACACTTCCCAAAATGAGGGCTCAACTGATGGGACCTCTACTAGGGAGTCTATTTCAGCAAACACAGAGTCTCCTTCTTTCATTCATACGTACTTCATTTCATTTCATTAATGGGCCAGTGTAAACACTAGCTATACATAGGATGTAGTTTAAAACTCTCATGGGGTTTCTTGTGCAATGACTAAGAATAACCTAACGTCATTACTTGAGTCTAACTCACCTTTTCATTATCCTATCCAAATTCCTTTGGTATCATTCTTTTCATTATGTGTACCATTTGAGGCAGACCTCATTCATTCATTGGGAACTTTAACTTTAACCGACATTGATCATGTGAGCATCATGAAATCCAGTTTCATGAAACCAACACCAAAAAGAGGTGGAATAACCAGCGAAAGTGACCCAAAACATACTAGCGTTCATGGGAAATGAAACCCACCAGATCCCTTCATTGGCGGTATAGGTTCGAATACTATGAGAT
Source organism: Solanum lycopersicum (assembly GCF_036512215.1). Lineage (NCBI taxonomy): Eukaryota > Viridiplantae > Streptophyta > Magnoliopsida > Solanales > Solanaceae > Solanum > Solanum lycopersicum. The sequence continues at coordinate 20,388,669 of NC_090811.1, read as the reverse complement.
ATAAGGAGACCCATACCCGGCATGCCAGGAAGTCTCATCTCATGAGATTTACGTGATCCATTGCCCTTCCCAAAGAAGGCATCTCCACTCAAAACAAGTCTATCGGTGCTCAGTATAAAGTTCCATTACATTTAACTCATATGTCATGAAGTATGCCTCTAGTATGAGGACATCATAGCTCAATAGATGATTTCTCATATAATAATTAGTATTAAATATGTTAATCTCATTACTTTTATTAGAGTGTTCATAGAGATTGGTCTCTTCATTAACCTTACACTCTCATCGGTGAGTACGTTTTGGTAACATTTACTTAGGCTCATTTGATATTGCTCTCTTCTTGTACAATATCCTCATATCATGTTTTAATCACAATCATTAACATTATTACATTTGTTTTTCATAATTACTCACCCCTTTTTACATGAATGTTCAATTAAACAAATGCCAATGCACTTTGCCATTTGTGTGTTTCACACTCTTACTTAACCCTTCTAGGGTTTCATCATTTCATTACATAATATTCATTTCATCATATGTCCATTCACTTGTCCATTTAGTGTGTTTTACACTCTTACATAACCCATCTAGGGTTCCATTATTTCATTACATTAATCTTCGGTTCCCTTATTTTTCCTTTTTTTAAAGGTATGTTGGACTTATGGATCTATACATACAAGCCATGAGACATCATTCATAGTTTGTTTTAATGACTCATATCTTCCAAAGATTATGTAGTTAAAGACTTATGAATCTTGTATGTATGCCAAGATCTCGATTTCTATCTAAGTAGGAAATATTATTCTTGAACATTTAATTCACGTATGACTTATGTATCAATACGGAATTCGGGCAAGGGAACCCAGTTTTCAAATCCCTTGAACAACACTTAAATTTTTTATTCATTTTGTTTTGGTCCATATGGCTTGGGGACCCATGTTCAAGCCCCAATGCCTTCATTTTATTTTTTTCCCTTCATTTTCGCTTAATGGAACTAAGAGGATGTGGGATCGAACCCCCACAACTTCATTTAATTTTTATTTTCATTGCCTGTATATTTCTCCTTAAATATGTCTAGGAGTTCATGGGTTCCATTCTCACGCCTCACATCTCTTCTATTTTATTTCCTTTGACTCTCCTTCATTTGCTAGAGCTCGTGGGTTCTATTACCACGCCTCACATTTCTTTTCTTTCATTTTCTTTACTCTCCTTCACTGCCTAGAGGTCGTGGGTTCGATTCCCACGCCTCACATTTTTTTTCTTTTACTCTTCCATAAATATGATTGAGAGGTGGTGGGTTCGAAGACCACCCTTCTCAATTTTTTTTTCTTTTAAGTTACATTTCCAGCCAATATAATTGTTCGAATCCCCTTTACCACATTTCTTTTTACTTCTTTATTTTTAATGGTTTTTAACATGGTGAAGTTATGAGTTCAATCCTCCATGACCTTACTTTTTTTATTTCATTTTTCAAAACCTTTTGAACCTTCTTTGCTGACCGAAATTCATCACTAGAAGCTTGAAATTTTCTTTTTATTTTTTCGGCATCCTTTCATCAAGTTACACCTCCATTCTTAGGGAAATTTGGTAGTCATTTAGAACATTTTAGGTGAGTCTTCATGTATTCGTTTAGAAAAGACATTACCCCTCAAATCATCCATATTTAAAATCATATGAACGTTACATTTACATCAACATGTTTATATGAAATATAAAGAACTATCATGCTATTTCATGTCCTAAACCATGAAGCATAGCCACGACAACACACACATACATACGTAGTTACATTTTTTTGAAACATCAACATATTTCACATAATTCCAAACATAAATATAAGCACATAATCATCACGAAAACACGTTTCATCACTAGTTTTACACAAGCACACATAACCAACCTATGATTCAATGGAGGCTAGTGAAAGAGATAGCAACGGGGAACAATCCTAGTTTTCTAAATGATTATTCTGAACCTTAAGGGGTCTCTTCGGAAAGGGAAAAAGAGAGAAGAAAAAACATACCTTTTTGACGTTAAGATATTGACTTGATTCCCAAAACCTTCACCCAAGAACACATATAAGCTTTCTTTATATCAACTCCACTCAAATGTCAACCTCCATTAGCCTAGTGAGCGATTAACGTTTGTTTTCTTGTGATTTCGTGTGAGTTCTTCCAGGGTGAAGAACTTGGTTTAATTTTCTGATTTTGTAATTTCATTTGGCAGAGAAAAAACCTGAGAAAGAATAAGAGAGATTGAGCGTGAGAGTGGAGAGATAAACGTGAGAGAGTGGAAATTGTAGGAGGCTTAGGAGTCTAGTTTTAGGACTTAGTCCATAAGGTTTTGTTTATTAATAAAATATGATATTTATTTTATTTTAAATCAGTTAATGAATAATAATAATTAATTAATTACATTAATTTAATAGCTTAAATAAAAAATCAATTAAATTTATTGCTTCCACCCAGGTTGGAAACCTGGTAGAGCAAGACTTCACTTAAAGAGTCCTATTTCGGCCCTCTCTCCCAAAAGTACCCCTACAACTTAAAAATTAAATAATTAACTGTATATTTAGTGTAATTACGATACTACACTTAGCCTAAAAAAGACAATTTTACCCCTTGACCCTCCAAACCTAAGATTTTCCCTTTTTAAGTCCGGTAAACACTCCTTCAAGTAAATCTTCATATTCGAGAGCCCTACATGATTAGACTCAACCTTTCCAAGATCAACTAACTGCCCAAGATAGTTTGATTGGTTGTAGCAAGAGTTGCTAGGTCTGGTTCTATGCGCATCAATTTGTGTAAACCCTCGTCTAATCATTGGCACTCTTGACACTTTAAGCATTTCTTATCTTACAAATTTTTAGGGTTGTTACATTATCCCCCCCTTAGGAACATTTGTCCCCGAATGACACTACTCTTTACTAACAATAAGTAAGTTATCGATAGAACGTATGCATGCATAGGTAATCCAATACACCCTATTGGTGAATATCTAATTCACGTATTAACATGATGGTGTACATCGTTGAAACCTACTAGTAGTTTCACATTAATTGACAAAGGAACTCTTTCCTAAACTAGTCTCATCAAAGCATAAATCATAAGAAAACATATAAATCATACAAATCAACAACCCACATGATGTCTCAAACATATTAACCTCATACTAGTGCATACTCGCCATACACCGTCAAAAACTTGAAGGACTAATTAAGGCTACTCACCCGAGATTTCACAAGAGGTGCCTTCCCCCACACCCCAGACTTGAGTGCGATGAATTGTTAACTTCTTGGAGCGTCTTCACTTGGAACATTAGGCTGAAATCTCTCCTTCCCTTGTTCTTGACTTCTCCTATTCGGACAATCCTTCGCCATGTGACCTGGTTTGCCACAACAGTAACAAGCGTTTGTGTCTATCATACACTCTCCTCCATGTAGTCTGTCAAATATCCTGCAAGGTGGTCTGTCCTGAGCTGTATCGACTTCATTGGTTCTCTTAACTCTAGACTCGGAATTCCTATCATAGCGACCCTTGGAAGAACTTGACTCCCCTTGGTGGGAGAGTCCCTTTGTAAACCTTGGCTTATTACTGATTTCAATACTACTCTTGCTTGAATAATTATCCTCGGCTTTCCTTTACATGTTACCTGACCTAGTGTGCTTCCTCGTTCTGCTTTCCTCCACTTCCAGGACATAGACTATAAGACTAGAAAGGTCTATGCTTTCATGCAGCATAGATTCCCTGCACTCCTCCTCGAGATTCTCAGCAATCCCTGTCAAGAATCTACTCATCACGTCTCTGCTGATAGACACAAGAGAAATGGCATACCTGGATTATTTTACAAACTTCAGGGAATACTCCATGAGTTTCATCAATCCCTGTTTAAGGCTGACAAACTCCTCAAAATTGAACTATCTTATCTCCCTGGGAAAAATAACTCCAGGAAGGCTATCTTAAAAAACTTCTACATGACCGGAACTTCCCCGAAGCGCGGCTATCCTACCACATCTTGCACCAAGTCTGTGCAACTTCCATGAGCTAATAGGAAGCCAACTCAGCCTTCTCACTATCTGTGGCACCTTCGGCCATAAAAATCTTGAGTACCTCATCCATGAATTCCTCGGGATCCTATGAAGTCTTGGACCTTGTGAAAATAAGAGGATTTATCCTTGTAAAGTCTCGTAGCCTGTCAGTCATGCTATGTACCGGTGGGTTCTCGTTTTGAACATTCTATCAGTTGACCTGGGCAGTCACGACTTGAGTTTTCATGGTGATGGCATGTGCCATCTAGGCCTGAGATTCCCTCACCTCAGCATCACTCAACCCAACAGGCTTAACTGGTATGGGTACTCCTTCCGTTGGAGCCTGGGGTTGAACTTTATTGTCCCTAGCAGGTGCTACTGCTCTCCTATGACCAATAGCTCTCCTAGTGTTTATTCTATGAAAATAACAAGGATTTGAGGTTAGGCACGCTCATAACACCAAGAAATCAAACATTAGGAAATGCATGATAAGATTAGAAGAAGGGAAATTTTCCTACGCATCATGCAGTCTTTAATCCAAGATAGTGGTGCACTTCACTACCATGTCTTAGAAACTACATCATCAGTTTGATTTGAACTTATTATCCTCAAAATTTAACCTAGTGCTTTTATACCAACTTTTTCACAATCAGAATCTAGACCCCAGATGAGACAACCGTCGTTGACCTCTTATATGTCGTAGACAAGCCTATATGCGTCATTCTTACTTTATCTAGGTTAATTTTAGTGGAAAATTTTAAACTTTTTGTTTCCTAAGATGCTTACTAAATATTATATTACATGTACAATTAATTACCATCCACCATCTAACATTAAGATTTACAAATGAAAGAAGCAGTTTATTATAACGATAAAGATGTACTTGACAAAATTGAAACAATACAATGTCTAAACAAAATTAGAAAGAAACGCTAGTGGAACATAATCCACTAGATCAATCCTATAACTAAGCTGGAATATAAATGGGAAAGCATCCACGAAAGCATAAGCGCCTACCATGTCTTGATGAATGTTCCACATCCACATAGCTCAAACGTTGATCTTGTAACTCTAGCGTCCACCTATGCCTGCACCTAGAAGCTTAGTATTGTATAGGGTTAGTACACACTAGTACTATGTATGGGTATATGCAAGCACACACCAAGGACATGCATGAATAAGAATAGATGTTTTTTAGCAACATGATTATAGTAGGTTAAGTCAGTAGACTTGCCAAATTGAGATTAGGAAAGTGAGTGAACTTTCAAAATTTGGATTAGGAAGGTTATGCAATGAGAGTAACATACACCATCATAGTTAACATTTTGCACACAACATAGAACGGCATACACATAGGACATATCATATTTCATATAACAAATAACGTGGTTCCTATGATTTATTCCTATGCCATGAGACCTTGGAATCATGGAATTGATATTAAGACTTACAAAAATAAGGGCTCAACATATGGGACCTAAACTAGGGAGTCTGCTTCTTTCGTTCATATGTAATTCATTTCATTTCTTTCATGGGCCAGTATAAACACCAACTATATTTAGGATGTAGTTTAAGACTTTCTTCGGGTTCGTAGTGCAATGACCAAGAATGACCTAATGTCACTACTTGAGTCTAACTCACCTTTCTATTTTCCTACCCTAATACCTTTGGTATCATTCATTTCATTATGTGCATCATTTGAGGCTGGCCCCATCCGTTCATTGGGAACATTTACTTTGACTAACATAGATCATTTGAGCATCATGAAATCCAGTGTCATGAAACCCCATACGAAAAAGAGGTGGAATTAACCGGCAAAGTTACCCAAAACATGTTAAGTACATGGAAATTGAACCCCACTAGTTCCCTATATTAGCAGTATGGGTTTGAAGAATAGGAGATGTAAGGTAACCCATACCCGTCATGCTGGACAATCTTATGTCATAAAAGTTACGTGAACCTCCGCCCTTCTCGAAAGAAGGCATCATCGCTTATAGCTAGTCAACCGGTGATTAGAATAAAGTTCCATTACATACAAATCATACGTCATAGAAGTAGGCTTCTACTATGAGGACGTCTTATATCAATAGATTATTTCTTATCTCGTCATTTGTATTAAATGTGTTAATCTCAATACTTTCATTTGAGTGTACATAGAGACTGTTCTCTTCATTAACTTTACACTCTCATAGGTGAGTCCGTTTTGGTAATATTTGCTTAGGCTCATTTGATATTCCTCACATATTTTACATTAGCCTCATATCATGGTGTCACCACATTCATTAACATTGGCACATTTGTTCTTCATAATTACTCACCCTTTTTACGTGAATGATCAATTAAACATATGCCAATGCATTTGGCCATTTGTGTGTTTCATACTCTTACAAAACCCTTCTAGAGTTTTATCATTTTATTACAATATTCGTTTCATCATATGCCAACGCAGTTGGCCATTTAGTGTGCTTTACGCTCTTACTTAACCATTCTAGGGTTACATCATTCCATTACATACATCTTAGGTTCCCTTATTTTTCCTACTTTTTTAACGTCTGTTAGATTTATGGATCTTTACATACATGTCATGAAACATAATTCGTAGTTAGTTTAAATGATTCATATCTTCCTAAAATTATGTAGTACAAGACTTATGCATCTTGTATGTATGCAAAGATCTCAATTCCGATCTAAGAAGGCAACATTATTCTTGAACATTTGATTAACGTATGACTTATGTATCAATAAAGAATTTGGGCAAGGGAACCCGGTTTTCAAATCTCTTGAACAACAATTACATTTTTTTATTCATTTTTGTTTGATCCATATGGCTTGGGGACCCATGTTCGAGCCCCAAAGCCTTCATTTAATTTTTTTCACTTAATTTCTCTCTTCATTTTTTGCCTAATGGAACGAAGAGGATGTGGGATCGAACCTCCACAATCTCATTTACTTTTTATTTTAATTGCCTATAAATTTCTCTCCTTGGGCCGAGGGGTTGTGGGTTCGAACCCCTAGAGACCCTCTTTAATTTCTTTTAATTCTTATCCTTAAATCTGTCTTGGAGGTTGTGGGTTTGATTTCCACGCCTCACATCTCTTTTCTTTCATTTCCTTTGACTCTTCTTCACTTCCCAAACATCGTGGGTTTGATTCCCACGCCTCACATTTTATTTCTTTCATTTTCTTTTTCTATCCTTCACTACCTAGAGGTCGTGGTTCGATTTCTACGCATCACATTTTATTTTTTTCTTTTTCTCTTCCTTAAATCCGATTTAAATGTTGTGGGTTCGAATCCCACTCCTCTCATTTCTTATTTTTTATTCTAAGTTACATTTTTCCAGCCAATACCGTTGTTCGAATCCCCTTCATCACATTTCTTTGTACTTCTTTATTTTCATGGTTGTTAACATGTGAGGGCACACGTTCAACCAACCATGAACTCACTTGTTTTAGTTCATTTTTATCAATATTTTGAACCCTCTTTGCTGACCGAAATTCAACACTATAAGCTGGAAATTTTCTTTTAATTTTTCAGCATCCTTTCATCAAGTTACACCTTTGTTCTAAGGGGAATTTCGTAGTGGATTTAGAACGTTTTAGGTGAGCCTTCATGTATTCGTTTAGCTAAGACATTACCCGTCAAATTAGACATATTTCAACTCATGTGAACAATATATTTACATCAACATGTGTACATTAAATATAAAGAACTATAATGTCATTTCAAGTCTTAAACCATAAACAATAGCCATGGCAACACACACATACACACGAAGTTACAATTTCGGAAACATTAAGATAATTCACAAAATTCCAAACATATATATAAACACATAATCTTCATGAAAAAATATTTCATCCCTAGTTTTCTACCAGAAAACATAACCAACCTATGATTCAATGGGGGCTAGTTACAAGGAAATGCAACAGGGAACAATCCTAGTTTTGGGGATGAATATTCTAAACCTTAAGGGGTATCTTGGGAAAGAGAACAAGAGAGAAGAAAACACATACCTTTTTGACGTTAAACTCTTGACTTGCTTTCAGAAAATTTCACCCAAGAACATGTCTAAAACTCCTCAATATCAACCCCACTCCGATTACAACCTCTCAAAGCCTAGGGTGCCATCAACGTTTGTTTTCTTGTGATTTTGTGTGAGTTTTTTAAGGGTGAAAAAGTTAGTTTATTTTTGTTCTTTTGTATCTTATTTTGGCAGAGAAAAAACGTGAGAAAGAATAAGAGAGATTGAGCGTAAGAGTGGAGAGAAAGAATAGGAGGCTTAGGTGTCTAGTTTTAGGACTTAGTCAATTAGGTTTTGTTTGTTTAATAAAGATCTAATTTTTACTTTACATTAAATAAGATAATGAATAATATTTATTAACTAATTAGATTAATTTAATATCTTATATAAAAAATCACTTTAATTCATTGCTTCCATCTAGGTGCTAACTCGGGTGGAGCAAGACTTCACTTAAAGAGTCCAATTTTTGTCCTCTATCTCCAAAATACCCCTCCACCTAAATAATTAAATAATTAATTGTATATTTAGGGTAATTATGATACTACCCTTAGCCTGGAAAAAGATCATTTTAACACTAGGCCCTCCGAACCTAACATTTTCCCTTTTTAATTTCGATAAGGACTCCTTCAAGTAAATCTTCGTATTCGAAAGCTCTACATGGTTGGACCCAACCTTTCCAAGCTCAAATAATTCCCCAAGTTAGTTGGTCTAGCTGTAGCAAGGGTTCTGAAGTCTGTTTCTATGCGCATCAATCTGTGTGAATCCTTGTCTAATCATTGACATTCTTGACATATTAAGCATTTCTTATCTTATCTATTTTTAGGGTTGTTACATGGACTTCACCTCATAAGAACCACATAGAGCCTATTCATAATCCCTTTCTAAGTCTACTTGTGCAATCTACATGTGAAGTCCCATAACCTCACACATACTTAGTAATCCTACAAAGAAACTACAAGGCTTAAAATGACTTTCATACATCAACAAGACAAGCATAGAAAACCTCCTTCATGTCATGCAAGACTTCATAATATAGTTAATGCGACCCATACTATGCATATAATGTGAGAACACATCATATAGACTCATACAATGTATATCATCACAACAAGTAGTCAACACTACAATGCCATGCATAAAAAACATAAACATAATTATATTCATTAGAACACCTTCCTAGAACTCCCTTAAAGAGCTACTTGTACAATGCATAGGCTTAGTCCCATGTCCCCACCTACACTAAGTAACTTCCCTTAGGTTATCCTAGTTAGGGTCCTAGTCATTTATTTCCATTATATATTTTACATTAGGGAAACAATAGCCTTAACCGACACTAAGACCATGGGTGCTAAACATAGAATTTGATGTTGTTGATCCTTACACTAAATAAAGGTGAGCTAATAAGGCAAAGTAGAATACTAACCATCATGCTAGCATAATAAGTGATATCACTTGCTAGATCCTATGTGGCAAGCATAGTTTATGGAACTAAGAGATATGGTATTGAACCCTCTACATGCATATTATTGTTGGAGTCCTCATCTTATGAGATTCCATAGGGTAAGTGATCCTCATTGGTAAGTCAACACCTCATATGAAACTATAGGGTAAATCTTCCTCCACGAGAAGCCAACACCTCTCATTGTAAAATTTATGAGGTACTAAGCTAAGTTACCCTTATTTAAAAGCTTTTATTAACTTTTCTTTATAAAATTAGGCTTAGGAGAGCTAACCCCTCATATGCTTAGCTTATAAGTCATAGATGAGGGTACATCAAACCCTTTTTGATGGACATAGAATATTCAAGCACCATCTAGTTTAGGGTATTATTGGGAACACCTTCCAAGGCCCCTCCATTAACTAGAATCATACATGTGTGTGTATACATATATGTAAGGAAACCTTTCACACAACACATTAAGACCACACACGTTCATACATTAACATTATCATGCATTCACATTCATGCACATAAAAAACCAAACCTAGAAACTATTCTGTCAAGGTACACATTTGCAATGCATAAACAAGGTCTCATACACTTGCGCATACCAGTAAACCTATCAAGACATCCTAGTTAACAGATACATAATCATCCTTCATGAACATTATACATTACATGCATAGCAGTGGCCACAAGTGCATATGAGAATGCCTTTCATTCGACGCCATAAACCTATACTACTTGATACGCATGCATGAGGTGTGAGTGTGTGTACATTGGTCAACATTATTAGCTATTCGCTATCAACAACATGTTAAGCAAAACACCCTCTTATTACCAAATGCACCTCCAAGCATAGACAACACAACACATTATAACATAGGAGACAAGACGTCTTCAACATTTTTATTCAGGACTCCTAACAATAGCTAATTGCACATTCATATAAGGTGATAAAGGTAAGAGGTCATTCATCATTTATACTTCATTACTGGCAGAATAGAGACCATACCTAACATAGACACCAACATACTCACAGCATTGGTAACATAACCTAGACCATAAACAAGAATGGAAACTAAGCATGAGACTTTACATTGGGTGATCAACACCAACACACATTAATACTATAATTGCCTTCAAGACCGTGATCACACCATGTATAGAATTACAAGGAAGTAAACAACATTACCATAAGTGGACCATACCACACAATGCCATCCAACGCCACATTAACTAAAACTACTATAGAAGGTAAAGTGGTAGAGACATTCTTTCCAAGCTAGTAACCTTTGATCATCATTGAAAAATACCAATATTTCATAAATATAGGGAAGCATCTAAGTGTACATTAATATAGACAGAATTAAGCATAAACTACCACAAGATCATAGGCTTAGATATCACAAATATCCCATGCCTTGATACTCAATAATGAAAATTCATGATTCATCAAAATACAATATAAGCTAGTATCTAAAGATATCATAACCTAAACGAAATACTACTACAATTTCTATAGAATCGAGATGACGGTAAGCATGCAACATTAGGAATCCATGGAATATAGAGGAACATAGGTTAATCCTATTCAAAATATCAAACCTTGGTACATTTGGATCACTCATAAAAAATTAACCATCAATATTCATTATAGGAATAGATATAAGAAATTTAACATGCTAGAATAATAAATCAATTAACATATACTGAAGAAGAAATGCCCATAACATAGGCTAATTTGAGAATGGGAAAGAACATGAGTTTATCATGCAGTTGTCTTGAAATTCATGTTCAAATCAATACATTACCATAAATGCATTATGAGAAAGCCTTTGAAAACGATTTAAGAAAGAACCTATGGCTAGATTGGAAGATAGGAATTTTGACCATGAATTCTATTTGAATACTTTTAAAGGATCTCTCTAAATGAAGGGTTATTTAGAGATGAGGGATCACCGTACCTTTATACATGAGAAGCCCATAAGAAATTGAAGAAGAAACCATGTTAATCCCACCTCTAGCTTGAACTTGAGTTTTTCCTCTAATAGAGGTTTGTGAAAATTTTGAGGAGAAGAGTGATTTGGGATGTTTTATTTTCTTGTTGGGTGTTGGGGTTTTGTCTTGGAAAAGGGATTAAATAAGTCATCAGAACAGTTTATAACCGTCCCCCTATGTTACTAAAACACTTCCATGCTTATAGGGACTTTTAGACACGTCAAAATTGACTTTAAAAAACAAAAAAATGACGTAACCGGATCTGGTAAGTGAAAATCATCCTAGGCGCGTGTCGCTAGGGAAAGGTCCCATTCTTGCTGCTGCACGCTTCCTTGGGAAGCTACTTGTCCACCGTTTTGGTCCTCCTCGAGGGCCTTAACGTGGTCCTGGAGGAGCCATACCTGGACGTTTTAAACCTTAACATGTATATTAGATTATAGGGTCAACCATACTTTTTTGGACTTAAAAAAACACATAAAAACAAGGCAAACATACAAGGACACATTAGCATGTCTAATAGGCTAATTTAAGAACATCTTCGACGTTCTTGAACATTTGAGCTCCAAACTACATTAAAATTAACACACTACCTGTAAAAATCATTATCACTCATAAAAGGAATTCATAATCCCATGAAATAGAAATAAGTACATACAAACACTTAAAACCCTTTGGTGACTAGTCGTCGGACGTTTTAGTCGTCCCTTGACGTTTGGCTCGCAAATCACCTCATATCATGTATATATATTATAAAACACTTTATGAACATATTTTAAACCTTTTTAGACATATGTGAGGCTCTAATTACCTTCATTCATTTTCAGGGTCTTACAATCGAAGGGTTGTGATTTTTTTGAAAGGGTTGTGACTTTTCGAAACGGTTGTGCCTATTTTGATGAGTGACGACTTTTCCAAAGGGTTGTAATTTTTCAATGTATTTTGATTTTTTTGAAGGGTTTTTCCTTTTCCGATGAGTAGTGAATTTTTTGAAAGGTTGTAACTTTTCTGATAAGGAACAATTAGCACCTATTCATTCGACCATTTGTTAGCTATAAATAGTGGGTTTCTTCTCAGTTGTAAACTATGATTTTTGAATGATTTCTACTCTTTTTCTTTTTAAAAACTCTAACGGTTATTTTCAAAAATTGATGAAGTTCAAAATCTAACGCTATTCGAGGTACCACGTAAGAAAGAATTGGTAAATAAATTGTAATCCCTCTGTCCAGTATTGTTTGTTGTGTTACGCTTTTCGAAAGTTAATTTGACTATTTTTTAAAGTCAAGTTATAACACATCAAATTGATATTTTGTAAAAAAAAATATTTTAAGACTATATGAAAAATACTATAAATTGCAATATTTTTGCAAATTAATATAGTGAGAAAATAAATCTTAAAATGTTAGTCAATGTTTTTATAGTTTGGTTCTAAAATAGAAATCGTGACAAAAAATATCAGACACGTGGAGTAGGAAATAATCCATAAATTGACACAAATATTTTATTTGTTTATGATTTCTATGAGTTAATACTGACAAAAACTTGTGGGAAAGACAATAATAATAAACAAATATGAAAAATGTCACACGATTTAGTTAAGATATTTCTTCTTTGTTTTTTTATTATTTAGATTCTTACCCTCAAATCAAGCAGTTTCATTTTCATTTTGCTAAAATGGGCATCAATGTTGTCCATTGAGTCTTTAATTTTTATGTTAAATACACTATTTCAAAAATGGATTGTCACTTCTACTTATAATATGATAATATAGACATGATAATGATTATTTTTATTATATATGTAAATAAAAATGAATGAATAAAGTATATGTTTGTGAAAAAATATTAAATCAAATGCAACAAAAGATATTGTGAATATAACATGAAAATATATTTTCGTCTTCCTTCTTCATTGACTACGTATTTCTCCATATATTCTTTTTCCTATTATTTTGTGTTCATTTGAATTCGAGAAAATTTTATGTCACAACATATTATCTGTTAACTATGTAAAAATAGACAAGAAATAGTGCTTGACCATAAAATAATCTTAATTCAAATTAAACATTAAATAAACAATACTTAAATTTTATTCATCTAGGTAATTTTTATTTGTGAAAAAGTTTAATATATTATATCATGATAAAACTTGTATTAGATTAGAGATATTTTAAATTTAACAATGATTATATGATATGTTTGCAGCAGGAAAAAGGAAAATACATTAATTCTACAAAGATAAGGTAGAAACTTATAGAAATGAAATATTTTTCACCAAAGGTGATGTTGTTCATATATTAAAGTTAAATTATGATACAAAAATACATTTGTATATCTACAACAAAGAATTGGTCGAGCCAAATATTAGATATACACTCAAACATTAGTTTAACCATCATTCATTATAACAATAACATACCTTTTTTGTTTAGAATTACCTCTTGATGGTCTTACTCAAATAATAATTTGTAAAAGATAGATTATTTATAAATATACAATATTCAAATTTTTATGGTAATCTTTCTTAATGTCATGAACATACTAAATTTCATGTATGAATATTTAAAAGAAAATTTATACTTAAATTGTGTCCATAATTTATGATCATAGCCTCAAGAGGAAAGAATATTGGTGAAATTTTTTATATTGATATTATTTTCAAATTTTGTTGGTTAGGTTTAATTACAAAGTTGAGTGAAGTAAGTAAAAATACAATTAAAAAAGTCACTTTCTCCTCATATTTTATGTTTGAATGTATTTTGAAATGTTTCAATTATATCTCATCGTTTTAGTCTAAAAATACATGCAACTCTATGAGAATATTTACTAATCATTTAAAAGTATTTGTAATTGTTCTTTAAATTATAATTATACTAAAAAGAGTTAATTTACTAATATTAATTCTACTTTACATCACCATATACTATACATAAGATTAACACATGCAACACACCTGCCGTAAAACTAATTATTTAAGAAAGAGAAGAACAAAAGTGATAATAGTAATTCCGATAATAAAACATATAGTTTAAATGGTAATTAAAAAACATGGCAACGATAATAAATAGTAGCGATAAATAGTCATAGTAGAGAATGGTTGATGTGAAAAAGGATAAATTGATATGCTATTAAATTAGAAGGTCGAAACAATAAAATAGAAGAAACGAAGGTCAAACTTGAGTGTCCACATTTATTCTTCTTTGACAAGAGACCATGTAAGATATTTTGGGCAAAGAAGTTGACGTATTAAATAATTTTGACCTAACCAAAATTAAGTCCTTGGAGGTGAGAAAAGATATGGGCATTGGATAAATTATGAGGAAGAGAATTTTGAAAACAAGGGTACGTGAGATTAGATTTGAGAGTTATCCAACTGTTAAATTCTGATGGTACTTGGTATTACGATCGAGGAGAGTATTTTAGGGTAAAGTTTGAGGTAGACCCTTGACCTTTGGTAGTTAGTTTGAATCTCCAATATATGGCTCTAGCTCACTGCAGAGAAACTATTTAAATACGAATGAAGACCAAAACAAACTATAGAGGGTGTATTCCTAGAAGACACTTAATAATTAAATTTAACTAATAAACCTTTTAGAAGCAAATAACTCACTAACAACTACAATTGACTATACACTATTATATTGAAAATGCGCCAATACACCCCCGCAAGTTGAAGCTGAAATCAAAAACCTTAGATTTAGGTAGATGTTTGTGAAAGGCAGACTATAGAAATGCTTTGTACGTGTGTTTGACAGTGGATCATAACATGTAGATGTTGAACGCGCACGTGGTTCCTCTGCACTTTATTTATAATAAAGTAAAAATCAACTTCTATGTGCATCATCCAGCTATCAAAGACATGATTTTGTTAGATATAAGTGGCACCACCATTATTACAATAGATTAGTGGTGGCTAAGGCAGCTGGACATGTAATTCTGCAGGATGTTTTTGACCTAAATTAACTTCAATTAGACCATAAGCAAAAGAACGGTTCTCTGCCTTAGTAGAAAAACTAGCTACAATATGTTGCTTTTTGAAGGACCAACTTACGGGATTTTGAAAAATATATATAATATATCAAATATTAGAGGTGCAATCATTAATGTCACCTAGCGAATTTTCATCAGAATACATAAAGAACCTAGGAAATTTGTTGTTCATTATCTGTTACCTGTTATTCTTTGTATGTAGGACATAGCGCATAAACTGTTTAACATAGATCTATGTGTTTGTATAGGAACATTTATAAATTGAGACAACTTACTAAAAACAAAGATTATGTCTGGTATGGTAAATAACAAATACTGAAGCTTACCAACAACTTGACGGTAAAAGGTGGCATGCACAAAAGGTGTACCATATTTAACGGAAAATAAAGTAGAGGAACTCATGGGTGTGTGAACAGGTTTACATTAAGTCATATTATGGGCAGCGAGAAAATACAAAACATACTTTTATTGATAGAAAATGATTGCAGCTTGAGTGCGAAGGACCTCAACACCTAAGAAGTAGTTTAGTTGTCACAAATCCCTTTGTGCGAATCGGGACGAAAGTACCCGAATAGTCTATTGAATAACGTTAGAATTGGGACCATTAATTATAATGTCACCAACGTATACAAGAATGTAAACAATCCTTCTACTGTGATGATGAATAACAAGCGCGCGGAGCTTGCTTCAGGTCGTAAATTGCTTTCTTTAGTTTTCACACATAGTTAGGAATATCATTATGAACATACCCACGAGGTTGGAACATAATGCATATTCATTAGGATGACCTTGAAGAAATGCATTGTTCATGTCCAATTGTTGCAAGGGCCAATTATATTGAACTGCAAGAGATAAAATCAATCCAATAATAATAGGTTTAATAATTTGGATGAAGTTAGTGTTATAAACTACACATGGACATTGAATTAAACCCTTTCCAACAAACAAATATTTATACCTATCCAAACATCCATTTGGTTTTACTTTTGGTTTTGATACGATAAAGTCATCTGTAGTCAATTTCATTTTGTGAAGTGCACGCAGTAGAAGACCCAGTTCATATTTTCATTAATGCATCAAACTCAAGTTTCATTGATTTTCTCTCCAGTGTGTACTGTTTTGCCCATGATTATAAGTGGTCGGAAGAGATTCAGTAGAGGTAATGACAAAATAATCAAATACTTTATTTGGGGTAGTGATGTTATTTTGAGAACGAGTGACAGGGCGATAAACAGTCGTGGTTGTGCAGATTAGATGGTTGTGGTAGATAGTTGTGTGATATTGGATGATGAGTTAGGAGGTTTGTATTGAACCTGGGTTGGGACTGAATGTACATTGGGTAAAATAGGTATTGCGAAACTCAGTTTTTTTAACTTTATAAATCCACATATATTTCGTATACTGATCAACAAAAATAACATAGTATAATTGTTCACCAATCAAACAAAACTGGTGAGGGTTCATACAGATCACTAAAAATAATTTTAAAAGGATTTTTGCTCTGTAAAGTATTCATAAAAAAAGGTATTCTATTAGTTGTATTATAGATCAAGAATTACAATAATAAGTCTCCTCTAAATGGGAAACATGAATTAAAAAAATATGCAAGAATATTTTACGCATTCTTTTATTTGGGTGTCCTAATCGTCTATGTAATCAGGAAGTACAAGATATAATCTAGATCCTCACATATTTAACTAAGTTTTTATCACTGTTTTAAGACATAAATAATTTATATAAAATATTTAGGAAGTATTAGAGTCAAAACGCCAAGGAACGTCCATGACATCCAGTGAATTGTGAAAAAGAGGTTATTGTGCCTTTGCATGTTTCATGAGGGTTTTACGAGTCGGAATTTATGTAATTTGGTAGAAAGGTGTTAAAAATGTATTAGAGTGTATTTAGGGTCTAAATGTTTGAGTACGACTCCGTGAGTACGACCCTAAGGGTCCCTAAGTAGAACCCTTCCAAATTTACCAAAATGCGTCAAATAATACTGAAAACCTATGATACAAATCGATGAGCCGTCGTCTAGGTGATGAGGCATCGACAGCCTCCATAGATGATTCCTTACACATTTTCAAAAATGTATCAAAAAATATGGTTTATGACACCATCGATTGTTGCGCCGAACGATGGGTGCAGATGGGCGTCCACTGTCCTATGGACCTTAGGTCAAGTCTATTATGGGTTGGTAAATTTTTAATTGAGTCATTTAATTAGATGATTCTTTAGGTTATTAATTAGGCATTAAGGGATTTTTTGTTTAGTTAGTGAGGAGACTATCGAAGGCGTAACACTTATTAACAAACCTAACCCACTTAATTTCACAAACCCAAAATCCTCCACCTTCTCTCTACATTCTCTTTCCCCAAAGAAGACTCCATTTGAGACCAAGGTCAAAGGTATTAGGTCTTAAATAAATTCACTTTTATCCATCAATTTTCAATAGTTATTTAAGTATGGGAACTCTTCACTTTTGGGACTCCTTTCCCAAAGGGTTCTTTCAAATTGATTTCGAACAGTTGAGAAAACATGTGTTTCATTCTTAATCATAATTTGGTGTTTTAAATTGTATTGTCATTGATTGTTTTAATTATTATGAATGATTTATGATGAATTATTGGTGAATTAGGGTAGTTCTTGATGTTAGGCCAATTTCTATAGAACAGAACATGAATTAACCCTATTTTCTTAACCCTAGGTTATGAATTGATGTTTAACTGGTTAGTGATGATGCAATTGACTTAGTTCTTGTCTTATCTACTATTGTATGATGTTATTAATCCTATTAATTGATAGTATGGTTGGTTTATTGTAAGACCATGGAAGAAGAATTGTGATGGTGAATTGGTAAGACCTATGATCTTGAATTGTTATTTCAATTATGATATCTTATACTTGTTAGAGGTATTCAATTGAAGTGTTTGTTGTGATTAGATTATATAGTTGATGGTATGGTAAATCTAATTGAAATGTCTTGACTATATAGTTTGTGAGATTCTGATTAAGGATGATTATATAAGGTTGATTGTGAATGACATATATGCCTTACTATGACATGATTATGATAATGTGCTAATCTCACATATGAGGATTGTTATGAAAGGTATTTCTCATGAAATTTCAAATGGCTAATGATTATTATACAAACGGGGATAGTCCTTTATGACCTATACTAAGCTATGATGATTCATAAAGGCTTAAAGACATTTCTAAAAGAGAGTTTATCTTAGAACCGAGTGAACTAGATTTAAGAGTGTGTCCCTATCCAATGTGGGAAGGTGGTTCACAATGGTTCACATAAGATAGAGATTACAATGCCATGGTGCATAAAGAGGGTCTCAAGAATGTGTCCTAGCTCTTGGACTATGTTGCCCCCATAGGAATACTAGCTAGTGGATCAAGCTACAATGTTGTGTTCATGTTTTAGTTCTACCTTGGCAAGTAGTCCACCTATAACACCCCATGGAAAAAAAGACCAAAAATTATATTTTAATAAAAATATGCAGGTTCTACCAACGGTGGACGCGATGGAACATAGCCTGAACCACGGTCCGCCGTGCACAACCGTCAATGGTGTCAAAAACACCCAAAAAAATGTAGCCTAGAAAAATTGGTTGTCTTGGATGACTGACGGACTTACGGTCTGTAGTCTGTGATCGTTGATTAACTCCCTTAAACCACTCTCTGACAATATCTATGGATGACCATCATGATTCGTAGGTGGACTTACGGCCCATAGGTCTGACTATAGGTGGAAAATTTGAAGCTAGTAAAGGGGAAATGCAGTTGGGTAAACTTAAAATGATCATAACTCTTTGCAAAAAATGAATTAGGCCTCCCATGACCTACCCAAATATAGATAATTGAATAATCTTTCAATAGCCATCCACGTTGATAAAATCAAACCTTCTAGTAAAGCGTTATGACCATTTTATTAAAGGTCTAACAAACAGGCCCTCGCAAGAGACCCAACGACGGGGCGTTGGGAGCACGACGGACCATCAGTCCTGGCCTTCGTAATGCCCGATAGCAACCTTCCCAGGGGTCTTTTTGACCTTTCCCACTCCGTTTAAACCCTAAGTTACATCCTTTTAACCCTAATTCATCAGATATTAGTAACTCTTAGCCGAGAAACATAATTAAAACATATCCAAGTAAATCAATAAATCAAAACATAGAAAATTAGAAGCAATAGAGGAGAAAAAAGTTCAAGAACCCTAGTTCAAGAAAGCCATAAGATCTAGCAGCTCCAGCCCCGAAACATAAGTATTTTTCCGTTGATTTCAGCCATAGTGTCCTTAGTTTCAGTGAGGTCTTGATTCTCTTATCATGATTAAACCTAGGGTTTCTAGCACATTGATATAACTTCATGAATTTATTAAATATATGTTTGAAATCAAATTATCATGTTATAACTTAGATTATCGAATGAATTTCAGAACTGTAGCTTTGTATTTCTTTAGTTCTTGAATTACACATGCTAGATCATATAATTTAGATACTTCAGATATACATGCATCATTTATAAATGTATAATTACTAGATTAATTGTTGCATTCTCAGCTTGCATGTTCATTTTTGAGGTGTCAAGTGTTTACAGAAATTCAGATATAATAAGTTAATTTACAAAATTCATTACGAGAAGCATTACACCGAGTTGGACTAGGGTTTAGCGTACCCAATAGTTCCAAAACTACTAGCCAAGTAGATTGTAAGCCCCCTCTGTGTGCAATAAGTTTAGTGATCGTGCCAGCATGCCTTTATACCTTTGGCAGGGTATATTGGGTCCTCAGGATAGGGCATATACATCGGACTCCACATTTAGCTCATGTGGTTTTTTTATCTATTATTAGTTGCACCCACAGTTAAGTCAGACTCTCTGCATTTACCATTTATCAGTATATTCAGTATTCAGTTTCAGCATGTTATAAATTGGTCATTCAGACAGTTAGCTCTGAAATCAGCACACGACGTTAAGATTATTATACTTGTTTTTGTTCTTGTTCAGTTATGTTTTATTTCAGCTTTACTCTATCCAAGATGCGCAGTACCTTTCAAGTACAGACGCATACGTGTGCTACATCTTCTAGTGATGTAGGTTCAGGTTCTCATCATCCAGATCACGCATAGATCGATTTCCCAATCTCCAGTTCAGTAAATTCTGTGGTGATTCCTCATTCTCCAATGACAACATTCATGAGTTTCATTTTATTCTTTAGTCATTTAGTTTATGTTTTTGCTAGATTTAGCTGGGGCTTGTCCAAGTATTACTAGTCTAGTTTAGAGGCTATTTTTAGACATAGATTCAACTTAGTATTGAGTTAATAATTCTTTTGTATTAAACTAATTGTTTTCAAATATTTTAGTTATTGAATATGGGTATTCCCTATTATTATATTTTAAGTATGATTCAGCTTCCGCAATAGTTTGTTATATTTATTATGCTTAGATCACGCCAGTAGGGTAAGCTTGGGATCACCTGTGGTCCTAGGTTCCACTTCCGTGTCTCAGGCATAGCTCGGGGTGTGATAAAACTTGGTATAAGAGCACTAAGTTCAACATTCCTAAGATGTCTGAAAAAGCCGCACTAAGTAGAGTCCTTTTCATGGGTGTGAAGTGCACCACATCTAATGTTAGGGAGGCTATAAAGTTTTTTAGCAAAACAAAATTCACTTTCTTGTTACTCTTATCGTGCGTAAGGTATGATCTTATTCCATTCTAACTTGACGTTCTACATTTTAGATCATGCCTCCTCATATATCTAAAGCTAGGAATGCAAATGCAAGGAATGCAAACGCAACTCTCTAATCCCAGATTAAGAAGTCTCAAATGATGATTTCAGGAATGCCATACAGATGTTGGCTCAGAGTATAACCCACCAAAACGATCGGTTCATGATCCTATGATTGAAAATAGTGGATCAACATCTGCAAGGGTCCATGACTTTGTTAGGATTAATCCGCCTTAGTTCTTACAATCGCAGACTAATGAAGATCTCTAGAATTTCTTAGAGGAAATCAAGATTATCTTTGACGTGATGCAGGTTACTAGGAATTATCGGGTTGAGTTAGCAACATACCAGCTGAAATACATGTCTCATATTTGGTACACTCAGTGGAGGTAGAATAAGGGTGCAAATGCAACTCTTATTACTTCGGAGTGCTTCAGTAAGACTTTTTCCGACAGGTTTTTCACAATAGATTTGAGAGAAGCAAAGGCCTAAGAATTCATGAACTTGAGGCAGGGAATCATGACAATCCAAGAGTATGGGCTGAACTTTAACCAACTCTCCATATATGCTCCTAACATGGTTGCTAGCTCCAGGGCTCAGATGAATAAGTTCTTGTATGGAGTATCAGATTTGGTTATGACAGAGTGCAGAAATGCTATATTCCTGGGAGATATGAACATCTCTAGGGTTATAACTCATGCACACCAGGTTGAGGGTGATAAGCTTAGGGAACAGGCTAAGGAAACTAATAAAGCTAGGACTGGGAACTATGACTATTCTCAGCAGAAATTGGGTGATGGAAATCGCCTACAGGGTCAGCAGAAGTTTTCAGCTCAAACCCCTTCATGAGCTAGTGTTCCATCCTCCATGAATAGGTATGACCAGAAGGGCAGATCACCAGGCTCTAAGTCTCAGGGAAGTATTTCAGGCACCAACACTTACCCCACTTTCCCTGAGTGTGGTAAGAACCATCCAGGCGTGTGTCTTGTAGGAAAAGAATGATGTTTTTGATGTGGTAAGTTTGGTCATAGGTTGAGGGACTGTCCTTCTAGAAAGGGTCAAGGAGGTTGTAATGCTAGATATCAGTCTACAAATTCAGCAGCACCATCAAGTTGCGCAACTAAATAGTGTAACTCATCTGGTAGAGGTGGCGGTCAGCGCCAGAATTGACTATGTGCTCTGCACACTTGCCAGGATCAGGAAGGTTCTTCTGATGTAGTCACTGGTACATTATGAGTCTTTGATATTGATGTTTATAAATTGTTAGATATAGGGTCTACTCTTTCTTTTGTAACTCCTTATATAGCAGTCCAATTCAGTGTCAGTTTAGAAACTCTCTCAAAAGCCATCTAAGTCTCTACTCTAGTCGGTGACCAAGTTATAGCTAGACGGGTATACAGAAATTGCTCTATCATAGTGTCTTAGAAAGTTACCTCAGCAGATCTAGTAGAGTTAGAAATTGTATACTTCGATGTCATTTTAGGCATGGATTGGTAACACTCATGTTATGCCTCACTTGATTGTAGAACTAGGATTATTTGTTTTAGTTTCCTTACGAACCAATCTTAGAATGGAATGGTAGTATCCTAGCGCCTATGGGTCGATTTATTTCTTACCTTATGGCCCAAAAGATGATATCGAAGGGTTATGTCTATCATCTAGTTTGGGTTTAGGATTCTAGACATGAAAACCCATCTCTTGAGTCACTTCTATTAGTCTGTGAATTTCCAAAAGTATATCTAAAAGATCTTCCCGGGGTTCCTCCCGAAAGGGAAATTGACTTTGAATTGATCTCCTTCCAGATATCAAGCCTATTTCTAATTCTCCTTAAAGAATGTCTCTAGAAGAGCTTAAGGAATTAAAAGACTGGTTGAAAGATCTTCTAGATAACGGTTTGTATCATACATAGTATTTCCACATGGGGTGCACCAGTATTGTTCGTAATGAAGAAAGATGGTTCTCTCAGAATATGCATTGACTATAGATAGTTGTACAAGGTCAAAATAAAGAATAAGTATCCCATCCCTAGTATTGATGACTTGTTTGGCCAACTTCAATGTGCTAGTCATTTCTCAAATATAGACCTAAGATTGGGTTATCATCAGCTCAGAGTCAGAGATAGTGATATTCCAAAAAAAAGTCTTTAGAACTCGGTATAGTCATTATGAATTTGTAGATATGTCGTTTGGACTAACTAATGCTCCTGGATCTTTCATGGATTTGATAAACTAAGTGTTCAAATAGTACTTAGACTTGTTCGTTTTCGTCTTCATTGATGATATCCTCATTTACTCTAAGAGTGGGAAAGAACATGCAAGTGATTTGAGAGTTGTTGTGCAGACTCTCAAAGATTGCCAGTTAATCGCTAAGTTCAGTAAATGTTGGTTTTGGTTGCAATTTGTTGCTTCTTGGTCACAATTTATCTAGCAAAGAGATCCACGTAGATTCAGAAAAGATAGAAGCAGTGAAACAATGGCCCAGACCTACCACTACTACAAATAGCAGAAGTTTCTTAGGTCTAGCAGGTTATTAAAAAAGGTTCATGAAAGGATTTTCATCCATAGCCTCACCGTTGACTAGGTTGACTCAGAAGATGGTCAAGTTTCAATGGTAAGATGATTGTGAGAAAAGCTTCTCAATATTGAAAACTAGATTGACTACAACTCCTTTCTTGACTCTACCAGAGGGTTCAGATGCTTATGTGATCTATTGGGCTATGCATCCAGAGTTGGCCTTTGTTGTGTGTTGATGCAAAGATATAAGGTCATATATTATGCATCTAGAAGTCCTAAGGTGAACGAGAAGAACTATCAAACTCATGACCTCGAGCTTGCAGCAGTGGATTTTGCACTCAAGATATGGAGACACTAATTTTATGGTGTTCATGTAGATGTGTTCATCGATCATAAGAGCCTTTAGTATGTGTTCACCCAAAAAGATTTGAATCTTCGCCAGATAAGATGGCTTGAGTTCCTTAAGGATTATGAAGTGAGTGTGCATTATCATCTTGGAAAGGGGAATGTAGTGGCCGATGCTCTTAGTAGATTATCTATGGGTAGTGTTGAGGAAAAAAGAAAGGAGTTAGTGAAGGATGTTCACATGCTTGCTCTCTCGGGAATTTGCCTTATGAGAATAACAGACAGCGGTGTAACAGTTCAGAATGGGGCAAAATCGTCTTTGGTAGTTGAGGCTAAGGAAAATAAAGAGAGTGATCCTATCTTTGTTGATCTAAAGGGTGCAGTCAACAATAGAGAGTAGAGGTTTTCTCCCAAGGGGGAGATTGTGAACTTCACTACCAAGGTAGATTGTGTTTTCCTGGTGTGGGAGAGTTGAGGAAGCATATTCTTGTAGAAGATCATAAATCCATGTATTCTATTCTTCCAGGTTCCACTAAGATGTACCGCGATCTACGGGAAATCTATTGGTGGAATGGCATGAAGACGGATATGCTAGACTTTGTGAGTAAGTTCCCCTATTGCCAGTAAGTCAAGGTAGAACATCATAAAGTCGTAGGTATGACTCAAGAGATAAATTTCCTACTTGGAAGTGGGATGTGACAAATATGTATTTCATCACAAGGTCACCTCGTACTCGCAGACAGCATGACTCAATTTGGGTGATAGTTTATAGGATGACTAAGTCTTCTCGCTTATTGGCGGTCAAGACTACATATTTGGCAGAGGACTATGCCAAGATTTACGTTACTATTATTGTGAGGTTGCATGGTGTTTTTTCTCTATCATCTCAGATAGAGGTCCTCATTTTACCTCTAATTTCTGGAAGTCATTTCAAAAAGGTCTTGGTATTCAAGATAATCTTAGTACAATATTTCATCCACAGACGGATGGGTAAGAAGAGCGTACAATTTAGACTTTATAGGATATGTTTAAAGCTTGTCTGATCGATTTTAAAGGTAGTTGGGATGATCACCTTCCTCTTATTGAGTTTGCCTACAATAATATCTACCATTCTAGCATTCAGATGGCCCTTGATTAGGACTTTTATGGGCGTAGATGTATATCTCTTGTTGGTTGGTTTGAAGTAGGTGAAGTAGCTTTGATAGGGATAAATTCAGTCTTTATGCTATGGAGAAAGTTAAACTCATTATAGATAGACTTAAGATAGCCCAATGTTGTCAGAAATCTTATGCATATGTAAGGAGAAGGGAACTAGAGTTCCAAGTTGATGATTGGGTTTTTCTAAATGTCTCACCTATGAAAGGGTTGATGTGATTTTGAAAGAAAGGGAATCTCAGTCCTAGATATGTAGTCCCTTACAATATCTTGAAAAGGATTGCAAGGTGGCATATGCGTTCAAGTTGCAACAAAATTAGAAGCAGTGCATCCGGTCTTCCACATATCAGTCTTGAAGAAGTCCATGGGTGACCAAGCATCTATAGTGCCATTAGAGAGTGTGGCAATGAAAGATAGTCTTTCTAATGAGGATGTACTAGTTGAGATTCTTGACCGTCATATTAGAAGGTTGAGAAAAAAAGAAACGCTTAAGTCAAGGTTTTGTGGAGGAGTCAGTCCTTAGAGGGAGCTATATGGGAAGCAGAAGCAGCCATGAAAGCCAAGTATCCTTACCTTTTTCCTTCCGATTCCACTCCAGCTTGAAGTAATAGTTCCTCTTCAGTTTTCCAGTCATTCATGCGTAAATTCAGTTTTAGAATCATGTTCCCTCAGTTTGTACTTTCATTTTTAGCGTAATTGAATCTACTCAAAACTCAATTAAGTCAGAACTCATTTCTTAATTGTTCAGTTGTGGGTTTTGCCTCTCTCTCCCTCTATTTTAGCTACTTATGTCTTTATTCGAGGACGGATGTTCCCAAGTAGGAGATAATGTAACACTCTGTAGCAAGAACTGACCAAAAATTAGTTTTTCAGAAAAAACTGCAGGTCTTACCAACGGTGGCATCGACGAACCATATCCTGAACCACGGTCCATCCTGCACAATTATCGATGGGATCATAAACTCCGAAAAAAATTTCAGCCTACAAAAATTGGTTTTATGGACTTACGGTCCGTAGGTCAAACGATGGTCAGTAGGCCCTGACCGTCGATCAAGATTTGACCGTCGATTAAGATTCCCTTCAACCACTCTATGATAAGAGCTATTGATGACCAGCATGGTTCGTAGGTGGACCTACGGTCCGTAGGTGGAAAATTTGCAGCCAATTAAGGGGAAATGCAGTTGGGGCAACTTTAAATGATCATAACTCTTAGCACAAAATGAATTAGGTCTCCTATGACCTATCCACAGATAGATAATTGAATTATCTATCCATATCCACTAACCTTGCTAAAATAAGACCTTCGAGTAAAAATTCATTCCAATTTTAGTTTAGTCTTATCCTACATGCCCTCACGACGGACCCAACGATGGGGCATCGGGCGCACGACGGACCGTCAGTCCTAGCCGTCTTAAGGCCCGACAACAACCTTCTCAAGGGTTTTTTTGACCTTTCCCACTCAATTGAAACCCTAAGTTACGTTGTTTTCACCCTAGATCATCATATTTTAGTTATTCTAAGCCTAAAAGAATTTTTAAAACATATCAAAGTCAAATCATTAAATCAAAACATAGAAAATTAGAAGCAAGAGAGTAGAAAAATGCTCAAGAATCCTAGTTCAAGAACGTTTCAAGATACAGCAGTTCTAGCCCAGAAAATTAAGTATATTTATATGGAAGTCATCACCAGGTATGTGGGATTTCACTAGTGGGTTCCTTTAACCCATTGGGTCGTTAGTTTCAGTCAGGTCTTGATTCTCTTATCATGATTAAACCTAGGGTTTCTAGAGCATTGATATAACTTCATAAATATATTAAATATATGTTCCTAATAGGCTTATCATGTTACTACTCATATTATCGAATGAATTTCAAAACCCTAGCTTTGTATTTCTATAGTTCTTTAATTACACATGCTAGGTAATACAATTCAGACAGTTGAGATATACATGCCTTAGTTATAAATGCATAATTACCAGATTAATTGTTGTATTCTCAGTTTGCATGTTCATTTTCGAGCTATCCAGTATTTACATAAATTATGATATAATCACTTAATTTACAAAATTCATTAAGAGTAGCATAATACCGAGTTGGACTAGGATTTTGCATACCCAGTAGTCCCAGAACTACTAGCCAAGTAGGTTGTAAGTCCCCTCTGTTGGCAATCAGTTTAGTGATTACACCAGCATACCTTTATACCATTTGCAGGGTATATTGGTTACTCTCGAATCGGACTCCACATTTAGCTCATGTGGTTTTATTATCGTCTATTAGTAGCTCCCATAGTTCAGTCAGACTCTGTACATTGACCATTTATCAATATATTCAATTTTTTGTTTCAACATGTTATAAATTGGTCATTCCATCTAGTTAGCTGAGAAATCAGCACATCACATTCAGATTATTATTCTTGCTTTTATGATTGTCAATTATGTCTTATTTCAGCTTTATCTTACATGCTCAGTACCTTTCAAGTACTGACGCATACGTGCGGTAAATCTTCTCGTTATGTAGGTTCAGGTTCTCAGCATCCAGATCACGCATTGTTAATACTTTTTCCTTAAGTTTAGTGTGTCCAAAAGCCTTTTTGTGCTAATTTTTATGTAAGTTTATTTTTATTTTTTATAAAATCTGTCCAAAGCTGAATGGGGAGATTTTGAGCGAAAAAATCTAGAAGAGACCACCTACGGAGCTTATGACAGTCTGTCGTGCTTCTGACGGTTTGGGGGTGGCAGCGTAGTGCAGCTGCTAAAGGAAGATGGGGAAGTCTTACCAAGTGTGAGATTACAGAGCTTGTGATGGTCTGTCGTGTCTATGACGGTCCGTCCTGCAAGTTCGTCATGAAGTTCAGAAAAGTGATCCTAGTACCCATATTTCAAGAGTTGAAGTCTTTTGAAATGAAGGCCCTCGATGGACCGTTGTGCCAATGAAGTTCTGTCATACTTGCCGTCGAGGGTAATAAAGAAGAGCAACTAAAGAAATTGCATAAGTATGGGACGACGGAGTCCATGACAGTTTGTCGTGACCATGACGATCCGTCGCGAGGTCCGTCGACCCAACCGGGTTTTGGCAGATTTCCAGCACATAGAGTCTTTGTTTAATTAGATTTTTATTTTTTATAAACAGTTCAAAAATACCTCATTTTTTAGGGTTAGGCTCTTTGACGGTTAGACTCTGGATTGTTAGACATCATACTATTAGACTTTGTGTATTATTGTGAGATTTTTGATAATTATTAGATTTTTTATTATTATTGATTGTTGGTGATTAATCAAGAAAAATTTCGGATTTTACTCTTTTTCATTGAAGTAAGTACATGAATTCTTATTTGATACATTTGAATATTTTGATTATGACTATGAGTAACTAAACTCCATAACTAGGGTTGTGGGAACCATAGGCAAATAATGAAATAAAACCTAACTAAAATAACAATTCTAGAATGGTGTCTTGCATGTATTAATAATTCTTTCTCTTAGAAGTATTTTTAACGGATGGCCAACGTTAGAACTCGTCTTAATGCTACTTGCAAGACCAAGTAGGTAGATAATAGGAAAAGAATTATCAACATAGATTTAATATATACTATCTAATAGGCTAGTATTGATTGGTACGAGGTAATAACTTGGTCAAATATCGAATACAATGCTTAATATGAGGTAAAGATAAGGGTTAGGAAAGCAACACACGTAGCCGGACCAAGGTGCGGAGTGATATTTTCTAGATGCCAGACCAAGGATTTAGAAATACATAAATTATCACTTTGCATGCAAGATACTAGGAAAGAATTGTTATATTTAGAATTATCTAGTTATGAACTGTGGGGAACACGTAAACCTTTGTTACTTTGATTAATTGATTAATATCCAACCTTCAAAGTTGTTAAGTGTCTGTTTCAATTGCGTTAGTTATTTTCATTCATTAAGTATTAGAAACCCCCCTCTTATTGTTTTTTACTTTCCAAGGAAGTCATTGACCAAACAATAGTAATAACAGGTTGAAGTTAAGTCTAGACTATTTTCCTCGTGCGAGCGATCCAAACCTCACTAGTTTGGTTTTTTACTTGACACGACCACTTTACTTCTTATTTGAGAAGTAAGTTTGAGCATATCAAAATTTGGCGCCGCTGCCGAAGATTATAGCTTTTAGATTAACTTGAACTTATTACTATAGTTTAGTTGATATTTTCTTGATTTTACTTTGTTTTATTGTTTTTGATTTTTTAAGAACTATCCTTCTTGTATGACAAATACACAGAGAGGAAGAGAACCATTGTTTCCCTATGATCATGAATTAGAGCGTACACTATGCAATATAAATCGAAACTTGGGAATAAATGATGATGATCCGAACCCAGAACATCCCATCTCCGGTTGATGTTCATGGTCAGATGTTACCCGATGCTCCGGGTGAACAACAGCAGAGGGGAAAAAATCTCGTTGCATGACCCCAAGCATACTACAGAGTCGATGATAACATAGAAGACTCGGATGGGCCACTGGTTTTGCCTCCTCTTCCCACAAGCCACACCTTTGTGGCAACTAGTAACCTGATTCAAATTCTCACTGCCAGAGGTTTGCTTTAAGGGATACCTTATGAGGATCCACATGGCGATAAAGCTAAGGTAAGGGAAGTGTGTAAAAGTTGTGTAGGGAGGCCTGATTTGGATTTAGATGTAATAGGTCTCAGAGTGTTTCCTCTCTCACAGACGGAAGAGGCTTCTATGTGGTTCACTGAGCTCCCACACAACTGAATCTTCACTTATAACCAACTAAGGGATTTCTTCTTAGCACACTACTATCCGGTCTCCAAGAAACTAAACCACAAAGACAGAGTGATTAACTTTGTGGCACTACCAGGAGAGGCAGTTAGTAGTTCTTGGGACAGATTAACCTCATTCTTGAGGAGTGTTCCAAATCACCGTATATATGATGATTCATTAAAGGAATACTTCTATCGGGGACATGATGATAACAATAAAGCGGTGTTGGAAACTATAGCAGGTGGATCTTATGGGTAGTGTCCTTATGCTGAGATCACTGAAAAATTAGAGAAAATCTCCTGGAATAAAAAAACATGGAGTACTAGAAATTCTGATACAGGGAGAAACACCTTCGCAGTGCAGTCCACTTCCAACCCAGCCACAGATGAGATTCGTGAAGAAATGTCTCAGATGAGAACCGAGATTGGGTTAGTACTAAAACATGTCACTGGGGTGCAGGAAAGATAAATGTAGTCAACTACTTGGCTAAACCACCACCACCTAATAATGAATGCTATTATGCGGAAGACGCTTATGCAGTAAATGAGCGGACGAGGGGTTTCCGACAAAGTACCCAAGGCTCAAATCAGGAAAATTGGTGCCAAGGTCAAGGGAACAAAGTTCGGAACTATGGTAACTACAACTGTGAGGGTCATTATGTCCGAGATGGAAAATACAACCGCGACAACAACTTCAACAGGGGTAACTATGCTAATAGAAACGGCAGGAATGGGCCCTATGTCCCTCCTCAAAATTGTGAGGTTACTACAAGGAATGGTGGAGATAGTATGGCGCAAGTTGAGGATATGTTGCACAAAATGATTAGGAGGTTCGATGCTAGTGATTAACACATTAAAGAGTTGAGGTGTAATTTAGATAGTATTGGGCAAAAAGTTGATACACATGTAATTTCGATTAAGCAGATCGAGTTGCAAATGGCCCAATTATCTGCGACACTGAACACACGGCAACAAGGAACTCTGCCTAGCAACACTGTGCAAAATACAAAAAATGATGCGCAATGTATGGCAATCACTACTCGGGGTGGTAGGCAAACCATTGACCCACCTATGCCGTCTACTAAGGAAAATATGAGAAAGGGTAATGACAATGTGGTAAAGGAAAAGATGCAGAAGTACCTATGAAGGTAATTCCCATGCCTAGGCCCCACCATATTTCCCTCAGTGATTAGTGAAAAAGACCGAGGATGGTAAATACCGGAGTTTCATAACAATGTTGAAGCAGCTTTCTATCAATGTCCCTTTGGTAGAATATCTAGAACAAATGCCCGGTTATGCCAAATTTATGAAAGATCTGGTCACCAAGAAAAGATCGGTCATTTTTAGGATGATGATAGACTGCAACATTGTAGTGCTATTGCTACCAGATCCCTCATACAGAAGAAAGCAGATCCGGGTGCGTTCACTATTCCTTGTACAGTTGGGTCATTACATTTTGCGAAAGCATTATGTAATGTAGGGGCAAGCATAAATCTCATGCCCCTCTAAATTTAGAAGAAGTTGGGTTTGGGGGATCCAAAACCCACTGTGATGCGGCTAATGATGGCTGATCAGACAGTGAAAAGACCTATAGGGATTCTCCATGATGTGCTAGTAAAAGTGGTGTCATTCATCTTTTCGGCTGATTTTTTTATTCTTGATTGCAAAGGTTATTTTGAAGTGCCTATTATTCTTTGGAGGGCATTCCTTGCTACAGGTAGAGCCTTAGTTGATATGGAGAAGGGACAAATGACATTTTGGTTGAATAATGAAGATGCGACCTTTAACATTTGTGGGACCATGAGGCAGAGTGGTGAGCTCCAAATGGTATCTGCCATATCCCACAAAGAAAAGATGAAGAAGGAGAATGAACAAAAAAGTGCAAAACAAGAGTTTAGGGTTGGGGATTTGGTGCTTGTAGACAGTTTTGGGGTGCCTTGTCTTCCGGGCAAGCTCAAGTCCAAATGGACTGGCCCTTACTTGATTACCCAAGTATTCCCTCATGGAGTAGTTGAGTTAAAAGAAAAGGAGGGAGCGCGGTTTAAGATGAATAGAAAATGAATAAAACTCTATTTTGAGCATAAAGCTCGGGGAACGAAGTGATAGAGGCATACCATCTTGATAAAGTCTGAGTAATCAAGTGTCGCCAATCATGCCGCGACATTAAATCAGGCGCTTGTTGGGAGGTAACCCAATACTTATAGTCTTTTTAGTAATGGTAGCATTTTTCTGCTAATGGGTTTTTAAATTTGCTGGCACATCACCATGAAATTCTGCAGAAAATAACTCTGCAGTAGCCACTGACGGATGAATCGACGGACCGTTGCGCCTGCGACAGACCATTGTATGCCTCCGTTGTACTAGGTATGTTTTTTATGTTATTTTCAAACTAGGGCACACACGACGGACCCAACGACGGTCCGTCACAGCTGAGATGGATCGTCGTCAGGGAGTCGCTAAGTCATTAATAAGTCGTACCCGACCCGACCAGGCTGGAGACTTTTTCAAAATCAGCCCATTTAAAATCCCCCAAACCTTAATTTCACCCCATTCCTTCATTATCCCCCCATTTCCCTCTCTTTTCAACATCCACATTCTCTCCCACGATCATTGTCCCCCCCCCATAATTCTCAAAAGCCCTAAAATGGTTCATCAACTAGTCGGAGTTGCTGCTGTGGGTGTCTGCCTGACCACTGAGTACTTGTCCATTTGTTTTTCTCCAATTCTATGGTATGTGTATCTAATTTCTACTCATATATCTTGAATTTTTGTTTATTAGTTAGTATTAGCTTAGTTCTTAGTCATATTTTGTTTCTTCTATACGATTCTGTCTAACCTAGGTTAAAAATGTTCGAAATTGCCATGTTTACAACCCTAGATATGGGTGCTTTTGCATTACTAGTTTCGTAGGTAGTTGGGTTAGACAAATGTATGTCCTACACACTACAAGTTCAATTTTGGGTTCTTCGGGAATGAATGGGGTACACCATTTCTGTCACTGATCTACAGAACGAGACCCCGATGACGAACCGTCGTGCCCACGACAAATCGTCGTAGGGTCCGTTCCAAAAGCCCTAACTCCCCTTTGTCCATTTTTTTCTAAGTGTCCTTCAACATACACATGTGACGGACCGTCATACCCATTATGGTCCGTCATGCACAACCGTTCTGGTTGTGAGAGACCTTGTTTCTACGGGTCTCTCACTTTTTCTAGGTGTCCTTCAACGGACACATGTGACGGACCGTCACACCCACGACGGTCCGTCCTTCATGACCGTCATGAAAGTCAGAGACCCCTCTCCTATCGGTCTCCATATTTTTTGTAAGTGTCCTACGACGGACACCTATGACGGACAGTCATACCTGTGACGGTCCGTCCTTCACACACCGTCATACTAGTCAGAGACTCTCCTTAATGGTTCTCCATATATACACAGTCTAAGTAATACAAGAGGGACCCCATGACGGTCGGTCATAGCCACGACGAGCCGTGACCAGGCCCGTCGTGTGTCACTGTTTCTATAGCAATTACATACTATTTTCAATATTTTGTTTAGTATGGTTTTGCTTATCTTGTTTTCCACTACTCGTACTAATATTGATCCTTTGTAGGTACTATCGACTGTGGCACCCAAGCAAGACCAAATCTACGCACGCGGGCGATCGAAGTCTGTCGCCCCGTTTGCCCGCATGGTCATTGGCTCTGATGATGAGCGTGACCCTGAGTATGTGCCCCTAGGCACTTCCACCACATCCCGTGCTGCATGTGCTCCCAGAGAGACACCCAAAAAGGTGGCGTCCGCCGCAGTCACTGTCTGCCAGTCTTATGAGAAGCGCACACTGATCGGCATACCCTCTGGATCAGCCACAAATGAAGAATGAGCGTCTGGCTCCTTATGAATATCCTGGTCGGAGGAAGCCTCCAGCTCTGCTGAGGTTCCCGCACACGCCACCGCTGCAGCATCGGCCTCGTCTGATGAGGCTGACAGTTCAGAATCTACATCTGGCTCACCAGCTCAGGTCCCCACCGCAGCCACTGACCAGCCCAACCAGTAGTGTGTCGACGAGAAATTTCAAGTCTACTACGACACCAAGTTCCCGACTGATAAAGGAGTGATAACTCGAACACTCACCTTGGAGCGGTGGGTCTTTACAGGGAGCCTCCCGACGATGCCTGAGATCCACAATCTCTTCACCAGGCATCGCTTGGTGTGGACAGCACATCCGTTGGGATGTTACAGTGTAGAAATAGTCCGAGAGTTCTACGCATCCTACATACCGACCCTCCGATCGCAGATAGATAGGCGGGATGCCCCCGCTAAATAGGCCCCAATAGAGCAGGTCCGAGTACGGGGCATACATGTTGACATTTCCATGCCCGCCATCCGCCGGTTTTTATACGGAGAGGGTGTTGATGCTACTCGGAACCCCCTCACTTTCGAGTTCGACTACCACTGGAAGATAGTTAAAGATAGACAGTTCCTGCGCGAGCCATCACTTTGAGAGACCACAAAGAGGTGGATGGCCCTGCACCTGTCAGTAGATGGATAGGGTGCTGATTGGGTAAGTGAGCCAAAAGGGGGCCATCAAGAAGGTCAACCTCACTTTCACGGCGAAGTTCTTCTGGCTGCTTGTCCGTCACTGCATTTCCCCCACAGCTGCTGATAATATCGTTACATGGGATCGAGCAGTGTTGATGGAGGCGATGATAGCCAGGTTTGAGGTGGACTTCGCGTGGCTTCTACAGGTAGTCATGCACGAGAGGGCATTCAATGTCACTACTACTTACCCTTTCCCGTGCATGATTTTCGCTCTCTGCAGGTCCGTAGGTGTGCCTATATGGCACGTAGATCAGCTCAAGACCCCGTAGGGTACTATTGATGTTGGCCTCATCAGAGACAAGGCCAATGAGTTGGCTCCACGCAGAGGGCCCCGTCCAGAGATGCACCCACTTGCTGATGATCTTGCTGATATAGTAGCCCAGGCCCGCACGTCTACACAAGAGGCGTCCACTGACACTACCCCGGTCGAGTCTATCCCGGGTTGTAGCACTGCCCCGAGATCCTCTCGCACAGCCTCTTTACGGCACTGGTCCCACTTTCTAGGGTCCAAAAATTGGAGGCACAAATGGCTACACTTCTAGATCATATCTAGCCGTGGATGCAGAAGTCAATTACTGAGTCATAAGAGCATCTAGAGCGAAAATGGTACAGCATACAGAGCAGAGATCGCTGAGGTTAACCAACGCTTGGACGCCTTTAAGTTGAGGGTACTAGCCCGACCAGCCCCTTAAGTGGACGTGTGGACTCTTCTGGCTGCAGTTGACAGTCTTCGTGCAGATATCGACACGATATTAGAGGCTAGGGTGCCGGAGTCTGAGGCCCCTTCTGTCGAGTCTGCTGAGGACACAGTGCTAGCAGCCCTATTCGCCACCTCCCCGTCGAGAGAATGCCAAGAGGCATATGGGTCGAGCAGAGGACGAGGTGCGAGCATGGAAGAAGGAGCGCCGAGAGATGAAGGCTGCGAGGAGAGCCTCACTTGCTTAGCAGGAGGCGCACCAGATGCGAGCATCAGAGTTAGCGGCTGGGGCGTCTAGCTCCCGTACTATGGAGATAGGAGGAGGCACTACTGATAGTGTGGTTGTTGCTGAGGACACTACTGAGGGTTTCCAGATTGTAGAGGACGTGGGTTCCGGGGAACCGCACCCACCATCTTGCTGATCGACGGCGCTTTGCGCCACATGTTTTCTTCACCTACCACTCTAGTATTTAAATTTTTATGCATTGGGGAAAATTGCATGATTTTTTGTTGGGGGTGGGGTAAATGGAAAATGAGTGTTAGGGTGAAGTCTGAGTAGCGCAATTCACTATCCTCTTTTGGGGTTTTCTTGCCTGTGTTCTTTTTCACCAAAAGACTGATTACTTTTTCTGTTGAACCGGCATGTGTATATCTTTTGTACATAGTTTAATTATGGAGCTTGATGGCTAAAATGATATCCTGATAAACTTAAAAATGATGCATGACTAGGCATAGTAACTGATAATTGTGTGGCACTAAACATAACATAGAGTTCCACCATTGCATTACACTAAGTCTTAAATTCAAACTAGGTGACTGATAATCTGGTACAGTGATGACATGTCAAGTGAGTGTGAGGAAAATTCGAATAAGTCCACTATTGGTACTGAGCTAGAACTTGCCTGGTTAGTCCTGCTAAAAGTAAGCTGTAATAGACAATTAGGAAAGGATCATAGGCCCTTATTCAATATAGCCCATCTTTAGCCTAAATAGAAGAAAACCAAATGAAATTTATCCTTCTTTTATCCAAATGATCTGAGCTTAACAATAGACCTTTCTTTTTCACCCCAACCGATCTTTTGTAGCAACAATGTGTTGGCCCTAGTCCCTCCTTGGACATGTGCACCTCAGCTTATGCCAAAAGTAGAAGTTGAGGATGGCTAATGTAGTAAACAACTTTCGTATGGCCCTGATCCAACTTTGGGTATTGTGTACCTTGACTCATGGCAAAACAATGAGTTGAGGGTGGCTATTATGAGGAATACTCTGGAATGTGGGGTTAAAAGAACAAATAGACAGAAAGAACAAAAGTAAAGTGACTCAAGAATTATATGAAAGAAAAGTAAAGAAAAAGAAAAATATACCAGAAATAAAATCAAGAAAACAAGAGAGTCACATACACAAATGAAGAAACAAGAGAAAATAGCAAGGTGAAAGAATATGGGAAACAGGGCATGATAAAATGATAGAAAGTGGAAGGTTTAGATGATATGTCAAGGAGGGGAAAAAGTCCCTAATGTATACCTAAATATACTCTACCTGACCCTGAGCCTATGTTACAAGCTAAGAAAGTCCTATCGTGATCCTAAGGGTTGTATAGCGAACTTAAGGCAGTGAAAATAAGGGCAAGCTTATGGAAATAGGTATGAATGAGTGTGACTTTGTTAAGAGAGCGAGTGTTGAAAATTAATCCTTATACTCAAATTGAAATCATTGTGTGAAAAATGAGGATTTTTTTAAGTGAGGACACTAGTTGCAATACCGGATTTGTTAGCACCTCAGAGAGAAATTGAAGAGGATAGGTGTTAGTGCATAGTGAGTCTGTGTCATGTTCTGATCCCACATAGTTCAAGCCTAATAGTGATAGCATGCATTGATTTTATAAGATTAATCGGGATTGATAGTTAAATGATTGTAAAGGATGAAACATGGATACTATTGTACAAAGATGTTGTATTCAGTCATAGTGCGTCGCTTGAGGACAAACAACGAATTTAAGTTGAGGGTGTTGATATACCGTGGTTTCACGGTATTATTAATACTTTTTCCTTATGTTTAGTGTGTCCAATAGCCTTTTTGTGCTAATTTTTATATAAGTTTCTTTTTATTTTGCACGAAATCTGTCCAAAGCTGAATGCGGAGATTTTGAGCGTAAAAATGTAGAGGAAACCACCTACGGAGCTTATGATGGTACATCGTGCTTGTGACGGTCCATAGGTGGCAAAGTAGTGCAACTGCTGAAGTAAGATTGGGAAGTCTGACCAAGTGTGGGGTTACGGAGCTTGTGACGGTCCGTCGTGTCTATGACGGTCCGTCTTGCAGGTTCATCATGAAGTTCAGAGAAGTTATCCAGTACCCATATTTCAAGAGTTTAAGTGTTTTTAAATAAAGGCCCTCGACGAACAGTTGTGCCTATGACGGTCCGTCATACTTGCCGTCAAGGGTAATGAAGAAGAGCAAATGAAGGAATGGCATAAGTATGGGACGAAGGAGTCCATGACGGTCTTTCGTGACCATGACAATCCATCGTGATGTCCATCGACCCAGCCGCGTTTTCGCAGATTTCTAGCAAATAGAGTCTTCGTTTAATTAGGTTTTTATTTTTTATAAATAGTTCGAATAACCTCATTTTTGAGGTTAGACTCTTAGATGGTTAGACTCTTGATTGTTAGACATCGTACTATTAGGATTTGTGTATTAGTGTGAGATTTTTGATAATTATTAGATTTTTTATTATCATTGATTGTTGGTGATTATTGGTGATTAATAAAGCAAACTTTTGGATTTTACTCTTTCTCATTGAAGTAAGTATATGAATTCTTATTTGATATATTTGAATATTGTGATTATGATTATGAGTAACTAAACTCCATAACTAGGGTTGTGGGAACCATAGGCAAATAATGAGATAAAAGCTTACTAAAATAACAATTCTAGAATGGTGTCTTGCATGTATTAATAATTTTTTCATTTAGAAGTCTTTTTAACGGATGGCCAACGTTAGAACTCGCCTTAATGCTACTTGCCGGACCAAGGAGATAGATAATAGGAAAAGAATTATCAACATAGATTTAGTATATACTATCTAATAGGCCAGTATTGATTGGTACGAGGTAATAACTTAGTCAAATATCAAATACTATGCTTAATATGAGGTAAAGATAAGGGTTAGGAGAGAAACACACGTAGCCGGACCAAGGTGCGGAGTGAGAATTTCTAGATGTCTGACCAAGGATTTAGAAATACATAACTTATCACTTTACATGCAAGATACTAGGAAAGAATTGTTATAGTTAGAATTATCAAGTTATGAACTTGGGGGGACACGTAAACCCTAGTTACTTTGATTAATTTATTAAAATCCAACCTTCAAAGCTGTTAAGTGTCTCTTTCAATTGCGTTAGTTATTTTCATTCATTTAGAATTAGAACCCCCCCCCCTTTATTATTTTTTACTTTCCAAGGAAGTCATTGACCAAACAATAGTAATAACAGGTTGAAGTTAAGTCTATACTATTTTCCTCGAGGGAACGATCTCAACCTCACTAGTTGGGTTATTTACTTGACACGACCGCGGAGCGTATCACTGGTTCAGCAGATTCAGTAGTGAGTCCTCATTCTCCGAAGACAACAATTATGAGTTTCATTTCAGTCTTTCGTCATTAAGTTTCATTTTTTGCTAGATTATATTAAGGATTTTCCCAGTAGTTGAGGCTCTTTTAATACATAGTTAGATTCAGCTTAGTATTTAGTTAATATTTCTTTTGTATTAAACTCATTCTTTTCAAATATCTCAGTTACAGAATATGGGTATTCCCCATCTTTTGATTTCAAGTATGATTTATCTTCCGCAACAGATTATTATCTTTAATATGCTCATGATTATGCCAGCAGGATTAGCTTGGGATCAGTTGTTGTCCTAGGTTCCCTGTCCGCGTCTCGGGGGTATCTCGGGGCGTGACACCACCTTCTTTTGGTGTAGGGTTTCATGACACCAGATTCCACAATTAGATCATGTGTTCTATGTCTATAAAGTCAAATGTTCTCGAAATTAAAATAAAGTAATAAAGTGAACACTAACTAGGTTGACTAGAGGGTTTTGACTTAGTCTATGTAAGGGTATGAGATTCTACCTATACACTGCACTAGTTGGCCTTGAGGGAAGTCCTAAGACATTATTCCTATTTTCATATGAAGTAATGATATGCATATGTTGACTTTACATGTTGATGAACTCATATGACTTTAGTTTCACTTATCAACATTTTATTGGTCTATATTTCTAAACATGATGATAATTACTCCTGATGCTAATTTATATGAGTTAGACATTACTTGTGATGCTTTGTTTGGTTTACTTGGTTGAGTGGGGTTATGGTACATTACTTGGTAATTGCACTTGTAAGCTTGGGGTTATGAGTAAGGGTATTGCATATGTTAAAAATCTATGTACTCTAATAAATGCTTTGTTTCTATTACATGATGTTGGAGGTGCTTTGGTTATTGGTTCTAATATTCTACTACAAATATTAACTTGACTCTATTTGATTATGTTGGTCTTGTGTTGTATATTGTCTTATGTTGAGGGATATATGATCATTGTCTTATATGTGTTCTTGGTCGTGCATAAGATTTTTCAAAGTAACTTTGCGTGGTTTTTAACAAATGTCCCTTTAAGCATGATTTAAAACATTATATGTGCATATGTTTCCATAGTTAGTACAATTGTATGTACTAACCCATTTCCTTTATATTTCTGCAACAATGTATGTTTGGGCCTTTAAAAAGTTAGAAGGCCTATTGCAAGAATACTTGAATATTCCCCATGTGTTTTGTAAATCTTTACAATTTGAGGTTGATGCCACTGTCTAGATACTTGATGTTGTTATTCTGTAAAGACAATTAGTTTCCTTATTTTACATTTGAAGACTATATATGGATTTTTGTTGTATGAAGTATGGGCTATGCCAAAATGTTGTACTCCGGTTTAGCTGGTTTAATGTGAGATGATATATTAGACTAACTTCCGATGTGTTATGCACATTGTGTAAATGAGAAGCCAATGTAAGCTTCCTAAGCGAGGAGGCTAAGTGAACTCGATATGTATATATGATTTGTAAGCGAGAGTTCTATGTATACCTCATTGTGTATACAATGTTTTTATTTTTCTGTATTTTAAAACCTATGAAATGTAATGAAGAATTCTAAGAGGCTATTCTTAGTCCTTTTTGAGGACAACGGCGTCGATTACGTCTAGGAGGTGCTCGCCAATCGTGACAGTCTATGCCATGATTCTTGCGATTCCACTTTTGTTTTGGTAGCTGAGTTTAGATTGCCCTCTATAAAAGGGCCATTGATATAGTCCATCTCAATTCTTGTAGCGTCCAAAAACTGCCCTATGCTCAAATTCTGCATAAGAAAAGAAGACAAAAACATTCCATGGATGTTTAGGTTTCTTGAAAAAATTTACACACAAATATAAGATTATATTTAATATCGGGGGATGAAAAGGTATTTAAAAGGTGAATATTTTCTTAAAGCATCTAATTGAATATTACCAGCGTCAGTTATGAATTTTTTTATCGTTACCCATGGTTATTTTTTCAGTCTTGGTGTAGTCATCTAAACTGTAAATTCTTATAAGTCAGTAGTCACATGAAGTGACGCCCTAAAATCATAAATCAATGGCATTTAAGCATAGTTTTCTTTAGCTTCAACTTGTTATGAGAGAAATAAAGACATACATTGACAATATGCCCAATACAACCACATAACTAGCAAACTGAATGATGCACTGAGGAGGTGCACGTGTGCGCCAATTTGTGCGGGCGGGTGATGCAAGTTGTTATCTAGAGCTTTGCACACACAATGGTTGACATTACTTATGGTTGTGTGGTGTAAAGATTGATGGGGAAGACCGTTGCGCCATAACACTTGTGGTTGATGTTTCTTTTTGAGGTTCTTTATGTTCAATGACCTCTTTGTTGAGAAGCTTTATATGCAGGTCTTCATATAAAATAGGTGCATTTCTTGTTTGGATAGCAGCAGAAATTGAATCATACACATGTTAAGACATTGACTTTTTTTACTCTAATTTTATAGTATAGAATAGGAGCTCATGTAGTTGCAAGTTTGTCCGTACTATTCTTTAACTCTTGAAGATATGCAGTCATACCATGATAGTTTTTTGTGATTCTCGATAAGGGGTTGTGAATACCAAAATTCTGCGTATGAGATTTTTTGGCACAAGTAATGTAGTTCATCCCACTCTTCTATGGAGGTTGAAGTCTTTATCACTGCAGAGGTGATTGGTTGGTTGACAGGTGCCATTACATCATTCCCAATTAGTTGGTCATGTCCTAAACATATTTTGTACTTAGGATTAGGTACCTCTGAATAACTCTCTTGGACAGTCTTAGAAGGTGCTGTCATAGTTGAATCTACATAATCATAATGGTTCTGGCCTAACATGAGAGATTAAACTTGAGCCATTTAAATAAAACAATTGCTTGGACATGTAAGTTCATGGGTAGTCACGAGCGTGGGTTAAATTGAACCACGTGGGTAGTTGTAACTTCTATTAGCTTCTAATAGCCAATAATAATCTAAAAACAAAAAAATCATTTTTTTAAAGAAAAGGAAAAATCAGGAAAATTTCCTAAGTTTGTGAGGCGAGTTTTGGTCATTTTCAAATGGACATAACATTAGCTCATAATTAGTTAGAGTCAGCTCTTTTTATGGGTGGAAAGCTCTTGGAATGATCTTTCTAAATCCACTAAGTTAGTACGATTTTTATATTGTATGATGGAGATATAACTTTAAAAAATTTGGCTTTTGTAGTGAGGAAAGTCCAATTCTTGATTTTATTCAGGGTAAACTTCTCTTTTCACCCTTCAATTTATTGATATTTTTATGAGTTCATTTAGGGTAAAAATAAGTTAGGATTCAGAATAGAAAGGTTATTTACCCATAGATCTTGAGAAGAGAAAAGAGAATAAGAAAGAAAAGATCAATAGTTCATAAAGAACGCCCACATCTTCGAGTGGAATTCATCGCGGGTGGTTCCTATTAAGGTATGTGAGATCTTGTTGTGTTGGGTTCGTTTACCCATGCAATAACTTTTTTAATTTAAGGAATGTTTAGTAAATTGAATGATGAAAAGTGTTGTTCTGAAGAACATTATTGAAATATTGTTTGTAAAGTTTTTATATGCCTTAGGTTTATTAGATTCGTGTTTTTGGGTTGTTTTTTGTGTCTATTCTATTGGGTATTAATGTTATTAGTTACCCTAAGTGATTGGAGAAAGTTTCACTTAAGTTTATAAGGCTTAGAGATGAAAAATAGAGAAGAGTAGTTCAAATACCGGTCTGACGGGACCTGGGGCACCGCGCTTGCAAAAGCCCTTGAGTAGAGCCTTTGGCTATCAGGTTCTAGCGGTCCACACCTCTTAGAGCACAAAGGACGCCTGTAGACCCCGTTCTTTCCCCATCTTTTCGTACTAGTTCCTAACTGATGTACCCTCATTTCTTAGTTTATGCTAACGCTGTATGATACATCTGAACATCATGAAATCATCCATAAACATAAGATCATGAACCTTGAATCCATAATTCAATTAAAACAAAGTTAAGATCGAAATCAAAGAAGATAAGTGTCAAGCGTAAGAGTTAAGAAACAAGTAAAAGTAAGTTCTTACAAGTTTTCAAAAGTCTTAAACAAAATTTTAACTTTATTTTAAGTCTCAAACTACAAGTTGAGCATAGAGTAATGAGTGGACTAAAATTCTCAAAAGTTCTAAGGGAACTAACTAAACCCTAAGAGCTAAGTTGGAAGTTAAGCAATTAGTAAAGATTTTAGTTTATTACGCAAAAGTTAAAAGGGAACTAATCTCTAAGAGTAACAAATGTTTTTTCATTTATTGCAGGAAAAGAAGCTTGACTTCCAACAAAACCTTTGGCTAGGTTTAGGTTAGATGAAACAATGATTTCCAAGAAAGCTTTTAAAAGCTATTTTTGAGCAAATTGCTTCAAAGTAGAGAAGAAGTTGTTTTTAAAACATATGAACTATGTATTTTTGGAGTAGTATTGAGCATCGATATGGGGACGCGAATTCATATTATCTCAATCCCCCAAAAAACATGTAGCCTACATGGACAAATGAAGGGTCATACATTTTAGATGATTCCTTAATGCTTTTTAAATACACTAGTGGATCCACTTAGTAGTTTAGGTTATATTGTGACAACAAGGTATAGGAAGGTTCTCTTGCAATGTGAGGTAAGACGTTGTACTATTGTTTAGGCATATAATGATGGTTGTCACATAAGTATACTTTTTTTATGTATAAATAAAGTTAAGTTTGTTATTGTATTTTCATTAACGAACTAAGTTATTTATAATGTTTTACAAATATTTAAATATATCGCATGTGTTTTGATTGACTTATATATCTACATTGAGTTGAGTATTCATGAATTGAGCATGGCCAAGATATGTTAATCTTATTCTTTTCATGTTGTAAGTTGTTATGTAGCATTTCAAATATCATACTCGTATATTTAATGTATTGATGAAAATTGGTGTGCATCATCTTATGATGCAAATGAAGGTATTAAGGATCAGCATCATCCATTGCCTCGTTAATCAATTTTAGCATTCATCGTCAAGGATGAGCATCTTTGCATTTTGACGTACACTTTTATTCACTTTATAGTATTTAATTTATAGGATGTTGACCCAACATTCATATTTGTATTGTAGAGGCTTCATAGACAGTAAGATAGTCAGTTTTAGTCTTTTATTTCTATATTTAAATTATTTTTAAGAGACTTAAGTTCTAGTTTAGACAAACTATTATTCCTTTAAGTTATATCATCGAGATAGTTTTATTTGAGTTAGGTTTTTCACTTAGCTAAGTAATCAAGGCGAAGGGTTGGCTAAGGACCAGCAATGGTCATTGAGTGCTAGTCACGTCCAGGGTGTATGGTCAGGAAGCGACAAACTTTGTATCAGAGCCAGAGTTCAAGAGTCCTAGGGAGTCTATGAAGTTGTTTCTGTAGAGTTTTAGTCATCAGTGTGAAGCTTGTGACATTTCTAATT
This sequence comes from Solanum lycopersicum, assembly GCF_036512215.1. Taxonomy (NCBI): domain Eukaryota; kingdom Viridiplantae; phylum Streptophyta; class Magnoliopsida; order Solanales; family Solanaceae; genus Solanum; species Solanum lycopersicum. Next base: position 20,344,285 of record NC_090811.1, on the reverse strand, counting down.
CGGAGGCTACTTTGGGAATTTTTCAATATTTACATATTCCTTTTTCGTGAGTTAGATTTTATCTCTAAAATTCTCTCACTAATTCATTCTGGCGCGTGTTGCAGATAACTATGCCTCCAGAAAGAGAAACACAAGGTCGCCCAGCGAGGAGAAATATTGAACCTCAAGAACAAAAGTCAATGCACCTAAATTTGAACCTCAAATGGAAGTTACCAATATTGAGTTCTGCGAGGCTATATGGATTCTAAGAAAAGAAGTGACTAACCAAGTTAGGCAAAAGAGAGGATCTCGACAAGAAGAGGCTGACACCTACAGAATTTTGGAGTTCTACATAATTAATCCCCCATGTTTTTCCGGTTCGAGCAATATTGGGAATTCGTCGAACTTTGTTGAAAAGTTGAAGAATGTTTTCAATGTGATGCATGTTATTAATATTGAGAGGGTCGATCTAGAAGCATACCAAATCAAGGACGTGATTATGATTTGGTTCTACAAATGGAAGGAGGCATATATAAGTGTGCACCACATCAGAGTTGGGCTTGTTCTTAAAAGGCTTTCTTGAGACATTTCTTTCACCGAGAACTAGAGGAGGAAAAGGTGCTGGAGATTCTTACTCTGAAACATGAATCCTTAAGTGTTCATAGGTATGGGTTGACGTTCACCCAACTGTCTCTGTATTCTCCTGAGATGGTTAAGGATATGAGGTGCCGAATAAGTTTGTTTGTCGCTGGTTTATGTCATGCATCTAGTAGATAGGGTAGAGCTGCAAGGCTCACAATTACATCGACATATCATAATTGATGATCTGTGTGAAACAAGTTGAAGAGGAGAAGTTAAGGGATAGAGATGAGTGAAAGAATAAGATATCCAACATTAGAATGAGTTTCGGCAGCAGAAAGGTGGATCGAATCGTCAACCATTTCAAAAACAAAAGGGGCATGCACCATGATTTTCTAGTGCACCTGCGCTTAGAAACATAAGTGAGTATAATATCCAAAATTCATAGAACTTCAACGATAGAACAACTCAGTCCAAAAATAGTGTTGCACAAGGTGGTAGTCAGGATCATGTTTATGGTTGATGTGGTAGAAATCACTCTGGTAAGTGTCGTGATGGACATTCAGGTTGCTTCAAGTGCGGCCAAGAGGTTCACTTTGTGAAAGAGTGCACTAAGAATAAGTACGGTGGTGGAAATCTAGGCAACATAGGCCAATCTTCATCAGCTGCTCCACCAAAATTGGTTGCATCTAGAGGAACTACTTCCGTCATTTGCGGAGCAGCATATCGCCTTTATGGAATCACTAGCCGCCAAGAGCATGATATATTAGACCAAGGAGAAAGTTTATATTTTCTACTTATGTTGCAAATGGGTTTGAGATTCTTCCTAAGAAACTTTGTTAACATTTCTGTGTTTGTAGACCTTTTGTAGAGTATATTCTAGAGGAAAGATTCTATTATGATTGTTTTATTTCTATCAATCATAATAACACCATTGTTGATCTAGCCGATTTAGACATGGTAGATTTTGATGTCATTTAAGGTATGGACTGACTTCATGTGTGTTATACATCAATAGATTGAAGTATTTGAGTTCTCAAGTATCATATTCCTAATAAACAAATCAAAGAGTCGAGTAGTAGTTCAGTAGTGCCTAAGGGGCATTTCATTTTGTACATTAAGGCAAGAAATGTTTTTTCAAAGATATGTATCTACCAATTAGACCAAGTTAATGATTAAAGTTTTGAGGTACCCTCCCTTCAATTAGTTCCTATAGTAAAACAGTTTCTATAAGTCTTTCCTATTGATCCCCTGAGTCCCTTCTTGGAGAGAAATAGACTTCGACATAGATATCGTACCAGATACTCGTGCTATATCTATTCCACCATATAAAATAGAACCTGCTGAGTTAAAAGAGTTCAAACAATATCTAAAACATCTATTAGATAAAGGTTATATTCTACCATGTGTCTCTTCTTGGGGCACTCCGGTCTTGTTTATAAGAAAGAAGGATAGTTTGCTTAGGATGTGTATAGACTACCACCAATTGAGTAAGGTTACCATTAGGAATAAGTATCTTCTATAAAGGACTGATGATCTTCTCCACTAGCTTCAGGGTGTTTACTTCTACTCTAAAATTTATCTCAAATCAGGCTACCATCAGTCGAAAGTCAGATAATGTTATGTTCCAAAGAGAACCTTTAGAATATGAGCAATATGTGTTTTTGGTGATGTCCTTTGGATTGACCAATGCACCTGCACCACTCATGTATATCATTAATAGTGTCTTCAAACCTTATCTAGATGTGTTTGTTATAATCATCATTGATGACGTACTAATTTATTCAAGGAATGAAGACTATTATGCTAGTTACCACAGGGTAGTTCATAAGACTTTAAAAGATAAGGAGTTATATGTCAAGTTCTATAAGTGTGACATTAGGTTAAGTATGTGGAATTCAAGGGCCACATGATTTCCGGTGATGGGATTAGCGTTGATACCCAAAAGATAGAAGCGATTTAGAGATGGCCTAGACCCACGTCTCCAAGATTCATAAAGAGTTTTTTGGGTTCGGCTGGCTACTATAGAAGATATGTTGAAGGGTTTTCATCTATCTAATATCCATTGACAAAGATGACCTAGAAGATAGTTAAATTTCAATGTTTTGACGATTGTGAGAAAAGCTTTCAAGGAAAATTTGGACGATCACCTGCCTCTCATTGAGTTCGCTTACAATAATAGATACCATTCGAGCATCCAAAAGGCTCCATATGAATCTCTTTATGGGAGATGATGAAAATATCATATTCGGTGGTTCAAATTTTGTGAAGCAGGGTTGATAGGACCATATCTAGTACACAAACCCATAGAGAATGTTAATGTGAGTGAGGAGATATTGAGGACAACACAGAGTCGTCAAAACTCATACATAGATGTGAGAAGTACATTTGAGTTTGAAGGGAATGACAGGGTATATCTGAATGTTTCACCCATGAAGGGTGTTATGAGGTTTTATAAGAAGGGGAAACTTAGTCCTCTATACATTGGACCTTATAGATTATCCAAGAGAATTGGAAATGTAACTTATGAGTTAGAGCTACCATATTAGTTGGTAGCAAGTCATCTGTTATTTAGTACATCCATGTTGAAGAAGTGCATTGGTGATCCTTAATTGATTGTACTGACTGAGAATGTTGGGATTAAGGATAGCTTATCCTATAAAGAGATTACGGTTCTGAGTTTAGATTGTAAAGTTCTCAAGTTGATAACAAAAGAGGTTGTGTTGGTGAAGGCCCTTTAGAGGAACCAATTTTCTTCTTACTGCTTTATAAACTATGAGTAAGCATGATTGTTCCTTGTTATTGTATTATTGAGGGTTTAAGTTGATGTTATCATTCATAGCATAGTGAAAGAAATTTTATTCGAGAAAGAATGTTCCCATGGGGGAGATTTGTAACATCCTGTATCACGTAATAGCCAAGTATAATCTAAAAAACAAAGATTTATCATTTTTGGAAATAATAGGAAAAATATGGAAAATTTCCTATGTTCAAGAAATTAGTTTTTGTCATTTTCAAACGATCATAACTTTTAGCCAAAGATAAGTTAGTCTAAATTCTTTATATGGTAAGAAAGCCCTTAGAATAATATTTCATACATCGTTGAGTTTGCACAATTTAGATATCATATGAGGGATATATGCTTTTCAAAAGTTGGGTTCTTGTAGTAAGGAAAGTGTGATTTCGGATTTTAGTAAGGGTAAACTTGTCTTTTAACCCATCTAATTCTAATTCGTTTCAAGTTTTTAATTGAAAATAAAATAAGTTGGAATTGATAATAGAAATGTTATTTACGCTCAGGGCTTAAAAAAGAGAAAAGAGAAGAAGAAAAAGGGAGAAAATTATAAATTCATCAAGAATACCAAGATCTTCCACTGCAATTCATTGGGGATGATCCCTATTAAGGCATGCGATATCTCTCTGTGTTGGGTTAGTTCACCCACACACAAACTTATTTAATTTAGTGAACTTTTGGATAATTGAAAGATGAAAAGTGAAGTTCATGAAGAACATTATTGAAATCTTGTTTTTCGAGTTATTTTATGCCTTAATTTGATTTGATTCCTCTCTACTGGTTCTTTTCGGGTATAGTCTATTGGATATTGAGGTTAATAATTAGCCTAAGTGATTAGGAAAAGATCCATGGAAGTTTAGAAGATTTAGAGATAAAAAACGGTCAAGAAAATATAAAACTCCCATTAGAAAGGCATTGGGGCGTGGCGCCTGCCATAACCCCTTAGGACAGGCTTTGTTCGACAAGAAATGACACACTGCACCAGAAGGAGTCCCTTAGGACAGCCTCTCTCCATTTGGCTCTGGCGCAGCACACCTCTCACAGCGCCAAAGATGCCTGGAGACTCTGTTCTTTCCCCATCGTTTTGTACTTGTTCCTAAGTGATGTACCCTCATTTTCATAGTTGATTCCGACACTCTAATGTACATCAAAATATCATGAAATCATCAATAAACATGAGATCATGAAACTTGAATCCATAATTCAATTGAAAAAAGTTAAGATCAAAGTAAAAGAAGTTAAGGGTCTTGTCTAAAAGTTAAGAAGCAAGTAAAAGTAAGTTCTTAAAAGTTTTCAAGATCTTTAAAAAAACATCTTAACTTTGTTTTAAGGCTAAATCTACAAGTTGAGCACGGAATAATGACTTGAGTAAAATTCTCAAAATTTATAATATTCCCTATGAGTTACATTTCAAGTAATCAAAGAATAAAGAGTTCAGTTCATTACTCAAAAGTTTTGAGAGAACTAACAATTCGCTAAGAGTCATTTTGAGAAAGAGAATAAAGTTAAGACTTCCAAGAGAGCCTTTGGCTAGTTTTAGTCAAGAGGAAACCATGATTTTCGAGAGAGTTTTTAAAAGCTAAGTTTGAGAAAATTACCTCAAACCAGAGAAGAAGTTTTTTTTAAAACATATAACCTAAGTATTTTGGGAGTAGTATTTAATATCGATATGGGGATGCGAGTTCATATAAACTTAAGCCCCCATAAACCATGTACTCAAATCAGAGACGAAGTTGTATAGATTAAGGGTAAAACATTTTAGATGATTCCTTCTTGGTTTTTTTCATAGACTAATGAATACACTTAGTAGTTCAGGTTCTATTTTGATATCAAGGTATAGGACGATCCTCTTTCAATTTGAGGTAAGACGTTCTACCATCGCTTAGGCTCATATTATGGTTTTCGATTAGAGAATCTCCCACAAAACTATCTTACTTTCATATATAATTAATGTTGAGTTTTTAAAAGAATTTTCTTCAAAAAATTGAGTTATTTATACTATTTTACAATATTTATATGTATCGCCTGTGTTTTAATTGTCTTATATATCTATATTGAGTTGAGTATTTATAAGTTGAATAGAGCAAATGTAAGTTCATCTTATTCTTTTCAGGCTGTAAGTTGTAGTTTATATTTGTAACTCGCATACTCATACATTTAATGTACTGATGCAAGTTTATTTGCATCGTCTTATGATGCAGATAATGGTAACAAGGATCAGCATCTTGAAACGCCTCGTTCATCTAGTTGAGCATTCATATTCACTAGTGAGACTCCTTGCATATTTGAGGAAACTTTTATTCGCTTTATAGTATTTCATTTAAAGGATGTTGTGGGGTCTGTCGCGACATCCCTCTTCAAATTGTAGAGTCTTATAGACAGTGAGATAGTCAATTTGAGTCTCTTATTTCTATATTCAAATTATCTTGTTACGAGACTTGAGTGTGAGTTTGTCCATATTATTATTTCTCTATGTTATATCATGAGACTTATGTTATATCATGAGACTTTTTTGTTTGAGTTAAGTCTTTCGCTAAGTTAAATAAGTCTGACCAAGGGTTCGCTCAAGATCAGGAATGGTTATTGGGTGTCAGCCACGTCTAGGGTGTAGGATCGGTGAGTGACAGTACAGTTAAAAACAACAATGACAAAAGTTCTTGGAGTCGACATTATAGATGAATGACAAATGTTTTTAAAGGTATGAACAAATTGATCGATACTCGTTGTAGCTTCGAAAATCCCTGATACCATAATTATCCGGTATGGAAAACGATAAAATATATTATAATTTAACAATGAGCAATGAAACTTTTAAATACAAGTGACGACAACCAACAACTTCTATACAAAATCATTTGTATTACTAGCATACTCTTAATAATCAACCTATAGGAATAAGACAATAAGTAGTAAATAACTAACTATTGTGAAGATGCGCCAATAATATTCTAAAATTGTTGAAAGACAAAAATTAACCCCTTTTCCTGTATTAAGATGAAGGCCTTTGCCTCATTTTCAAGATGAGAAATTTATAATGAGGTATATTAAAATAAGAACCCATAATGTTGTTGCGTCTATACGTAATGACTTAAAGAAGCGCACAAATCCTTACCAAATTAGGTGTTGGAGCTTCTGATGACATAAGCTAAAAGTGTTGCTGAACTCACAACTGGAAGATCACATTATTTCCAAGAGAACTCAAATGAAGACACTGTAGAGAATAATCCCTTCTAGACCGTATGATTTGTTGGCAACAGTTGACCTCCATCCTCATTTTTATGAACATTGGGATGGTCTCATTGAAGATTATGTTTATATTCGACGAGGCAAAACTTTATATTTTGTAAAATACAACAATTATGTTGATGTAGCTCGATCTATTCAGTTTATAATTGCCTTAATCTTGGTAAACTAATACCAAAAACGATACATGCATTTCCCAAATGAATAGCTCATGTTTCTTCAGCATGACCAACAAATCTTGCAAAAGCAAAAGCTTTGTCTCTCCTAAATACATATAACTTTGTATATGACACCAGCCCTATGTTCATGAAAATGACGATGGCGGTCAACATTTCCTAACACAACAATCATGTACTTTGAAATATTTTCTGAAGAGTCTTCATTGGCCTTCTCTTGACAAACATCTGATGTACAATTTCTCAATTCTATAGAACTTTTAGAATATGAACATTGGATGTCATCATGGCTACAATAACGAATTTTGTTGAGGATTTATCTCTTTCTAAGCCAATTGCCATTCATGTCATCACGTTTAGAATCAACAACGTGATGAGCTCTTATATTCATATATTTCATTATAACTTTCTTATCGTTACAACGATGAAAATAAGAATATATCTTGTAAATCATTGAAAAATCACATTATGTTTTTAAAAACCTTTTCAATCATATTTAAAAACGGGAAACATTTTTAAATACATTATTTTTACAAAATATAACAACTAAATAATTATGAATAAACAAAGTGACATATTTTTATTCCGAAGGGCACCAACATTGAAAAAAATTAACAAATAAAAATAATTACAAGTAGTTAGGAGAATCAAAAGAGATTACAACTAGAAACAATTTTAATAGTTAACGCTCAACTTTTTCATGTATTGTAACACCCAGTATCCAAAACAGACCAAAAATAAGTTTTTCAGAAAATCTACAGGTGCAATCGACGGTGACCATCTACGGACCGTAGCCTGACCCTCGGTCCGTCCTACACATTCGTCGATGGAGTCAGATATCCCCAAAATCTCAGCCCAGTAAAATTTTACTAAGTGTCAAAAGGCGGACAAACCTACGGTTCGTAGTCTGCGTCCGTCGATCAAAACCCCTTTTACCAACTCTATTACAAGGACAACAATTGATTAGTATGGTCCATAGATGGACCTATGGACCGTAGGTGGAAAATTATATATAATTAGGGAGAAATGCAATTGGGTCAACTTTAATTGATCATAACTCTTAGTAAAAAATAAATTAGGTGTCACATGACATACTCACAGATATATAATTGAATTAGCTTTCTATAGCTTCCTACCTTACTAAAACAGACCTCCGAATAAAAAGTTATGCCTGTCTCAGTAAAGGCCTGTCAAACAGACCCAAACGACAGTTCGTCGATGGAACGACGGCCTGTCAGTCCAGGTCGTCATTTTGTTTGACAACAACTAACTCAAGGGTCTTTTAGTCAGTTTAAGATTGAGATATAAATAAAACTTACCTAAATCAAATCATTAATCAAAACATAGAAAATTAGAAGCAAGAAAGGAGAGAAAAGGTCAAGAACCTAGTTCAAGAATGCAACAAGGATCCAGAAGTTCCTACCCTGAAATAAGAATATTTCTTCATGAATTTCATCACCAGATGCAGGATTTCACTAGTGGATTCCTTTCACTTATTGGGTCCCTAGTTTTCAATCACTTCTTGATTCTCTTATCATGAATAAACCTAGGGTTTGTAGAACTACAATGAAACTTCATTAATTTATATGTTCCAAATAAGATTACCATGTAATTACTAAGATTATTGTATGTATTTTATAAATCTAGCTATGTAGTTCTATAGTACTGGAATTACACAAGCTAGGTCATATATTTCAGTTACTTCAGATATACATGCCTCATTTATAAATGCTTAATTATTTGATTTAGTTGTTGCATTCTCAGTTCTAATGTTCAGTTTTGCGCTATCTAATATTTAAAGAAACTCATTCATAATCAATTAATTGCAGAATTCATTAGGAGTAGCATTGCACTGAGTTTTACTAGGGTTCAGCATACCCAATAATTCCAGAACTGCTAGACAACTAGGTTGTAAATCTCCTCTATTGGCATTAGTTTAGTGATCACGCCAGCATGTACTTATACCTCTTGTAGGGTATATTGGATCCTCTCGATATGGCGTATACATCAGACTTCACATTTTACTCATGTTGTTTTATTATTGCTTATTAGTAACTCCCATAGTTCAGTGAGACTCTCTTGCATTGTTCATTTATCAGTACACTCAGCATTCAGTTTCAGCATGTTCAGTTAGCTCAAAAATTTACTATATCGTGTTTAGATTATTATAATTGCTTTTGGGCTTATTCAGTTATGCTTTATTTCAGATTTATTTTATCCTACATGCTCAGTACCTTTCAAGTACTGGCGTATACGTTCGCTACATCTTCTCATGATGTAGGTTCAGGTTCTCAGCATCCAGATCATGCATAGATCGATTGCCGATCTCCAGTTCAGCAGATTCTATGGTGAGTCCTCATTCTTTGAAGTCAATAGTCATGAGTTTCGTTTCACTCATTTAGTTTCAGATTTTGCTAGACTTAGATGGGGCTTGTCCTAGTATTTCTAGTCCAGTTTCGAGGATATATTAAGACATAGTTAGTTTTAGATGAGTAGTGAGTTCATATTTTCTTTGTATTGAACTCATCAGTTTTCATATATCTCAGATTTAGCATATTGGTGTTTCCCCATCTTTTCAGTTTTAATTATGATTCAGCTTCTGCATTCAGTTTATTGTTTTTAGTATGCTAATGATCATGACAGCAGGTTAAGTTTGGGATCAATTGTGGTCCTAGGTTCCATGTCCATGTCTCGGGGGTAGCTCGAGGCATGACATGTATTAACAACTAGAAATTAATAAAATATTAGCAACTGAACCATTAATGATTTTCTAACTAAAGACAATGGCAGGTTAAGGAGAAATATATGAAAAATAAGTAAGAAATCTATATATGTATCTACCCTTACCTTTGTTATACCCCATTTTTACTCACCTCATATAGTATAACACATATTAGTGATTTCTAAAGATTTAACTTAAGGAGTCGCCACCTAATTATTTTAAAAGGTTAAATACGACATCTAAATACCTAAAGGCTCACTTAACTTATTTTATTCTAAGTAAGGGTTCTAATTAACTTAATGGAAAGAGGTTAAGCATTCTTTAAGATTTGTTAAACAAGATCACCAGTCAAACCTAAATTAGATAATTAAGGTCTTAAAGGTAAAAAAATGTTAGAAAATTTTATAAGGAAAATAAGTCAATAACAGAAATATTATTGATATAATTGCATAATAATAAGATAGATGATGTAGGAAATACCAGCTTTAAGTTTATATTTTTAAGAAAAATAGAAGTTTATTTCAAAAGATTGACATTATTTAGTAAAGTATCACATGGAAGTGCGAATAAAAGTCCTAAGATAAAAAAAATGGTACTACTTTATACTTTATTTTTAGTGTATGAAAATCTGTTTTACAGGCTTAACTTAATGTGGTAACTAATTAAATGAAATTGGTTCAGCTTTCATTTGAAACTAAAGCGAATGATTTTTTGCATTTGATATATCAAAAAAAATTCAAATTTCTAAGAAAAACCCCTCATCATTTTCCCTTTTATGAATTGAAAAGATAAAGATAGTTAAACATCATAGATGTCAAATCTTTCTGAAAGAAAACATTTTTCTAAATTAAATTATCTAACAACCAAAAGAGAATTAATTAGTCTACCCTTTTTGATTCAAAAAACATCCAAAAAAAAGCTTTAATGAAAATGATTAATCCTAAAATATTAACATCTTACCTGTTATTTTTTTTATATGAACATAAAACTATTCCTAAATTTGCCAAGCACATAAATATAAACACAATAAAACGTTGAATTTGAAGTTACTAAAAAAATGAGTAGCAAAAAAAAAATAAACAATAGAAGCATGCTAGGATCTCCATTTAAAAAAATGTTTTAAGGTAAGAAACGAAGAACCTTCAATAAAGTTGTTGATTTTCAAAGGATTAGAAGCATATGATTTATCTTTTTGTGGTAGAGGTAAGGTTTACATCACTCTACCTTCATTAGACCTCACTCGTAAAATTACACAGGTATATTTTCGTTGTAGGAATTATTTGTTGAGCGGATCTCTTACATTAGTATAAGCAACCACTAATGCTTGCATTCGGTTAAACAGTTTACATTACATCTCTGGAGGTGCAGCCCATCCCCGATCCTGCTATGGGATGCTTTGTGAATCCAACAGCCTTTTTTTGTCTGAACTTAATACTGATTTTCAATTTCACAGTACTACTATACTTTTGAAGAATGGAAAGCCAGAATGACATAGTGAAACTCAATGTTGGTGGAAGAATGTTTGAAACTACAGCCACAACCTTAGTCGGTGCTGGAAGGAATTCAATCTTTGAAGCCATGTCTGATGAGAACTGGAACATGAATTTTTATGGAATGGTCACTGAACATTTCATCGATTAAAATCCCAATTATTTGGTGTCCTTTTAAACTTACATAGAACAACTTTTTATCTGTCTTCGGATGGATATAAAGCTCTCATGTTCTGAGTAAGTCCCAATGAAACCAAAATAATAGGGATTTTTATCGATTATATTTTTAGTGACCGCAGCATCAAAATGAAGGTTCAATTTCTTATCAAACATGGCTCCAAAGATTGAATTTATTCTAGCAGCCACTATGGTTGTGGCCATAATTTAAAATATTTTTTCACCAATATTAGTTTCCACTTTGTCTTTCTGGCTTTCTATTTTTTAAACATGTCATGGTACCCTGAATCCAAAACCACTTTTACGTTAAGATATAAAAAGGACAGTTTGATGCACAACGAATCCCACTTTAGTAAATCCAAGGATGGTGCACCTCAAAATATGTAATGTAGACAGTTTAACATAATGCAAGTATAAATGACTACTTATACTAATGTAAGAGATCAGATTACAAAAAATTCCTACACCAACAATATACCGGTGTAGTTTTCCACAAGTGGGGTGTTACGAAGGTTGAGTGAACGTAAACCTTACCCCTTTTCACATAAAGTAGGGAGGTTGTTTCCAATAGGGCCACATAAAGTTATTAATAAGGCACATAAAGAGATAAGAGAGGGAAAATATAGAGATTAGTTATTCAGTTTAGAAATGGTATTCCTAGCAATAGTTGAAAATATGCTGAATTGAAGAAAAATAAAAGCAAAACGGTTGGATGGATATTCATATTTTCACATGCTTTCAATCTTAGACTATTTCGAGCAAAGCATAAAAAAGATTTAACTAGACTCATGGATATTAAATTGAGTTGAATGTGACGATCAATATATATAATGTCAAAGGAATTTCACTGATGCTTGAAGACATATTAGACCTAAAAGTCACTGAAAGACAAATAAATGGAAGTCGAGCTTTAACAATTACAAATCAGAATACGTATATATGTTTAAGGCGATGAAACAAATAACACGAGGATCAATTAGAGGCTGAAACAGTGATAAAAATAAACCTGGAAAATTCATCTCCAAACCAAACAAACTTTCAATAAAAATGATCGAAGTAAAATGTCATGAACCCAAATTTGGAGTGAGGGCACTCGTGTTATCCCACCAAGACATGTTAGCCTAAAATTCAACTATTACAATAAAATGCAGAATATTTAGTATCAACTTGAACATACCCCTAAAATCTGGTTGTCATGTATACAAACCTCTAAAGTATTACAATAGATTCAAAAGAAAAATCAAGTGTCAAATGAACTTGTTTCTAGATTAGAAAAATATCATAATTATGGAGAAAGAAAGTTTGTTGATACGAAAAACAACTATCTCTCAAATCTCCAAGAAGCCTCGGAAAAAAAAAATATATCACAAAGGCCCGGGCTAGTAACCTACAAAAAACTATAGAAGCAAGGGTGAGTATCAAACCACACAGTACTCAACAATTAAACCTCTAAACCCGAGCTAAGGGGTTGAAATACGAGTACTCCAACAATTCCAATCGAACCTCCACAATTAGAACTTGCATAAAAATCAATCCAACCTAAAAGCTTACAATTTACATAACATGTAGCTCAACAAAAACACTTAGACAACTTACATATCCTCCACAACAACACTTAGACAACTTACATATCCTCCACAACAAAACTTTGACAAATTACATATCCTCAACAACAACACTTCAACAAATTACATATCCTCAACAACAATACTTCAACATATTACATATCCTCAACAACAATAATTCAACAAATTAAATATCCTCAATAACAAACTCAACATTCACCAATCACAAGTTTCGCAGGAAGACAATCACATGATAAACAAAACACAATATTAAGTTCACTAATGAAAAGTATGTGGAATGCAATGTAAAGTATAATGATGCATGTATGACCTAGTGATACACACCTGTTGTATCTCCGTTCAGGATCCATAAGGGACATATCTTTCCATTCATCTGTCGCGACACACAACACGACCCTCGATAATAGTAACCATCGCGGTGTGTGATATGTCCCTCGAAATTGTACATCCTCTTTAAGTTATCATTGTTTCTCAATGCATATAATACTTGCACAACCATGTCTCAAAATAATGCAAATGACATGTTCACACAAATAATAAGGAGATAACCATTTTGATAACAAGAAACAATTTACAACAATATAAGCGTGATACAACATCAACAAATAAGCAATAAGCCTCCAAATCATCCTTAATCATCAAACATATAACACATAAGGAAATACATGAATACCTCCCACTTAAATATCAAACATATAACACATAAGGAAATACATGAATATCTCCCACTTTACAAGGGTTTAGAAATTCACTTGCGTGAATCAAATAGGAATTTACTTGAATACATGAGCCTTCCCCTTTAGTTTGACTTCCAACCCAAAGAAATCTATTCACAGTAATAATCACAATAAGATTTCAAAACTAACACTTACCTTACTATTTGTTTAGCCTTGCACCAAAAATTCACTCAATTTTATAGTCATGTTCGTAAATCTTTATGCCAATTAACATTTTAACTATCATATTTTCCATGTTTCAAGTCTAGGGTTTAATTTAATATCACCAATTAAAATAATTTTATTACACATCTCAATATTTAATTTGATAAGCAATATACCAAAATATAATTTATAATATAATAAATAATTAATATTAATAAATAGAAGCCACTTATAAAAAAAAGTGGCAAGGTCAACATGGCCCAAATATATAACTTTTGGTACGTCAGTATCTTCCTCTTATGACATTTATTACCATGCATCAATCATTGGCAATGTGATTAGCCAATGATTGATTGATAATTTTCTTCTCAAATATCAACACATTGAATAACTTAACAATTTCCACACCTTTTTGATTTATTTATTGTATTAATGTTTTTTTTTCTTCAACCCAATTTATAATTACAGTACATGTTCTATTCCCTTCCAATTCAACTATAGAAACACAAAGATTTGGAATTACCTGATTGGCGCAGTTTTCAAATTCTCGTATTCAGCCTCCTCAAGCCTTTTGCCCTTTTCTTCTTTTCTTTTTTTTTTTCTGAATTCTTTATGTATTAAAAATAATGAGTTTTACCCACTTATTTTATTAAATATAGATTAAAGGTATAAGGTCTTAAATACATTATAACTTAATCCCATTAATTATTGATTTAATAATTTATCTATAATTATTTATCCATTAATTAAATCAAGATAAACGAATATTTAAGATTTTTGAAAATCATTTTCCGGGTAATTACATTATCCATCACAAAAAATCATGTTCGTCCTCGAGCAAGGAGAAGGAAAATATTTGATGTTACCAAAAACCTGAGTGACCTACTAGTCGGTGTTCATCTCTCGAAGTGAGAACATCCTTAAGACCATTCCATGAAGATCAATTACTAAGAACTGAACTTTCAAATCAATCTTTGGCAAGATCTACAAATCAAGAGTGATTATCAAGCCAGAAACTAACCCATGAATTCAATTCAAATCGAAACATTTTGGAATATAGTAAACATCAAGACAAATCTTTTCTTACATAAAATAGATAAAATTCTTAATCGATACCGCCTACAACCATAACTAAACTTTAAGCAACCACCACACAAGCATATTCCAAAAAACCAGCACAGATTCTATCAAGATTTCATTTTCATAACACAATTATTTTACAAACTTAATTTACAAAAAAATCCAATCTTTAAATAATGGGTGCCCATCAAGGAAGAATTAAACTTATCTAACCCAAAAAAGAAAACGACCATATAACCACCTAGAGAGCTACACAACCAAGCATACAATACCTCTAAGAACATTGTCGGAGCACTAGATCAACATATGTGATAATAGACAACTCTTAAGAGTGACATAACTAAACTAGATGGTCCCTACATTCAATAACATATAATCAGAATGTAACCTCGATGACTAGATCATATTAAAACTGCCGGATTCCTATATATATTCGTAGTGGCTCATCAATAAATCCTCATAAACAAATTTGTGTGTGTAGAATCAGTTGTATACTTCAACTATCTCAAATAACACCAAATCCATCATAACTAAAACAAACAAGTCTAACCAATGATGTCACCCTACCAAGAGGACACTCACAACATTGGTAAACCCGATCCACCACTAGAAATTTGCCTATAGATATGAAAAAATGTGTGGGTATTGGTAGCAAATCACACTCCAAACCATGTGTGATACAAAGTAAGTAGTCATAAAAAATCTACAACACCAAGGTCGAATAACACAAAATACTCCTTCCATAGTTACCGTATCAAACATTCTATTCAATTTACTTAATTTCTTTGATTTTTATTTTAGCTACCTACAATCCACCAGTCTAGTCCGTATTACAATATAACAACTACTCGACTCATCAAACCCGATATACTTCTCACAATACTCGGTTGAAACTAACATTCTTTATACCAAAAAATATCATAACAGCACTAGCCAATTTACTTTACTCTTAAACTGTCACTAGTATCAAAGTCTTCTTAGTAAACACATTATCGTCTCCTAATGTTTTTTACCTATTGCTCCCCCTGTTTTCATTTAAGCATTTCATGACAAATAAAATTCATACCCAAGACTGATAGGACTAATCTAAATTTAAAAGTAATTTACCATCGAGATAACAATTGAATCAAGAGTTTATATAAGAGTTCTTATTCCTTCACTTTTCTTAAATTCTTCTGATGATGAAAATTTTTAAATACCTTGAACTCTTTAATACACCCAAAATATTGTTCTTTTCACTAACTCATTTACAGAACGTATTAATTGTCCAACCACCCGTCACATTTTATCTTATTCTCTAAACTAAATTTCTTTGAGTAAAACCCTTCCTCGGGTCTCTTAACAATCAAAAGTAAGAACTTTATGATCCAAATCATGCATAAGTACTTTCAATTAATCAATACACCACATAATTAATTTATCATATCTTATCAATCCATACATTTACAAAATACACTACCATAAACCTAATTCACCATGAAAAAATTGTATCTTGAATCCAACTATGTAATCAATCCCTTTATTTATCACCATTACCTTATACATTGAAAATATGTACAAATTCGCACATCTTAGATTATTGTTGATCGCATTTCCATCGACCTTGTCACACCTTTTTTAAGAATTAAATGGTACCCGTTATCAAACTTCAAATTATAAAACAACTTATCACCACAATCGAGTCAAACTGTGTAGGTTTCCTTCTCAATTCTTAACTAATACTTCTTTTATCAATCTATGAACATGTGACACTATTACCATAACTAAAGTGAAATAGATGAAATCACGTGTCCTTGAACTAAATCTCACTCTCTAACGATAGATCTTTGTCATTTATAATTTGATTAAATATCCCTTTTGTCAATTTCCTCTTTTCAATGACTAAAATACATCTCACTAATTCTTCACCATTTATGACTCTAGATCTTTCGAATTCTATTCAAACGGAATTTTCAATACATCCTTCAACTTTTCATAGAACCACATTACTCATCATATAGTGGAAAATCACAACCTTTGATGTTCACAAGTCGTAATTACCAAAAAACTCGTTTAACCTCAATTCTTATTATATGATTTTGTCTCAATCACAATCCATCTCAAATTCCTATTACGATCATGCTGAGTTAGCACATGTTATCATCACGAAGTCAACTATTTCACCATTATAACACCTTAAACCCAGTTATAATAAACCAATCCAAAGAACTAACCCATTTTTTTCCACACTTCCTCACTAAAACTTTCAATTATCATCAGATAAGTATACTTTTTAGGACTTCCTTTACCCATTAGCTTGTCATTTAAATATTGATCAACTTTCATGGACATTAGGATGAAATCACCAGTCCTTTTTTAAAACCTTCGAAATATACTTCACAACCTAAATATATTCATACTATACCAATGATCGACCACTAAAAACATTCTTATAAATAATAGTTAACTCATTCGTGTGTATTAACTAGCTAGTTGGTTTCTAAAATGTAAACACAACATTAAATCTCATTATACGATCATGTGATACAACTTATAACTCTTTTGTAGTTAGTAATTGCACTTGACATCAACCTATCCATTTCCATATACCATTAGTACCACATGGTGAAGACTGTTAAATCAACCACTAGAACACATCATGTCTATTGAGAATAGCTTATCCAAATCGGTCACACATTTCCAACCATCAAATTGTTGTTAAATATTATGAAAGTTTAACATCTATCCCAAGATGTATGAATTCTTTCATAGGCCAGGTCAAAATTAAAAGTAACACACTATAACTCCTACCAAGTAAGCATCGATAATATTGTAGTAGAAATTCTAATCTTAATTATTGCATCATTTCTAAGCAATCCATTCATGTTATGATAATTTTACTAATTATAGTTTCCAAAGTTATAGCTCAATTATCTAGTAATTCATTTAATCATTCTACTTCCAATTGTTAAACCACTCTATATATCGTATATACCAAACAAAAACTATTCATTTTACTAAGGTAACCAATGTTACATAGCCTGTTAATTACTTTTTTATAATCTAAATCTAACCACACATCCTTTCCATAAGTATATTATTACCACTTTAATACCAAATGTAACAGTCAAACAATTCACGACACACAAACTACTCACATGAGGAACTAGACACGAGGTATCACGTAAATGAGAGTCAATGAAGTGAAGTGATAAAAATAAAAATCGGACCAAGTATGCATGATAGAGATGCAAAAAGCGAAGCTTTTTCCTAAATGTAACTATACCCTCTCGAAGATAAGTACAGACGTCTCCGTACCGATACTTGAGACTCTACCTAGACTCTACTTGTACACACGTGAGACCTACGAACCTGGAGCTCTGATACCATTTTATCATGACTCAAAATTAGGTGTGATGACACTCGTATTTTTCCACAAAGACAAGTTAGCCTAACACTTAACTATTACAATAAAATTTGAAAAATTTATTATCGACTTAAAAATATCCCAAAAATCAGGTTTTCACGTGTACAAGACTCAAAGTACTACAATAGATTAAAAATAAAACTCAAGTCTCAAATGAACTTGTTTCTAGAATAAAACAGGATCATAATTAAGGATAAAGAAAGATTGTTGATACGACAAACAACTACGTCACAAATCTCTCCAAGAAGCCTCAGAAAAGAAAAGAATATATAACAAAGGCCCGAGCTAGTTACCTACAAAATAATTGTAGAAGAAAAATGAGGAATACCAAATCACACGGTACTGAACAAGTAAACCTCTAAACACAATCTAAGGGGATGAAATACGAGTACTCCTACCATACAAATCAAACCTTCACAACTACAACTTGCATAAAAATCAATCGAACCTAACAACTCATAATTTACGTACCATGTAGCTCAACAACAATACTTAGACAACATACATATAATCCACAACAACACTTTGACAAATTAGATATCCTCAACAACAACACTTCTACAAATTACATATCCTCAACAGTAATACTTCAATAAATTATATATCATCAACAACAATACTTCAACAAATTAAATATCCTCAATATAAAAGTCAATATTTACCAATCACAAGTTTCCCAAAAAGACAATCACAAGATCAGCAAAACACAATATCAAGTTTACTAATGATAAGTATGTGGAATGCAATGTCAAGTATAATGATGCATGTCTGACCTAGTGATACACACATGCTCTCTCTTAGTCTCGAACCCATAGGGGACATATCTGTCCATGCATCTGTTGCAGCGTACAACACGACCCTCGATAATAGTAACCATTGCGGCGCGTGATACGTTCCTTGAAATATAGTATCCATCGCGGCACGCGATACGCCCCTCGAAATGATACATCCTCTTTAAATTTTCATTCTTTCTCAATGCATATAATACTTGTCACCGCCATGTCTCAAAATAATGCAAATGACATGTTCACACAAATAATGAGGAGATAAATATTTTGATAACAAGGTACAATTTACAACAATGTAAACGTGTTAAAACATCAACAAATAAACAATAAGCCTCCAAATCATCCTAAAAACTCACACATATACCACATAAAGAAATAAACGAATTTGACCTACTTAAAAAGGGTTTAGATATTCACTTGTCGAAATCAAATAAGAATTTACTACGAAACTTGAGCCTTCCCCATTAGTTGAACTTCCAACCCAAAGCAATCTATTCACATTATTAATAACAATAAGATTTCAAAACTAATAACACTCACCTTATTATGTGTTTAGCCTTGCACCAAAAATTTACTCAATTTTATATTAAAGTTCGTAAATCATCATGCCAATTAGCATTTTAACTATCATATTTTATAAATTTCAAGACTAAGGTTTAATCTCAATATCACCAATTAAAAAAATTTTATCACACAAATATATTGAAACTTAATTTATAATATAATCAAAATAAATATTAATGTAATGAAGCCACTTATTACAAAAAAACAAGTGGCAACGACAACATGACCCAAATATATAACTTACAGTACTTTTGTAATATTCCTCTTATGACATTTATTACCATGCATCAATCATTGGCAATGTTATTTGCCAATGATTGGTTGACACTTTTCCTCTCAAATATCAACACATTGAACAACTTAACAACTTCCACCCCCTTTTGATTTATTTATTATATTTATTTTTGTTTTGTTCAACCCAATTAACAATTATAGTACACGTTCTATTCCCTTCCAATTCATCTATACAAAAACAAAGATTTGGCATTACCTGATGGCTGATTGCACAGTTTTTCAATAGTCACATTCGGCCGCCTCAAGCCTTCGACCTTTTCTTTTTTTCCTTTTATTTTCTCTTAATTATTTATGTATTAAAAGTGATGAATTTTAACTACTTATTTTATTAAATATAGGTTAAAGGGTATAAGGTCCTAAATAAATTATTACTCTAGCCCATCAACTATCGATTTAATTATTTATCTATAATTATTAATCCATTAATTAACACAAGTTAAACAAATATTTAAGATTTTTGAAAATTATTTTCTGATTGATTACATAGAAATATAGAAGAAAATTAGAAAAAAGACAAGGAAATCAAAACGAAAATAGGTTCAACACATACAACTCGAAATCAAAATAAAACGTAAATGGTGGAGGAGGTATTACCTTCAAAGGCGACTTGAAAAAGTCTATAGCTCTTCCACAAATAGTAAAACTAGACTTATAACTTGAAAACTAAAGTAGATGAATGAGTGTAGATGGGGTATTGCGAGGGTCTCAAAAGCTTTGCTAAGCTGAGTATACAAATACGTATTTATAGATGAAAATAAGATAACATTTGGGCGGGATTATTTGATCTTTTTCAAAATTATTCCATACTTTTAATATGAACATTGATAAAATTTGACGAACTTTTAGCCTTCAAGTGATTTCAAAAGAGAAGTCCAGGCATCTTTCAGACTATATCTGAAATAGGAAAGTATTTACTATTCATTTGATATTAGACATCATTGAAACATAAAATTGGAAAAAGAGGATAAAGACACATATGTAGCCTCAAATATTTGCACAAAAAGGTTGCCTTAAGCAACTGTAAAATGGAGAAAACATTTGAAAAATTTGGCTGAAGTAAAAAGGGAAACAACCTCTCCACTTAGAGCCTAGTATCTAATGATATTAGGTTTATTTGGAAGGAGAGTGGGCTGTTTTAATGGGCAAAAATGGGATTTTTCTTTCTTCTGTTAAAGGTTTTTTGGGCTTCTAACTTTAAAACCAATATTATAAAGTGAAAATTAATAATTTATAAAATCAATATATCACTATGACATCTCAATGCTTCTATAGGATGTGAATTTACAGTTATACATCTATATATATTTATATTCTATTCTATATTACCTTAAAAGCATAAACTCCTTACTGGAATGTTAAATTACAATAATATACCTAACATAGGTTGTACCTTTTCTGAAGAGTTGTTACTTTTCAAAAGAGTTGTGACTGATTAAAAGTGATGTAACTACTCGAAAAGTTCATGATTTTTCATATAAGATACAAAAAATATTTCATCATACTACATTTTTTTACTATTAACTGAGGGGCTTTCTCTCATTTTTCAACCACATTTTTTTTGCTATTTTGCTCCTCTTCTACTTTTTCTTGTTCTTGAGTATTAATTTTTTCTATCTGAATTATTTTTGCAGAATGAGTTCAAAGTTTATCATAAAATGCGGTACCACTATTCAGTTGAACTAACTCATTCTATAATAAGATGGTTTATTCCATAACCTCTAGAATTGGGGGGGGGGGAAATATAATTTTTATGATGAAATGTGTGGATCATGCTTCTGAAAAAATTGTACCCCTATAGTAGCTTATGCGAAGGAACATAGTTGGTTTATAGATGCTTTGACGAGATTGTTATTCAGGAAGAAAAAACAACAAGTCAATATCCTACAAACCAGATGTTTACTACAACAATGAAACTATAACAACCCCTTCCCCTTTTTTAACAGATATTGCTTACGACTTGAAATTTGTGGTGGAGAACAACGTAACCGAATTATACAATTTAAAATGGAAAAATATTCACTAGGCTTCAACGTGCAGGACTACATAGAATTGATCTTAGTCCAGTGGACTCTGCCGCATAGGCATGTTTTCTTATTCATCCTAACTTTTACACTCCTCCTATTGTGATGCTTCATAACGCAACGAAAAGAACGAACTACGTTATTACATATACATATCAATTGATGATTCGTTTCATTTGATACATTAGTTTTGTTTTGAAAGAAAATGCGCTGATTAGATTGCTAAGAAAATTTGACCGCTTAAATGGTTTATGCAATAGGACAAGGTTGGTTTTTAGAGGCTTTGACGAGAATGTCATAGGTCAATATGCAACAAACCATGTGTCTAGTTCAACCATACAACTATTACACTCCTAGGGGTCTGCAAAAATTGATTCGACCGCTAATTTGAACAGAAAAAAGTATTACTAGTTTATTGCTACTGTTTTATTGGGTGAACAATTTCTTAATGGTTATTTAAAAATAATTATCTAGTTATCGGTTCGGTATTGGATTTCGATATTCCGTTATTGGGTAAATCGATAACCATTAAGAGTTTAGACTATAGTAAATTAATAATTTTAAATATACATATATAAGTAAATGTTTATCTCAATATATTAATAGTTATGTAATTTTTATTTAGCAATTCAGGCATACTTTTTTGTGACTCAGATATCACGACTTGACATTATACAAATCCAAAAAACCTAAATTAAGAATTATATTCCTCCTTATTTGTCTTAGTGTTACACATGAATATTTTTTTTCAAGTTTATTGCTTTTATTTTTATTTTATGAGCTTTTGTAAAATTACATTATTGTATTGTAATGTGTAATTTATTAGTGAAGTCATATTTGTTTATAAGTATATTTTAGGGTTAAACTGAAAACCAAACAGTTAAAGACCAAAACTGATAAATATTAAAATATTCTAAAGGTCTAACGATAAAGGTCAAACAATATCCAATGTAGGACTATACCTACACTGGCATGCTTTCTCACATGAAAAACTATATATTTTACTATCTAGACGAATATCTATGCTAACAACAAAAAGTGTAAGTCCTGACTTAACAACAAGATTGATGCACCAGGACATACACGAGGAATATTGTCGAAAAGAAAATACTAGGTAAGATATAATTAATACAAAAATTGTAAGAAATAAAATAGGAAAAAATATAAAACACAAATGTAAATAGTGAAAATTATATTGGATGAATTGTTAGGTTTTGTTGAAGAGGAGACGATATGAAAAACACTAGACATCTACAACTGAACACCTTACTTTTTTGTATTAAAGTTATTCAAATGCAAGGTAATCTAAAGTTACATGACATAACTTAGACGACAAACTATTAATTTATGCACAATTACTTATTAACGAATTACCTAATAACCATTTTATAATATGACGCTCGTTACAACATGCCCAATAAGCAAGAACGTAAATAGATTCACCATTCACTTTGTATGATGTAGTGCATCATTAAAGAACATATTGATATGTTGAAGACTAAAACATACATAAAAGATAAAATATCTTGCGTTTAGGGATCACAAGACATATGTTGAAGACTAAAACATACATAAAAGATAAAATATCTCGCGTATAGGGATCACAAGACATAACCTACTTGTGCAATGAATCTAGTTCATATAAAAATATAAAGTAAGGTGACAGTGAATTCATATATATATATATATATATATATATATATATATATATTACTTTAAAAACATAAACGTCTAAATTGAATGTTAAATTACCATAATACCCCCAATTAAAAGTACACAATTTTTTTAATTTATTAATTTAATTATTTGTATTATGTTTAATGTATATACCATTACATATTAAGGGTTGTGATTTTCTCAACGAGATGTGATTTTTGTGAAGCGCTATGACGTTTTTGACGGGTTTTGACATTTTCGATGAGTTGTGACTTTACCGAAGGGTTGTGATTTTTTGAAGGGTTG
Source organism: Solanum lycopersicum (assembly GCF_036512215.1). NCBI lineage: Eukaryota > Viridiplantae > Streptophyta > Magnoliopsida > Solanales > Solanaceae > Solanum > Solanum lycopersicum. Next base: position 20,320,543 of record NC_090811.1, on the reverse strand, counting down.
TGACTTTCCGGAAGGCTTGTTCCTTTTTCTGATGAGTGGTGACTTTTAGAAAGGTTGTAACTTTTGTGATAAGGAACTTTTAACACATATTCATACTACTATTTGTTAGCTATAAATAGTGGGTTTCTTCACACTTTTAAATTATGATTTTTAAATATTTTCTACTATACTTTTTAAAACTCTAAGGTTTATTTTCAAACAATTGACTAAGTCCAAAATCCAATGCTATTTGAGTTACCAAATAAGAAAGAGTTGGCGAATAGGTTGTAGAAAATAAACCATAAATGATTTCCATGAGTTAACAGTGACAAAAACATTTGGGAAAGACAATAATAATAAATCAATATGAAAAATGTCACATGATTTAGGTAAGATATTTCTTCTTTGGAATTTTACTCTTTAGTATCTTACCCTCAAATGAAACAATTTCTTTTTTATTTTGCTAAAACGAACATCAATGTTGTCTATGAATCATTAGTTTTGATGTTAAATCCAGTCTTTCAAAAGTAGATTTTCAATTTCACTTACATAATTACAGTAAAGGCATGATAATAATTACTTTTGATAGATATGTAAGTGAAAAATGAGTAAAGACAGTAAATGTTGGTGACAAGAGATTTACTCAAATGAAATAAATGATATAGTGGATTTAGCATGAAAATATATTTTACTCTTCCTTCTTCATTGACTATGTATTATTCCATATATATTCTTTTCCATTATTTTGTGATAATTTAAATTTGAGAAAATATTATATCACAAGATACATTCTTTGTTAGCTTTATAAAATAAATAAGAAAATAGTAGTTTAGTATAAAATAATCTTAATTCAAATGAAAGATTTTATAAACAATACTTTAATTTTATTCATCTAATTATTTTTTACATTTAAAAAAGGTAAATATATTTATCATAACAAAACTATTACATTCTAGATACTTTCATTATATAACAACTACATAAATACTATAATTCTACAAAAATAAGGTAGCAACTTAAAGAAATGAAATATGTTGAATCTTATTAGTCATTTAAAAGCATTTGTCATTGTTCTTTAAATTATAATTTACTAAAAAGAGTTAATTTACTAATATTAAGTCTATTTTACATCATCGTATACTCTATGTACGATACAAGCATGCAACACCCATTCGTAAAGCTAGTATTTTAAGAAAGAAAGGAACAAAAGTTATAATAGTAGTTTCGATAATAGAACATATAGTTGAAATGTTTATTAAAAAACATGGCAACGATAATAACAACAGTAGCGATAAATAATGGTAATAGTAAATGTTTGATGTGAAAAAGTATAATTTGATACGTTATTTAATTAGAAGGTTAAAACAATAAATTAGACGAAACTAAGGTCAAAATAGGGTGTCTATATTTTGTCCCTCTTTGACTATAGACAATATAAGAGATTTTGGGCAAAGAAGTTGACGTATTATTAAATTTTGATCTGACCAAAACTTAAAATCTTGGAGGCAAGAAATGATATGGGCACTAGAGAAATCATGAGGTAGAGAATTTTGAAAACAAAGGCACGTGAGATTACAAAGTGTTCCCACTGTTAAATTGTGATGGTACTTTCCATTATGAACGAGGAGAGTATTTGAAGGTGAATTTTGAGGTAGACCCTCAACCTTTGTTAGTGAGTTTGACTACATCAAATATCTTTAGATCACATCTTTGAAATAGTTCCATGTTGTGCTAATGCTTCTGCGGAACTCAAATATACCAACGTATTTATCGAATAATGTTAAATATAAAGGAATGTGCGATAAATACAATGGAAATAACACTCATGGGTGTGATATTTGAAAATCCATTTCTGCAAGTTTAAATGGTGTTATACAATTATACAAAATTTATGGAAATAGGTTATGAGGACAAGGACTCATGAGCAATGGTGCTTTTCAGTGATGATTAATGAAAATGAGGCCTTAGCCGAATAAAATATAGATATGAGGCTTTTAGCTAAATGATTTTAAAATGAGACTTTTTAAGCGTGGTGATTTATGAAAATAATGTCTTTGAAAGCAATGCATTCTAGTAAAGGATTAGTGCAGTATATTTGAAAGCATTTGTGCAATTCACTACAAGAATTTGTGCAGTGGATTAGAAAGCGATTGAAATCCATGCAGAATTTATTTTAAATACATGAAGGCATTTGTGTATTTCATTTCAAAATATGCATTTATATGAAATATATTCAGCATCAACACAGTGAATTTAAAAATATCTAGAAGCATTTGTGTAGTGAGCTTCGAAATTTTTGAAAACATGTATGTGGAACATCTTAAAGCATTTGCGCAGTGAATTTGAAAATATTTCGAAGCATTTAGGTTGTGTCTTTGAAATTATGTGAAAGTATTTATGCAATACATTTAATAATATTTATGCATATGAAAACCATTTGCAATGCATTTTAATATATTTATTTATCAACACATTTTGTGACATTGTAATGTTTTACTTCTATGTTTTTGAATCATATATTTATAAGTTATTGAAACCATTCGACATATAGTCTTTTCGATGCTATAGACATTAATGATCTCTGAGCTTCTTCTAATTGTTACAAATTTGAACTCAAATTTTCTTTATAAGTTATTGGGGAGCAATACTACAAAAAGCACGCGAGTTAGCCATGTGTATAACTGTAGTAAAGGGTACTACAATCGTGGCTAACACAGCTTGGCTACAGAAAAAGAGCCACGAGTAGTAGCGTGCCCATAACGGGAAACAAGAGTAAATTAGCCATATTTTCGGCCCTCATGATTGTTGGAACATTATATGTACAGTGGAAGCATACCATAACCAAACAACTTATATAAATAATAGAGAACACATTGTTTATGCTAAAACAAGCTAAGTACGATCATATTTGAGCATATTAACTTTTCAGAAATTTAATTCAAGAATTATTGACTCAAGCTTGAGAAGATATCTTCAACTGAATCCACAAGTTAATCTAAAGTATAGACCCTTTATGAGAATCCATAAGCTAGTCCACAAATTGGACCACCGTTCTGCGGTCTTCTACAGTGATCCCAAGTACACTTTAGAACTCTCAATACTCTGGCGGGCAAGTATCATACCGAAAACATAACTTCTTTGAATATTTATAAGAATAGCAATTTGTAGAAATTTTAGCCTAGTCAAACGAGAATTAATACCATGTCTTTCCTTCAAATGGAAAGACCTGTACATCTCCCTTTCCATAGGAAAAAAAAGGCCATGTCCTTCTCCCTTTCCATAGAATATTGAAAGTGATATACATATCCCTTGCCTTTATAAAATGAAAGATACATACATCTCCATTTCCTTAGAATAGATAAGCACACATAATTATCCTGTTTGCCTATAAAATATATTCTAAGTTATAGATAAACATGAGCGCGGTAGGAACCAAAAAATTAATTATTGAGGCTTCGTATTATTAAAATAATTCCAAATAATTAATTTAAATTATTTTATCATGGTAAATTACAAATCATTCCACTAGAAATTCGTAATTACACTCCTTATATTTTATTTCAAAATACCGATTAAAAACATATGTAATTCTCCATGATATGATAACAAACACTAATCAATAAATTAAATTTTCTGATTAACTTAATATAATAATCAATGTCCTTTAGAACATTATTTAACTTATTTTATGTGTCAAATTTATAAATCCTTTTTCAAGATTATATAGGATAAAAAACTTTTAAGCTTCTCAATAAGGCATATCATCAATCTTTATATCGAGACATGAATTTTTCCAACTAAATTATTATTTCACCAATATATATTATCATCATCCAATCCACAAGGAATATTGACCCATATTAGAATCTCACATTTTAATAAATCAAAACGATAATTCACATATATAGAAAATTATATAAAGATTAAGAATATAAGTATATTTAATAGCTTAGAGAGATGCTTTTGTAAGTATGTCTAAAAGAACTATCTTTACTCGATCACACTCAATATATACAAAATGCACTAGCACAAGATGCTGGAACTATACAATTCTCATAATCAAGATAAATGACATATAATAATGTGCAATAATCATATCTATGACATGTCAAGTCCTATCTAAGATTTTAAAAAAAAATTACTTATAAGATTCGATGATTTAATCCTTTATGTATAAGCTTGAACTCTATACACTAAATAATCTACTATATAAGTAAACATAAACCATATACAAAAATTTAATCTATTCATATAAATAAATAATTATTCTATAATAAATAATATATATGAACATATGGTAAATAGTATGTATCCGAACAATCTCCCACTTAGACTTTTGACCATTATTAATGTTTCTATGTACTATACCAAAATGCATTGTTAATAGTATATACCCTAAGAATCTCAAACATAGATATTTATTGTCACGACCCAAATCGGATCGCGACTGGCACCCACACTTACCCTCCTATGTGAGCGAACCAACCAATCTAAACCTTAACATTTCAATGTAATAACAACAGAAAGTAATGCGGAAGACTTAACTCATTAATAAAAACCAATTCAATAACTATCAATATTCAACATCTATTATTCCCAAAACCTGGAAGTCATCACCACAAGAACATCTACAATCAAATGACTAAACTAAGAGTATTCTAAAAGCTAAAAATACATAAGAAGCTAGTCCATGCCGGAAGTTCAAGGCATCAAGACTTGAAGGAGAAGATCCAGTCCAAGCTAGAAGCGTTAGCTCACCCTGAAGATCCGGTGTGACGAAGACTGGCTAGAATTACTGTTGAGTTGAGGACGACGGCACGTTTGCTGCACTCCACAAATAACAAGAAGAAAAACATAAAAGTAGGGGTCAGTACAAAACACGGGTACTGAGTAGATATCATCGGCCAACTCAAAATAGAAAACAGTATATTCCAAGTAATATCATAAACTCAACTATGATACTCAACATGTAGCAACAACAAGCACTATATCATTAACAATTACTGTCAAGTTCACACATGAGGACTCAAGCCCCAATACCATACTCATTTGGGAATCATGTTCATTAGATTGAGTATATTAACATCTTTCAAGATTCATTATCTTTATTTCTCTTGTGTCGGTACGTGACACTCCGTTCCTTTATATTCATTATTCCTCTTGTGTCGGTACGTGACACTCCGATCCCCTAAATCTACGTGTCGGTTCGTGACACCCGATCCCCTAAATCTACGTATCGGTTCGTGACACCCGATCCCCTAATTCAACGTGTCGGTTCGTGACACCCGATCCCCTAATTCTACGTGTCGGTTCGTGACACCCGATCCCCTAATTCTACGTGTCGGTTCGTGACACCCGATCCCCTAATTCTACGTGTCGGTTCATGACACCCGATCCCCTACATGTGTCGGTACGTGACACTCCGATCCACTAAATCATTTTGTAAATCATCAAGCCTTCTCTATACCAAGGCATCCTCAATCCCATTACTTTAATTCATCAAGCCTTCTTCTATACCAAGGCATCATCAATCCCATTACTTTAATTCATCAAGCCTTCTTCTATACCAAGGCATCCTCATTAATAATGTATATTAAAGTTTCTTTTCAAGATTTGGGATTCAATATTTTCATCATGCTTATCTTATCACAATCACATAATCATATTCATGCAAACATACAATTAAGCATATAGTAGGGTTTACAATACTACCAATACATATCATTCTCTATTAAGAGTTTACTATGAAAGCATGAAAACCATAACCTACTTCCACCGAAGAATTGAATCAAGCAAGAATTTTCCCAAAGCTTTGTTGTTTTCCTCTTCTTCTCGATCGATCAATCTCTCTCTCTCCTTGTTCTCTCTATTTTCTTTATTGAAACCCTCTTTCTTTTACCCTAATTAGTATATAATTAAGAATAAAAGATGGCAATAATACCCCAAAAATTAACTTAAGGTTACCTCTTTTAACCCCTAAGAATTTCAGTTATTAATATAAATCTACGAAATCTATAATTAAGGAAAGAATACTCCCAAAACATCCCTTAAAACGTGTAAGGAAATCCGATTCTGCCTGGGATTTGCACAACCTGTGACGGGCCGTCGTGCCTGCGACGGTCCGTCCTGCAGATCGTCGCAAAGTTCAGAGAATGGATTTTCACTGAAGTCTCCGTGACGGTCCGTCCTGCCATTTCGTCACGAAGTTCAGAGAGTCGATTTTCAGTACCCAATTTCATATTTTCTAAGTGTTTTGAAACAAGACCCTGCGACGGTCCGTCGTGCCCTTGACGGTCCGTCGTGGGGTCCGTCTCTTCTGCCAGTTTTTCTAGAATTGAAGTCTGTTGCTCAAAACGACAAACAGGTCATTACAATAGATACCAATTTACCCATCGTTCGTCCCTGAACTATCAAAAGAAGGAAAACAAGGGTGAAAAGGAGTACCTGAATCTGTAAACAGATGTGGGTATTTTTCTCGCATATCCGCCTCCTTCTCCCAAGTGGCTTCTTCAACGGGTCGATTCTTCCATTGCACCTTGATGGATGCAATCTCTCTTGACCTCAACTTGCGAACTTCTCTATCTAAAATAGCAACAGGCTCCTCCTCATAAGACAAGTTCTCATCAAGCAAAATTGAATCCCAACGGATGATGTAGTTTCCATCCCCATGGTATCTTTTCAACATCGACACATGGAATACCGGGTGTACTCCGGACAGCCCTGGAGGCAAGGCTAACTCATAAGCCACCTCCCCTACTCGCTTAAGTACTTCAAATGGTTCAATGTACCTTGGACTTAGTTTACCCCTTTTTCCAAACCGCATCACCCCTTTCATGGGTGAAACTTTCAACAAGACTTGTTCACCCTCCATGAACTCTAAGTCTCTAACCTTTCGATCTGCATATTCTTTTTGTCTACTTTGCGCCGCTAGAAGCTTTTCTTGAATAGACTTCACTTTCTCTATCGAATCCCTCAAAAGGTCAGTACCCCAAGGCCTAACCTCAAATGCGTCAAACCAACCAATGGGAGACCTACATATCCTACCATACAATGCTTCGAATGGAGCCATATCAATGCTTGAGTGATAGCTATTATTGTATGAAAACTCCGCTAAGGGTAGGAAGCTATCCCAATGACCACCAAACTCTATCACACAGGCACGAAGCATATCCTCCAACACTTGAATCGTTCTCTTAGACTGACCATCGGTCTGAGGATGGAACGCAGTATTAAGGTCCAACCTAGTACCCAATTCTGCATGCAATGTTTTCCAAAACTTAGAAGTAAACTGCGTACCTCTATCTGATATGATGGATAGTGGAACCCAATGCAATCACACCACTTCTGAGATGTAAAGTTTGGCTAACTTTTCTGCATTGTAAGTCACCTTGACCGGAATGAAATGAGCAGATTTAGTTAGCCTATCAACAATCACCCAAATGGAGTCATAATTACCCATTGTCTTCGGAAGGCCAACCACAAAGTCCATTGCAATTCTTTCCCACTTCCATTCAGGAATGGGCATTCTCTGAAGTGTTCCTCCGGGCCTCTGGTGTTCATACTTTACTTGTTGACAGTTTGGACACTTGGCAATAAAGTCAACAATATCACGCTTCATTCTACTCCACCAAAAGTGTTTCTTTAGGTCACAATACATCTTGGTTGCACCCGGATGTATAGAATACCTTGAACTATAAGCCTCTGTCAGAATAGTGTTGATCAAACCATCGACGCGGGGTACACATACCCTTCCCTTGATTCTCAAAACACCTTCCTCATCGATTTGTGCTTCCTAAGCCTCCCCTCGCAATACTTTATCTTGAATTCTTCTTAGTTTCTCATCATCAAACTGTTTTCCCTTAATTTTGTCAAGAAAAGAAGATCTTGACTCCACACAAGCCAACAATCGTCCCTTCTCATTTACTTCTAATCTCATCAAGTCATTAGCTAGAGTCTGAACCTCTCTAGATAATGGGCGTCTAGAGGCTTGCAAGTGAGCTAGACTTCCCATGCTTCCCACTTTTCTACTTAAAGCATCCGCCACAACATTCGCCTTCCCCGGATGATACAAGATAGTGATATCGTAGTCCTTTAGTAACTCCATCCATCTCCTCAGTCTTAAGTTCAAATCTTTCTGAGTAATGACATACTGAAGGCTACGATGATCCGTGTAGACCTCACACTTAACCCCATATAAATAGTGTCTCCATTGCTTTAATGCAAACACTACCGCAGCCAATTCCAAATCATGAGTTGGATAGTTACGTTCATGAACTTTTAGTTGCCTTGAAGCATAAGCAATCACACTCTTCTCTTGCATTAGTACTGCACCCAAACCAGAATAGGATGCATCGCAATAAACAATGAAGTTCTTACCCTCTACTGGCAAGGTAAGGATAGGTGCGGTAGTCAACAAAGTCTTGAGCTTCTAAAAGCTTTCCTCACATTCGTCCGACCATACAAATGGAACATTCTGCTTAGTCAAGTTCGTCAATTGGGAAGCAATAGAAGAGAATCCCTTGACAAATCGGCGGTAGTAGCTAGCTAACCCAACAAAGCTCCTTATTTCTGACACATTAGTGGGTCTTACCCAATTCTTCACTGTTTCAATCTTAGAAGGATCCACCATCACTCCTTCCTTAGAAACCACGTGCCCCAAGAAGGACACTGCATCTAGCCAAAACTCACACTTAGAGAACTTGGCATAAAGCTTTTTCTCCCTTAACATTTCCAATACCATTCTCAAATGCTCTTCATGTTCCTTCTTGCTCTTTGAGTATACCAATATATCATCAATAAATACGATCACGAAGAGGTCCAAATATGGCTTAAAAATCCCGTTTATCAAGCTCATGAACGCAGCAGGGGCATTCGTAAGACCAAAGGACATCACTACATTTTCGTAATGCCCATACCTCGTTCGAAAAGCAGTCTTTGGCACATCCGTTGCCCGTATTTTTAATTGATGATAACCGGATCTTAAGTCAATCTTAGAGAAGACACAAGCACCTTGTAACTGATCAAACAAGTCATCAATGCGGGGAAGAGGATACTTGTTCTTTATGGTTACCTTGTTTAGTTGTCTGTAGTCTATACACATTCGAAAACTCCCATCCTTCTTCTTTACAAACAAAACCGGAGCACCCCAAGGGGATGCACTTGGTCTAATGAAGCCTTTGTTCAATAACTCTTGAAGTTATGACTTTAACTCTCTTAACTCCGCGGGAGCCATTCTATAAGGGGGTATAGAGATGGGGCGAGTATCGGGTTCAAGATCAATACAGAAGTCAATATCCCTATCCGGTGGCATACCAGGAAGATCTGCAGGGAAAACATCCAAAAACTCACGAACTACTGAAACCGACTCAATTGAAGGTACTTGGGTAGTGTCATCCTTGAGATGTGCCAAGAAAGCTAAACACCCTTTACTAATCATTTTCTTAGCACGAAGAAAGGAGACGATGCGGACCGGATTGGAAGTGTAGTCACCCTCCCACACTAACGGGTCTGTCCCAGGCTTGGCTAACGTCACCGTTTTAGCATTACAATCCAAGATTGCAAATTGCGGAGAAAGCCAAGTCATACACAGAATCACATCAAAATCGTCCATTTCTAAGATAACCAAATCTACATAGGTGTTGCTCCCCACATCCGTAACACTCTCTGGAGTCAAGCATAGGTCTCTCGGAGAAGTGTTGACCGGTCTGAGGTGGTCCCCCAACTACAGTCTGTAGTGAAGAGTTAATTGGTCGGACTGAGTAACTTCCTGAACCCTGTCCTCTAGTGTAAGAACCATTAAACTCACCTCCCTTTCGAAGCCTTTTTGATGTCGATGTTGTGGTGAAGTCGTCTGGCTTCACTCCTTCTACTTCTATCACAAAGTCTACCACTTCTTAGAAGGATTTTGCCGTTGCCGCTACCTGTAAGGCCGAAATCCGCAATTCTGACCTCAACCCCTTCACAAACCGGTGAATCCGCTCTTGAGGACTGAAACAGAGTTGAGTGGAATATCTGGATAGTGCACGGAACTTAGCCTCATACGCATTAACCGACATCCTACCTTGCTCTAGGCTCAGGAACTCATCCCTTTTCCTATCCCTCAAAGTCTGGGGGATATACTTCTCCATAAACAAGCTAGAGAACGAGGCCCAAGTCATAGGTGGTGCCTCTATTGGTTGACACTCAATATGTGACCGCCACCACATTTTGGCGTTCCCTTGAAACTGATAAGTCACAAACTCCACACCAAACCGTTCTACTATACCCATCTTGTGTAGTAGCTTGTGACAGTCAACCAGAAAATCATAAGCATCCTCCGATTCAGCACCCTTGAAGGCCGGAGGTTTCAATTTCAAGAACTTACTAAAAAGTTCATGCTGATCACTTGTCATTACCGGCCCTATAGTCAGACGTGGAAACGTGCCTATTTCCAATGGAACATCCATGCGGGGAGCCATAGTAGCCGCATGTTGTACCTTCGGAGCCTGAGGTGCTGGTGCAAAGAACACTGGGGGTGTCTGGCCCTGATCAGACAACCCACTCAAATAGGCGAGAACCTGATTGATCATCTCTGGGGTAGGTTGGGGTGGCATTTCCTCATTTTGCACTTGTTCAGTTTCCCCATCCTCCCCTTCTCTTATTACCTCCTCAGTCAGTGGAGGAGTCACTGCCCTAGTATCAGATGGGCTAGGTGCTCGTCCTCTTCCCCTAGAGGACGTCCTCCCACGACCTCTACCACGGCCTCTTGCCGTTGTTCTTCCTCGAGCCACTGCCCCAGTGGGTGGCTCGGTTGTTTCTTGTCTGGCCGGTGTCGCTGCTGGCGCGGTCGTTGCTCTAGTTCTAACCATTTGCGAAATAGAGGGAAGATGGTCAGATACCAATTTGTATCACCTAGATACCGATTGGATCCAAGTAATAGCACGAAAGAAAGAATGAAAGAGTGTAATTTTCCTAAAGTCTTATAGCCTCTCAAGGAAAAGTAAAGGCGTCCCCCTACCGTTCCTTAAGACTCTACTAGACCTGTTCTTGTGTGATGAGACCAACGAACCTAATGCTCTGATACCATGTTTGTCACGACCCAAATCGGATCACGACTGGCACCCACACTTACCCTCCTATGTGAGTGAACCAACTAATCTAAACCTTAACATTTCAATGTAATAACAACAGAAAGTAATGTAGAAGACTTAACTCATTAATAGAAACCAATTCAATAACTATCAATATTCAACATCTATTATTCCCAAAACCTGGAAGTCATCACCACAAGAACATCTACAATCAAATGACTAAACTAAGAGTATTCTAAAAGCTAAAAATACATAAGAAGCTAGTCCATGCCGGAAGTTCAAGGCATCAAGACTTGAAGGAGAAGATCCAGTCCAAGCTAGAAGCGTTAGCTCACCCTTAAGATCCGGTGTGACGAAGACTGGCTAGAACTACTGTTGAGTTGAGGACGACGGCACGTTTGCTGCACTCCACAAATAACAAGAAGAAAAACATAAAAGTAGGGGTCAGTACAAAACACGGGTACTGAGTAGATATAATCGGCCAACTCATAATAGAAAACAGTATATACCAAGTAATATCATAAACTCAACTATGATACTCAACATGTAGCAACAACAAGCACTATATCATTAACAATTACCGACAAGTTCACACATGAGGACTCAAGCCCCAATACCATACTCATTTGGGAATCATGTTCATTAGATTGAGTATATTAACATCTTTGAAGATTCATTATCTTTATTTCTCTTGTGTCGGTACGTGACACTCCGCTCCCTCATATTCATTATTCCTCTTGTGTCGGTACGTGACACTCCGATCCCTTAAATCTACGTGTCGGTTCGTGACACCCGATTCCCTAAATCTACGTGTCGGTTCATGACACCCGATCCCCTAATTCTACGTGTCGGTTCGTGACACCTGATCCCCTAATTCTACGTGTCGGTTCGTGACACCCGATCCCCTAATTCTACGTGTCGGTTCGTGACACCCGATCCTCTACATGTGTCGGTACGTGACACTCCGATCCACTAAATCATTCTGTAAATCATCAAGCCTTCTCTATACCAAGGCATCCTCAATCCCATTATTTTAATTCATCAAGCCTTCTTCTATACCAAGGCATCATCAATCCCATTACTTTAATTCATCAAGCCTTCTTCTATACCAAGGCATCCTCATTAATAATGTATATTAAAGTTTCTTTTCAAGATTTGGGATTCAATATTTTCATCATGCTTATCTTATCACAATCACATAATCATATTCATGCAAACATACAATTAAGCATAAAGTAGGGTTTACAATACTACCAATACATATCATTCTCTATTAAGAGTTTAGTATGAAAGCATGAAAACCATAACCTACTTCCACCGAAGAATTGAATCAAGCAAGAATTTTCCCAAAGCTTTGTTGTTTTCCTCTTCTTCTCGATCGATCAATCACTCTCTCTCCTTGTTCTCTCTATTTTCTTTATTCAAACCCTCTTTCTTTTACCCTAATTAGTATATAATTAAGAATAAAAGATGGCAATAATACCCCACAAATTAACTTAGGGTTACCTCTTTTAACCCCCAAGAATTTGAGTTATTAATATAAACCCACGAAATCTATAATTAAGGAAAGAATAGTCCCAAAACGTCCCTTAAAACGTGTAAGGAAATCCGATTCTGCCTGGGATTTGCGCAACCTGTGACGGGCCGTCGTGCCTGCGACGGTATGTCCTGCAGGTCGTCGCAAAGTTCAGAGAATGGATTTTCACTGAAGTCTCCGTGACGGTCCGTCACGCCTGTGACGGTCCGTCACGCCTGTGACGGTCCGTCCTGCCATTTCGTCACGAAGTTCAGAGAGTCGATTTTCAGTACCCAATTTCAGATTTTCTAAGTGTTTTGAAATGAGACCCTGCGACGGTCCGTCGTGCCCTTGACGGTCCGTCGTGGGGTCCGTCGCTTCTGCCAGTTTTTCTAGAATTGAAGTCTGTTGCTCAAAACGACTAAACAGGTCGTTACATTTATTTATGAAAATTTGCATAATACTATTTTTAAATACATGATTAAATGTATATACTTTAACAATCTTCCACTTAGAATGTTAACAATGCATTTACAACTTTCATAGATATTCGTATTATATTTCATATTAAAACAATCTTACAAAGTTGAATTCTCTAATAACTTCGTCTAATAATGCTAAGTCATAACTTGCTATTTTTATATTTTACCTTTAGAGGCTCTATAATGAAACCTTACAAAAGTATACTTCTTTACCAGAGTTCTATCATAAAAATCCTCTTAAACATAAAATTATTTAATCTTTGTCATGATTCTCCCACTAGGACCAAGTATCACTACTATAGTCATACTTTCATGTTCTTGAGTCTTAATATTTTCCTTAAAAGCTTTCGGTAATTAAAATATTAATTTATTTAAATTTGCCTGACATCACTTTCACTACTTCAGGTAATATTATTGTTATGACTAGTAACCCTTAACCCATATGTAAATGCAATGGAATGTCAGTTATGACATACTAGTTAGATATTCTTGATTTTCTGAATTTGTAATTGACTTATTTTTTATTTCTTTTTTAAGTTACTGTAAAACTAGTTTACTTCTAGGAATATGATGTCACGCCCCGAGCTACCCAGAGACGCGTACACGGAACTTAGAACCACAAGTTATCCCAAGCTAACCCTGCTTGCATGATCATGAGCATACTAAAGATGATAAATTGATGCAGAATCTAAATAAAAATTTAAATATTAAAAGGTGGGGAATATCCATATTTTATAACTGAGATATTTTAAAAGAATGAGTTTAATCCAAAGGAAATATTAACTAATTTCTAAGCTGAATCTAACTATGTCTAAAAATAGCGTTTAAACTGTACTACAAATATTGGGAAAATCCTCAGCTAAATCTAGAAAAAATGAAAACTAAATGAATAAAGACTAAAATGAAACTCATAGCTGTAGTCCTCAGAGAATGAGGACTCACCATTGAATCTGCTGAATTAGATATCGGAAATTGATCTATGCATAATCTGGATGCTGAGAACCTAACCTACATGACAAGAAGATGTAGAACACGTATGCGTCAGAAGATGAAAGGTACTGAGCTAGTAGGATAGTAAAGCTTAAATAAAACATAAATGAACAAGCATAAAAGCAAGTATAATAATCTGACATGATAAATTGAATTTTGAGCTAATTGAATGCAATGACCAATTTATAACATGCTGAAAAGTAATACTTTATATACTAGTAAATAATCAACGTAGACAATTTGTGGGAACTACTAATGATCGATAATAAAACCACATGAGGTAAATGTGGAGTCCGATGTATACGCCCCATCAAAAGGATCCAATATACCCTGCCAAAGGTACAAAGGCATGCTGACATGATCACTATACTGATTGCCCACAGAGGAGACTTAAAACCTACTTGACTAGTAGTTTAGGGCCTATTGGGTATTGCTAAACCCTAGTCAAAACTAGTATTATGCTACTCCCTTGAATTCTGTAAATTTACAAATTATGTTTGAGTTTCTGTAAATATTAGATAGCTCGAAAATAAATATGCAAACTTAGAATGCAACAATAAATCTGGTAATTATGCATTTATAACTGAGGCATGTATATTTGAAGTGTCTGAACTATCTGACCTAGCATGTGTAATTCAAAAACTAAAGAAATACAAAGCTAAGGTTCTGAAATTAATGCAATAAACTTAATAAAAACATGATAATCTGATTTGGAACATATAATTTATATGTTCATGAAGTTCTGTTAAAGTCTAGAAACCCTAGGTCTAATCATGATACTAGAATCATAAAAATGACTGAAAACTAGGGACCCAGTGGGTGAAAGGAACATGCTAGTGAAATTCAAGATAATTGTTGATGAAATCCATGGAAAAATACTTAAGTTTTGGGGTGGGAACTGCTGGAACTTTTTGCGTTCTTGAACTGGGGTTCTTGAGCTTTTTCTCCTCTCTTGCTTCTAATTTTTCAAACTTTTGATTTAATGATTTGACTTAGATATGTTTTAATTATGTTTCTAGGCTTAAACTGACTAAAATATTACTATTTAGGGTCAAAATGATGTAACTTAAGATTTAAACGAAGTGGTAAAAGACCAAAAGACCCCTGGGTAAGTTGCTTTTGGACAAAAGGATGGCCAGGAAAGACGGTCCGTCGTCTGACCAGGCCCCATCGTTGGGTCAGCCAATTGGGCATGTTAGAAAGACCATTACTAAAATTGGCATAACTTTTTGCTCAGAGGTCTGATTTTTACAAGGTCGGTTGATGTGCAAAGATAATTCAATTATTTATATGTGTGTAGGTTATGGTACACCTAATTCATTATGTGTTTAGATTTATTACCATTTGAGGTTGACGCAACTGCATTTCCCCTTAACTGTCTGCAAAATTTCCACCTACGGATCGTGCTGGTCATCTGTATACGGTCACGAACTATGGACCATCGTTTGACCTACGGACCGTGCTAGAGATCCATAGCGCTTTTCAGAAAGTGGGAGAACGTAGTATTGATCGACGGTAACACAGACTATGGACCGTCGTCTAACCTACAGACAGTAAGTCAGTCCGTCGTCTAACACTTAACAAATTTTTCTGGGCTCAAAGTAACAACCCTAAAAAAATGGCTATGCTAAGTAATTCTTAATTTGTCTAGAATGGCTACGACAACACCGGGTTCACAGGATTGATACCCGTAAAACCAGACCTGTGAACCTTTACAACAGACAAGCTAACCTACTTGGTGAGTTAGTTAAGCTAGGAAAGTATGGGTCCAGCCATGTAAGGAACCCGAATATAAAGATCTACCGGACGAGTCTTAACTAGACTTAAAAATGGGTAATCTTAAGTTTGGAGGGTCTAGGAGTAAAATGATCTTTTCAGGCTAAGGCTAGTGTTGTTATTACCCTAAATATTTAATTAATCAATTAGTTAATATGGAGGAAAGTCAATTTGATTAGAAAGGGATGAAATTAGCCCTTTGAGTAAAATCTTTCTCAACCGGGGTTCGAACCTATGTGGGAGCAATGATTTAATTTTATTTATTTTATTTGGTGAATTAATTTAATTAATTAATATTTAATTGCTGATTTAAGAAAAAAGGAAAAGTCAAATTTTTATCTATTAATTATTAAATAATCCTAATTTGACTAAGTCTCTCCCTTATCTCCTAAACCTAATCCAACTCTCCCACACATTTCTCACTCTCTTTTCTCTCATTCACGATCTGCCTCAACCAAAAGAAATAATAACAAAATTGAATGGTAAATTTCATCAAATACTTGAAAGCTATAAACTCAAAAGCAAAATAATATTAAGAACGAAAGGTAACAATCAATTTCTCGATGGATTTTGCTTGTTGTTCCGGTGGTGAAACTTTGAATTGATGGGAAATCGGTAGAACAAATGAATCATCTTTTGCACATTTTAGGAATGGGTTTTCTTCTCTCTTAGTTCCTTTACCAAGAGATCCTTAATGTTCAGTTAATTCACGATTTTGAAAATCTAATATTGTCTCTGTTGCATGCACCTTTCATCAGATCCTTTGAAAGATTCAAAGGATGCGTTGGTATGTCTTCTGATAGATAATTTTTAGGTCTGGTTGTGATTATATGTTGAATGTATATCCGGATATCATGTTAGGGATGAAAAATATATTCCGGAAAAGTGAATTAGATTTGTTGTTTTGAGCATGTGTGTGTTGTAAATTTACCATGTTTGCTGCCTTAAATTTTTATATTAAAATGTTGTGTTTCGCAGGTATAAATATTTTAAAAACATGATGTTTAAATAAGGATAATGTGGCTGACTAAATTTCTCTAAAAATACTACAAAAAACAATTTATGGATGAGAGAAAAATGGATTGAAAGAGATCGAATTTCCAGCTTGGTTGAAATTTGTGGTCTCGACCAAGGATATGAAAAATGAAATATGTTCTAATTTTTTTAAAAAATGTGAGGTCATAGGGTATTAAACCCATGACCTCACGAAATGTAAACTACATAAAAATTTCATGAGAAAATTCAAAGGAAAAATAAATTTGGAGAGTGGGGATTGAACCCAATCATCTTAAATAGATGAGTTAGTTAGGAGAAAAATAAATGTGGAGGGTGGGGTTTGGACCCACAACCTCTTCAATGGATGAGAGAGTTAGGAAAAAAATAAGGAGAAAAAAAAAGTGAAGAGTGGGGATTGAACCCACAACCCCTTCAATAGGTGAGAAAGTTAAGATATAAATTAAGAGAAAAAGATTGAGCTTGTGGGGGTTTGATCCCTGAACCTCCTTTCCTATAAAGAAAAAGAGAAAAGGAAAAGAAAGGAATAAATATGGGAGTGATAGGGATCAAACTAGGGTCCCCCAAATCTGAAAATGCATTCGTGAAGTTTAATATAAGATTAAGTCTTGCTCAAGGGATCGAAATCAATATCTAGGCTCTAATGATCGAAATCAATATCTTGGCATATATACAATATACATCAGTCTTTTACCACATAATCTTCGGTAAATATGAATCACTTAGACAAACTATCAATGAAGATTCATGGGTTGTATGTGCGGACTCATAAGTCTAGCATACGTTTAAAAGTAAGTGAACCTAAGATGTTATGTGATAATATAATGAAACCCCATATGGTTAAGTAAGAATTTGCCACACACTAAAGGGGAAAGTGCATTTGCATACGATGAATTGAACATTCACGTAAAGCGGTGAGTAATTATGAAGAGTTAATGTGCTAAAGCTAAAGAATGTGTTGACAACATGATAAGAGGCTAATGTAAAAGGTGAGAGGAATATCAAATGAGCCTATGTAAATGTTACCAGGATATACTCACCTATAAGAGTGTAAAGTTAATGAAGAGACCAGTCTCTATAAACACTAGAAATTAAAGTATTTAAGTTAATGGATACTTAATAAGAATGATGATGAGTTATAATTCCCTCATGCTAGAATCCAACTTCTATGATGTATGATATGAATGTAATGGAACTTTATAGTGAACAATAATAGGCTAGCTATGAGCTGCGATAATTTTTTTCGGGAAGGCAGAGGTTCTGTAATTCTCATGAGATGAGATTGTCCATCAAGACGGCTATGGGTCTCCTTATATCTCTTAGTCTTCGAACCTATACTAATAATATAGGGTTCTAGCAGGGTTCGACTCACTATATATGCTAACATGTTTTGGTTAACATTTATCGGTGATTCAACCTTTTTTAAGTGTGGGATTAAACATTGGATTTCATGATGCTCACATGATCTATGTTTGTTAAGGTTAAATTTCTCAAAGAAAGAATAATATCATTATCAAGTAAATGTACACAATGAAATGTACGATACCAAAGGTGTTAGGATAGGATAATCAGTAGGTGAACTAGATATAAGTAAAGACACCAGGTCATTCTTGGTCATTGCATAGTGAACCTGATTAAAGACATAAACTAAATCCTAAGTATGAATGGTGTTTACACTAGCCTATGAATAAATGACAGTGAATTACATAAGAATGAACGAATCAGACTCAGTGTTTTCTAAAGAAGGCTCCCTAGTTGAGGTCCCATATGTTGAGCCCTTATTTTGGAAAGTCATAATGTCAAGTCCATGATTTCAAGGTCTCATGGCGTATGAATGAAGTATATGAACTATTTTATATGCTCTCTGCAATATGTTATATGTTTTTTGCAAAATTATATGTGTGATGACGTTTGTTACTGTTATAGCATGACTTTCCTAGTCTTATTTGGGAAGTCCACTGACTTTAGTTTCCATAACTCATATTGTTAGGAGAGAGCTCGTCTTAATCATGCATGTCCTTGGTGTGTGCTTTCATATAGCCATACTTAATACAAGTGTGTAGTAATACTATACAACCCTCTATGTTTAGGTGAAGGTGCAGGTGAATGCTAGAGCATTACAAGACTACGATAAAGTTATCTTGAAGTGGAGCATTAATCTGGACATTGTAGACCCTCTTGCTTTCGAGTATGCCTATCTTTTATATTCTAGATTAGATGTAGGCATGACCTAGTCGAGGATTTTCCAGTAGCATTTCTGTCTCACATATTTAAGACATTGTATTTGTTCTATTTTTGCAAGTATATATTTAATGCAGTTATGAACTATTTAATTCATTTGAGTATCTTGGTATTAGATGGTAGTTGTGAACGATTATGAAATTATATAGATGATCTTATTTGAAAACCATATTTCCTATTATGAATTCTACGTATACTTTAACTAAACAAAAAGTTCAAACTTTCTGCTACAATTTTTC
This sequence comes from Solanum lycopersicum, assembly GCF_036512215.1. NCBI lineage: Eukaryota > Viridiplantae > Streptophyta > Magnoliopsida > Solanales > Solanaceae > Solanum > Solanum lycopersicum. The sequence continues at coordinate 20,301,237 of NC_090811.1, read as the reverse complement.
TAGATGATGTAATGATGACGTATGTAGGCTTGTCTACGACCTCGGAGAGGTCAACCACGCTGGTTTTAGCTAGGGTCTAAATTTTTGGTCATGGAAAAATTTGTATCAAAGCACTAGGTTAAATTACGAGGATAATTAGTTCACATCAACCACACCGAGTAGTTTCTAAGTCATGGTAGCGAAGTGCACCACTATCCTGTATTAGAGACTGCATGATACATTACAAAATTCCCTTCTTCTGATCTTATCGTGCCTTCTCTAATGTCTAATTCCTTGGTGTTATGAGTGTATCTAACATTAGTTCTACTTTTTCATAAAATGAACACAAGGAGGAATGTTGGTCGTGGAAGAGGAGAAGCAGCTGTTGGGGGCATCCCAGTTCCTTCCTAGGCCCCAGCTACTGAAATAGAGATGCATGTTAACCCAATTAGGTTAACAGATGGAGAAGTAAGGACAACCCTAGTACAGATGACCCAAGTCATCACCTTAAAAGCTCCGGCTATGACAGCCCAGGCAAAGCAACAAAGTTTTCAAAGGAAGAACCCATCTGCCTGCACCATGGCTAGTATCTTAAGGGACTTCACGAGGATGAATCCTCCCGTTTACACTTGATCTAAGATTTCTGAGAATATCGACGAGGAGTGTAGGGTATATTTGGTGCATGCAAGAATAGTCCTTTCAAGGCTTATGGTCCATGTCCAGCAAGTGGAGGAATGTAGGAAGATGAAGGATACTAAGGCAGCGAACAGGGCAAGGCAAGCGGAAAAGAATTTTTCAAGGAAGAGTAGTAGTGAAATCATGGATAAGACCAGGTTTAAGAAGGGAATCTCCTACCAAGGGTAGTCATGTTTGTCCAAGGGTCACTATGATAGGGATTCCGAGCCAAGAGATAGGAGAAATAGTAAAGTAGATACACCTTAGGAGAGGACACCTTTTCGGAATGGTGGAAAACATTATGGAGGAGGGTGTATGAGGGGCTCTAAAGATTGTTACAGTTGTAGCAAACAGGGTTACATGATGAAGGATTGTCGGTATATGAGAGGTTGAGAAAAATGGAAGGAGAAAGTTCAGCACAATGGTCCAAGTAAAGAGGCTCCATGGAGGCAACGATTCTTCTCACTCAAGTCTAGAGGTGTAGGGGAAGACCCCTCTGGTGATGTCTCAGGTGAGTAGCCTAATTTATTTCTCATGTATATGGTTTTATGCACTAGTATAAAATTAATATGTTGGAGTCATCATGTTGGTTGCTGACTTATGTGACATATAGGTTTATTCATGTTGTATTTATTTGATGAGACGAGTTTAGGAAGGAGTTCCTTACTCTATTAATGTGAAGCTTCTAGTAGGTTTCAAGGATGTGCACCAACCTACTAATATGTGAATCAGATATTCACCAACAAACAACATTTAGTAGATTAGGTATGGATTTTCTCCATAAGTTTTATGCTACCATATCCTATCAAACAAGGTTAGAGAGGTTTAAGTTGCCAAATGCGATAGGGTATAAATGGGCAGGGCGTGGATCAATCAAACAAAGACATATAATTTCAAAGACCACCAAGTTGTTATCTAAGTGGTTAGATATACTCCTCCTAAAGCTAGTTTTGTTTAAGAAACTCTATGTTTTAGTGCAATAGTCGACTTGGTTTTGTAAGTCCAAAAATTTTATGTGTAATAATTGCACTATATGAGTTAAAATGAATTTATGTTTACGTATCATGTTTTTGTTTTTGTATAGTGTGGACATGATCTTTTTTTTGTTGCATGAGCTGTGAGGTGAATCAAGTTAAGTGCGACTGAGAAGGGAGTTCCTCCATCTCAAATATTAAGCTTCAGATAAGCTCGAGTAATATGCTTTATCCAGAGTAAGTGTGAAACAAAAATTCACAAAGAGTTAAATCTCAAATATGATAAGATATTTTTGAAAATCACCCTTTTTATTTTAAAATGATGTGAGAAAACATTTGAGGACTAATTTTCCTAAAGGGTGATGAGGATAATGTAACAACCTCAAAAAATGGCTTTGCTAAGTAATGCTTAATGTGTCTAGAATGCCTAGATTAGACCGGTTTACAGTAATTGATGCACGTAGAACTAGACCTCTGAACCCTTGCAATAGCCAAGCCAACCAACTTGGTCTTTTAGTTGATCTAGTAAAGGTTGGGTCCAACCATGTAGGGCACCTAAATATGAAGATCTAACCGGATCACTCTTAACCGGACATAAAAAGGGGTAATGTTATGTTTGGAGGTTCTAGGGGTAAAATTATCTTTTTCCAGGCTAAGGGATGTATTATAATTACCCTAAATAGTTAATTAATTAATTATTTAATATTGTGGAGGGGCAATTTTAGTAGAAAGGGCCCAAATTGGCCCTTTGAGTAAAATCTTGCTCCACCAGGGTTCGAACCTAGGTGAGAGCAATGATTTAATATAATTTTTAATTTGCTTAGTTAATTTAATTAATTAATATTTAATTGCTGATTTATGAAAAAATGAAATGTGAGATTTTTATTTATTTATTATTAATTAATCCTTAATTTAGTTAGTCTCTCCCTTATATACTAATCCTAGGCCAACTCTCCCACGCACTTCTCACTCTCTTTTCTCTCATTCACGATCTGCATCAACCAAATGAAATAAGAACAAACACGAATGCTAAAGTTCATCTAAAACATGAAATCTTAAAACAAAAAAGCTAAATAATCTTTAAAATAAAAAGTAAAAGTCAATTTCTCGCTGGATTTTGCTTGTTGTTTCGGTGGTGAAACTTTGGATTGGTGGGAAATAGGTAGAACGATTAAATAATATTTTTAACATTTCCATGTATGATTTTTCTTCTGTCTTTGTTCCTTTCCCAAGAGCCCCTTAAGGTTCAATTTAATCGTAATTGAAAATCAAAGGTTGTCACCGTTGCGTGCCCCTTTATTAGATCCTACGAAAGATTCAGAGCATGCATTGGTATATCTTCTGGTAGATAATTTTAGGTCTGGTTGGGATTATGTGTTGAATGTGTATTTGGAAATAATGTAAGGGATGAAAAATATATTCCGTAAAAGTTTATTAAGTTTGCTATTTTGAGCATCTGTGTGCTGTGAATTTACTATGTTTCCTGCCTGAAATTTTGTAAGTTAAAATGTTGTGTTTCGCGTATATAAAAATTTTAAGTACATGATGATCAAATAATATTAATGTGGCTGACTAAATATCATTCAAAATATACTCAATATAAGTATGTGAGAAAAATAAATTTGAAGAAACCAAATTTCAAGGTTGCTTGAAATTGGTTGTCTCGGCCAAGGATATGAAAGATGAACTATGTTCTAAATATTTTTAAAAAATGTGAGGTCATTGGGGATTGAACCCATGATCTCACGAAATGTAAACTTTATAAAAATTTCATGAGAAAAATGAAGGGAAAATTAAGTAAGGAGAGTGGGATTGAACCTACAACCTCTTGAATATATGAGAGAGTTAGGAGAATATTAAAGGAGAAAAATAAACATAGAGAGTGGGGATTTAACCCACGACCTCATGAATGGATGAGAGGGTTAGGATAAAAACAAAGGAGAAACATAATTGTGAAGAGTGGGAATTTAACCCAAAACCCCTTGAATAGATCAGAAAGCTACGAAATAAATTAAGAGAAAAAGAATGAGCTTGTGAGGGATTGATCCTACAGCCTCCTTGCCTTAAACGAAAAAGAGAAGATGAAAACAAAGTGAATATTATGGGAGTGATGGAAATCGAATTAGGTTCCCCCAAATATAAAAAAATGCTATCATCATGTTTAATGTAAGATTAAGTGTTGCTAAAGGGATTCGAAATCGGGTTCCCTTCCCCAATTACATATTGATAAATAAGTTATACGTGAAAAAATATTTAATGAATGCTACCTCCAATGATCGAAATCAATATCTTGGCATCTACATGATGCATAAGTCTTGTACCACATAACCATGGGTAAATATGAATCCGTTACAGAAACTATAAATGATGCCTCGTGGCTTATATGTGTGGACTCGTAAGTCTAGCAGACGTTTAAAAGTAAGTGAACCTAAGATTTTATGTAATGAGATAATGAAACACTAGAAGGGTTAAGTAAGAGTGACAGACATTAAAGGGTCAAGTGCATTGACATATGATTAAATGAACATTCACCTAAACTGGTGAGTAATTATGAAGAGTTAATGTGCTAAAGTTAAAGAATGTGGTGATAACATGATACGAGGCTAAAGCGAACGGTGAGAGTAATCTCAAATGAGCCTATGTAAATGTTACCAAGACGTACTCACCTATGAGAGAGTAAAGTTAATGATGAGACCAGTCTCTATGAACACTCTAATGAAAGTGTTGAAGTTAATGCATACTAAATACTAATAATCAGATGAGAAATCATTTAATGAGCTATGATTCCCTCATGCTAGAAGCAATCTTCTATGATGTATGAGATTAATGTAACGGAACTTTATGCTGAGCACCGATATGCTTGCTATGAGTTGCGATTCCTTCTTTAGGGAAGGCAAAGGTTCGTGTAATCTCATTAGATGACTATCCATCCAGACAGGTATGTGTCTCGTTATATCTCCTAGTATAACTCCCTATATACGCTAGGATGTTTTGGTTCACTTTGGCAGGTAATTTAACCTATTTTGGTGTGGGTTTGAACACTTGATTTTTTATGATACTCACATGATCTATGTCGGTTAAGGTTAAAGTTCACTAAGAAAGAGTGAGTGCAGCCTAAAGTAAATGTAAAAAAAGAAATGAGCGATACCAAAGGTGTTAGGATACTCAAGAGGTTAACTAGACTTAAGTAATGACACTAGGTTATTCTTTGTCATTGCACATGGAACCCGATGAAAGTCTTAAACTACATCCTAGGTATGTTGGTGTTTACACTAGCCTATGAATGAAAGAAAGTGATGTACGTAAGAATGAACAAAGAAGACTCTATGTTTTCTATAGATGGATCCCTAGTTGAGGTCCCATATGTTTAGCCCTCCTTTTTGGAAGTCTTAATGTAATGTCCATGATGCTAAGGTCTCTTCATGTAAGAACGAATGATATGAACTATGTTATATGCTATGTGCAATATGTTATGTGTTGTTTGCAAAGTTATATGTGAGATGATGCCTCTTACTCTCATAGCATGACTTTGTTAATTCAATTTGGAAAGTCCACTGACTTAACTTTCCATAACTCATATCATTAGGAGATATCTCTTTTTAATAAGGCATTTCCTTGGTGTGTTCTTGCACACACCCGTACTTTGTACAAGTGTGTACTAATCTCATACAACCCTCTACTTTTAGGTGTAGGTGTAGGGGAACGCTAGAGCATTACGAGACTACGCTGAAATTATCCAGACGTGGAGGATTCATCTGGACTTGGTAGGCCCTCAGTCTATCGAGGATTCCTATATTTTATATTCTAGCTTAGATATAGGCATGATATAGTGGAGGATGTTCCACTAGAGTTTCTTTCTCACTTATTTCAAACATTGTATTGGTGCCCTTTTGGAAAGTATACATTTATTGCAGTTATGAACTATTTCATTCATTTGAGTATCTTGGTAAGAGATGGTTGTTGTGAAAGATTATGAAATTATGTAGATAATCTTATTTGAATATGATGTTTCCTATTATGTAGTCTAAGTATACTTCAACTAAACAAAAAGTTCAAATTTTCCGCTAAAATTTTTCTAGATGATCTAGGCTTGTCTTCTACCTCTGAGAAGTAAAAAATGCCGGTATCAGGTAGGGTCAATACTCTGATCTTAGTAATGAGATTTTTGGGAGTTTCTGATCCCATAGATGGTTGGGCAGGACGGACTGTGGATTAGGCTACCGTGTCGATGCCATCGTTGGTTGCACCTGCAATTTTTTTAAAGTTGGTTTTTAGTCTATTTTGGATATGACGTGTTACATTATCTATCCATTGGAAACATTCGTCCTCGAATGAAGGTTAACTAGTTAAAATAGAGGGAGAGATTTGCAAAACCTACTACTAAACACTAAGAATTCTGTTTCTCACTAAATTGAGTTCCAAGTACATGCAATTACGGTTAAAACGCAAGTACAAACCGAGGGAATGAGATTCTAAAACTGAAATTCATGAATGACTAGAAAACTGAAGAGGAATTATTACCTCAAGCTGTAGTTGAATCGGAATGAAAGAGGTGAGGATACTTGACATTCATGGCTGCTTCTGCTTCCCAAGTAGCTCCCCCTATGGACTGACTCCTCCATAAAACCTTGATTGAAGTGACTTCTTTATTTCTCAATCTTCTAACCTGACGGTCAAGAATCTCAACTGGTTCATCCTCAGAAGAAAGACTATCTTTCACCGCCTCACTCTCTAATGGCACTATAGAGGCTGGGTCACCCATACACTTCCTCAAGAGTGAGATGTAGAAGACCTAATGCACTGTTGCTAATTCTGCTGGCAGCTCTAACTCATATTCCACCTTCAAAACCCTTTTCAAGATCTTTTAAGGGCCTACATTTATAAGACTGAGCTTCCCTTTCATTTCAAATATCACCACCCCTTCCATAGGACCCAATTATAAACTTTGAACTCTAGTTCCCTTCTCCTTACATCTGCATCAGATTTCTGACGACTTTGGGTTGTCTTAAGTCTATCTCTAATGAGTTGCACTTTATTCATAGCACAAAAGGACTATATCTATCCCTTTTAAATGTGATTCACCTACTTAAAACAAACCAACATGAGATCTACATCTACACCCGTATAAAATCTCATAAAGGGCCATCTGAATGCTGCAATAGTACCTATTATTGTAGGAAAACTCAATATGAGGAACATGATAATCCCAACAACCTTTGAAATCGATCACACAAGCTCTCTACATATCCTCTAAGTTCTTAATGGTACACTCTTCCCTCATATCAATTTGTAAATGAAATGATGTACTAAGGTTAACTTAAGTACCGAGACTTTTCTGAAAAGACTTCCAGAAATAAGAGGTAAACTAAGGACCTCTATATGAGTTGATAGAAAAAGGAACCCCATAGAACTTCAAAATCTCATTAATGCAAAGCCTTGAATAGTCTTCTACCAAATATGCAGTCTTGACCGCCTAGAAGCGAGAAGAGTTAGACATCCTATCAACTATCACCCAAATGGAGTCATGCTGTCTGCGAGTATGCGATAATCATGTGATAAAGTCTATATTGATCACATCCCTCTTCCAAGTAGGAATATCAATCTCTTGAGTCATACCACCTTGTTTCTGATGTTCTACCTTTACTTGCTAGAAATTGGAGAACTTACTCACAATGTCTTCTATATCCCTCATCACGCCATTCCACCAATAGACATCTCATAGATCGCAGTACATTTTAGTGGCACTAGGATGAATAGAATAGCGAGAGTTATGGACTTCTAAAAGAATATGCTATCTTAACTCACCTACATGAGGAACACACAATCTACCCTTGTAGTGAAGTACACAATCTCCCCATTGGGAGATAACCTTAACTCTCTGCTTATGGAATGCACCTTTAAGTTCATGCAAGATTGTATCCCTGTCTTACTTTTCCATAACCTCCACTACCAAAGAAGATTCTGCCCCATTCTAAACTATTACACCATTGTCCGATATTCTCTTAAGGCGAAATCATAAACGAGCAAGCCTGTGAACATCCTTCACTATCTCCTTCCTTTCTTCCTCAACATGGGCTGCACTACCCATATATATTCTACTAAGATCATCTGCTACTATATAAGACTTATCCGGATATTAATGACCACTCATATCATAATCCTTAAAGAACTGTAGCCATCTCTCCTAGCGAAGATTCAACTCTTTCTGGGTGAACAAATACAAAAGGATATTATAGTCAGTGAACACATTCTGTGAATACCATACAAGTAGAGTCTCCATATCTTTAGTGCAAACACCACTGCTGCAAGCTTGAGGTTTTGAGTAGGATAGTTCTTCTCATGCACCTTATGGTTTCTTGAGGCATACACTATAACCTTATCTCGCTTCATCAACACATAGACTAGGACAACTCTTGATGCATCACAATAGATCACATAACAATCTAAACCCTCTGGTAGAGTCAAGATAGGAGTTGTAGTCAATCTAGTTTGCAATTCTACGAAGCTTCTCTCACAATAATATGACTATTGGAACTTTACCATATTCTTAGTCAACCTAGTCAATAGTGAGGCTATGGATGAAAATCCTACCACGAACCTTCTTTATATAACCCTCTATAGCTAAGAAAATTCTTATATCTGTAGCATAGGTATATCTGGGCCATTGTTTCACTACTTCTATCTTTCGTGAATCTACTCGAATCCCTTTGCTATATACAATGTGACCAAGGAAAGCAACAAATTGCAATCAAAACTCACATTTGCCAAACATAGCGAATAATTGGCGATCCTTTAGAGTCTGCAGAACAAATCTCAAATGACAAACATGTTCTTCCTTACTCATAGAGTAAATGAGGATACCATCAATAAGACAATAACGAACAAGTCCAAGTACTATTTTAAAACTCTGTTCATCAAATCCATGAAAGCTGTAGGAGCATTATTTAGCCCAAACGACATAACTACAAATTCATAAAGATCAAACTGAGTTCTGAAGGTTGTTTTAAGAATGTCACTATCTTTGAATCTAAGATGATGATAACGCGATCTAAGGTCTATCTTTGAGAAATGGATAGCACCCAGAAGTTGGTGAAACAAGTCATCAATCTTGGGGATGGAATACTTATTATTGATTGTCACATTTTTCAACATTCTCTGGTCAATGCACATTCTATGAGAATCAGTTTTCTTCCTTACGAACAACGCTTGTGCACCCTATGGTAAAATACTAGGTTTGATTAATCCCTTATCTAGAAGGTCTTTTAACTTGTTTTTCAATTCCTTAAGCTATACTGGAACCATTCTATAAGAAGGAATAGAAATAGGTTGGGTATTTGAAAGGAGATTAATTCCAAAGTCAATTTCCCTTTCGTAAGGTACTCCGAGAAGATCTTCTGGAAACACTTCAGGAAATTCACAAACAACTATAACTGACTTAAGAGTTGGGGTATAAAGGCTAGAATACTTAACCCGAACTAAATGATAGATATAACCCTTAGATATCATCTGTATGCACGTACGGTGAGAAATAAATACCCATAAGCGCTAAGCTACTACCCTTCCATTCTAAGATTGGTTCATCTGGAAAATAAAAATGAACAATCCTAGTTCAACAATCAAATAAGGCAAAAAATGAATATAAACAATCCATGCCTATAATGACATCGAAGTATACCATTTCTAACTCAACTAGATCTGCTAAGATGACTTTCTGAGAGACTGTGACATGGCAACTTCTTTACACCCGTTTAGCTATAACTAGGTTAGCGAATAGAGTAGAGACTGAGAATGGTTTTGAGAGAGTTTCTGGACTGACGTTGAATTGGATTTCTATGTAAGGAGTTACAAAAGAAACAGTAGCCTTCGATCTAACAATGCATAAATATCAAGGTCAACGACACGTAACATACTAGTGACGACATCAACAAAACCTTCTTGATCTTGGCGAGCCTGAAGAGCATACCACATGTTCAGGTGCTGACTTCCACTTGTACCATATGAGTTATCCTGCTAACTTGGGCAACTTGATGGTGTTGCTGAAGTCGTAGACTGAACTCTACCATTACCACCTTTTTGGTCTTGTCTAGAAGGACAATCTCTAAAACCTGTGACCAGACGGACCGCACACAAAACATCCTTTTTTCCATTCAAGACACTCACTCGAATGGTTCTTACCACAATTATGGCAAGTAGGGTATGTCTTAGTGAAACACTTCCTAGAGATTTAGAGCCTGGTGCTCTACCCTTCTAGTCATACGTGTTCTTGGAGGATGGAACACTAGCTTATGAAGGGGCTGGAGCTGAAAACTTCTTATGACCCTGCAAGCGATTTCCACCACTAAATTTCTGCTGAGAATAGTAAGAGTTCCCAAACCTAGCCTTCTTATTTTCCATATCATGTTCCCTAAGATTATCACCCTCAACCTGCTGGGCATGATTCATAAGGATAGAGATGTTCATATCTCCAAGTAACATTGCATTTCTGCACTCAATTTTCACCAAATTTTACACTCCATACAAAAAGTTAGTCATCTGAGCCCTGGATTCAGCAACCATGTGTGGAGTATACTTGCAGAGTTGGTTAAACTTGAGTCCATACTCTTGGACTGTCACGTTACCCTGCCTTAAGTTTATGCATTCCTAAGCCTTTGACTATCTCAACTCTATTGGGAAAAACCTATCGAGAAGAGTCTCACTCAAGCAATCCCAACTGATAAGAGTTGTGTTTGCGTTCCTGGCATTCACATTCTTAGCATTAGATCTACGAGGAGGCATGATCAGAAACGTAGAATGTCAAGTTAGAATGGAATAAGGTCATATACCTCACGCACGATAAAAGTAACAAGAAAGTGAAGTTTTTCATAAAACAATTCATAGACTTCTTCTCATTAGATGTGGTACACTTGACACACATGAAAAGGACACAACTTAGTGAGAATTTTAGGACATCCAAGGACACTTAAACCTAGTGCTCTGATACCATGTTTTGTGACGCTCGGAGCTACCCACAAGACGTGGACACGGAACTTAGAACCACAAGTGATCAATCTAACCTTGCTATCATAATCATGAGCATACTAAAGATAATAAACTATAGAATCTAAATCATAATTAGTGATCCTACCTTCACTATGTGGGAAGGGACACTCCTCACTCTATTTCAATTTGTGCGAAGGTAAAGTCCCTTTTTTTAGATGTCTTTCATGCCTTTATTATTTATCATGGATTATGGAAGGTCATAAGTATAACCCTTATATAACATCATCATCATCATAACTCAATAAGAATTTCATTGCTATTATCATTTCATTACAATGCATGTAGCTGAGATTAGAACATTAAAATTCATATATTATATAAGTCACATTGGTAAATCATTCACCACCCTTATAATATTAACATCTTAATCTATCACCTCACAAATTATAGTAAAGATATTTCAATTCAACATCATACCATCCTATCAAACCTAATACAAGGCATACTCCAATACAACGCCATGACTTAATCATAATTAACCCTAAGTTGAAGTAAAATATAGGGGTTACAACATTTACTAAGTGTCCTTCATAATACATCATCAAGGTCTTACTATCAAACCTCAATTCAACCCAATATGGTTATACATCATAATAAATCAATAACCAAAATTATAACAGGGCTACAAGAATAACTACATCAGAATTCAATACTAAATCATAGCTTAAGGCAAGATGCATTGGTAAATTCATAAAATATTTCATAACCTAGATTATCTTCTCAAGAATTAGAGTGAAAGACTACAAATCACCCCAATTCATTCATTATCAGTGTGAAAACATCATTTAGTATTAATTCAACCAATAACAAAGTCAATTTAATCAATAAAACCTAAATCATATCAAGATCAAAACCTAGGGTTAATGATTAAGGGTCAGCTGCTATTAACTAGACCAAACAAACAAGATATATAATAATTGAGTTAGAATACATGTTAATATATTAATAATATCCAAAAAAATCATAAAGAAATCAATTCATAACTTCAATATCGTATTGGACAAAAACCCACGTGAAAACTCAATTTTTGCAATCAATTTGATTGAACCATTTGATGAAAAGAGCTCTTACGGGTGAATTAGATCTCATACCTTGCTAATTGATGAATATTTATGGAAGAATTTAATCCCTTGTGTCTCTTAAAGCCTCCCCTAGTTTAGTCTACAATGGTAGTGTCTTCCAATAGAGAGAGAAAGAAGAGAGATAGAAGAGAATTTGGGTTTGTGAGTTATGAGATTAGGTTAGGGTAATTTAGGTTAAGGTCTGTCTATAGGTCTTTAAATAATTTAATTAGAACTTCCTTGACTATTAAATAACAAACTATACCCTTAATTAATTAACTGGAACTAATGAAAAACGTGAAGGAAATCAGAGCCCCATCAACGAGACCAAGACCAGAGAATTGCTGGTCCATCGACGGGTAATCCCTCCCTCCGTGATGCAAATTCCTAGTCTTGGTCAGAGACTATGAAAATGAGTCCTCCAGATATTTGGATAAGTGTTGGTCGATGGATGACATCGACGCCCAGTCGCTTCGCACACGCCCCTTTAATGCCCTTTTGTGGGTGCACACTGCCCAGGCAGTGTTTGACTCAAACGCAAGGGTCCGCCTGAAGGGACCTTTTTTGTCCTTGGGGAGTTGTACCCGGAATTTTTGACTATGAATAAACTTAAACACATGTTAGACACCCTTTCACATATTTTCATCATTTTCCTACTTTTAAAATCTAGTCAAATAGGTTAATGCACTCTAGTACCTCCTTGAACTACTTTCCTAACATCATGGACATTATTGGATGTTTTGGTTTCTAGACTTCCTACATGACTTATATTTATTATTATGGACCTTAAAATAGTGTTTATACCTGATGATACTTGTTTTATTATCGAGAACACATCTTGGATTTCGAATTGTTACAAACACAAACAACATTCTATTAAATATAGATTTATACTACCCCTGCACTCTAGGCACTCAATCTTATATTGATTTAAACAAAATTTTGATTTTATGAGCTATCCTCTAAAATGTAATGTCAAACGTTCTATAATTGATAAACTTACGTCATTTAGCACATTTAGGGGTTATATTAACTTCACCCCACAAAACACAATCAAAATATACCGCAACGCAACAATAAAGACAAAATTTCAATGGAGAAAACATAGGAATCGATCAAATTAGAGCACTCAGGCACACATTCTACTTTATTACAGACAAACCAACACTTAAACATGATTATAACAATTACTCAACACAAAATAACAACAAATTTAGTAACTGCATTGGATTTCAATATCAAACTTTTCGTATGAGGTTCAAAAAAACAGCCTTTATGCCTTATTTTAATTTAGAATAGCTAAGCGACAAAGTTCTACAATTCGGAGCAATTATTGAACACAAAAGTTGGTAAGAAAAATTAATCAGAAAATCTAAAGAGGTGAATGAGAAAATGAGATTTAAAAATTGAGAAATTTAAGGATTTTGGAATTTCGAACTGTTTGGCCATTAAAATATTTCCATTTGCTCCTGGTTCGATGAAGTAAGTCATGATCGTTGAACCTCTTAGTGATGTGCTGAGTGCCATTTATGCCCAGAGTTGTATTTTACATAGCCGAGTTTTGTAGGACTCCAACAATTCCGGGGTTCATATAGTGGAGAGAGTCGGGTGCAAAACTATTTGGTGAGTTTCCAATTGCGCATATAGGTCAGTGAGTTTCCCAGAGTTCCCCTTTATGCGTTGTGGTTCCAACAATAGTCCAAATCGTGGCTCACCAACCTGTTTAGTGTGTCACGGGTTTGACTTTGGCTCAACAAAAAACCCATTTTCCAACACTTTTAACTTTTAATTTCCACAATAAACACAAATTATTCAAAATAAAAAACTGATGAATTAAAACAATTGGTTTCCTCAAAGAAGAGCACTAGGGTTTATGCGGAATTACGGGCATGAACAAATAAACTCAATGAATTCATGGGTAACATGTAATAGTGCAATGATAAGGGATATAATCTCAAATGGCATTGGAACTAAATACTGAAGCGTAATACCTTGAAGACACTACTCCTCTGAAAGATACTCAATTGTGTGTGTTAATGCGACATGATATGGGTATGAACAAATAAACTTGGGTGTCTACAAAGAAATAGGTAACTCATACATATAACTCTTCTTATTCTTATACTTACTTCCTCAAAACATAGCTCAAATGAATAGTTTATCCCAATGTTTTCATAATTGAACTCAAAGGCGACCTTGAACTCTACTCTTAACTCTCTTAAATTTGAATCATGAGTTCAAGAGTTATGATTCGTGTTATGAAAAGTTCTGTGATGGCAATGTGAACTCATGAATCCACTCTCCACATTCTCATGCTCACTTGTTCGAGTGTTGAATTAAGTTTTTTGAAATTCAAGAAACCTCAAAGGACTAAAAAAGTATTCTCAATTGTTTGAAAGAACACTCGACACTTAACTTTTAGGTGTATCTCGAATTTGAAATATGACACAAGGTTATTATTTGTCATAAGAAAGATATCATGATGATGAAACATCTTTTTGATAGTTAATCGTAAAAAATGGTTGAAAAAACTACCTAGGAAGCAAATCTGCAACGCGGGATGAATTATAATGTTTGGTTCAAATCAATTTTTTAAACAGTCGAGTCCGCATTCCATGTGTCATGCGGAAAGAAAAAATGCACTTCTATGGAGCAGGTCCACTACACAAACCTAGTACTTATTTTCTGTCTGACTTTGTTTTACTCATTTTCTAACCCCAATTTGCCTAGATTCATCTCTTTTTCTTAATATATCTTTAGATTTAGATATCAAACGCATGTACAAAATATTCTACTGCTAAAATCGACTCTATTTCTTCAAGAACTCAATAATCCCATCCTAACTCAAGAACGAAACACAATTTCAAGAACACAATTGAAGATCATCAAATTTTAAAATTTCTAGAACTAACGTCGCTGAAATAAACATGATTGTCGCGTCGATGAATAAACCCTACATATATGAACTCACATACATTATAGGTATAAAACATAGGTGAAAATCCACAACAAAACTCGACAACCTCGATGAACGCCATAATCCTTTCCCCTCTTTTCTTTTCTTGGCCTCTTTTCTAAAATCATAGAGTGAATTAGGATTTGTGTAAACTGAAACAAATCATCTTAGACCCCTATTTAATTAGTAAAAATAATATAAATCTTATAGGGTAAGGAAAAAACCCAAATACACCTCTTCAATCTAGGTATATTTTATCCAATGGAAAACCTAACTTGAAACTAGAATATCTCCGTCATACAAGCTTGAAATTTAGAAACTCTATTGTGTTTGAAAAGTGGATTTGTAACGACCTGTTTAGTCGTTTTGAGCAACTGATGTTATTTCTGGAAAACTGGCTGAGACGACGGATCCCACGACGGACCGTCGAGGGGGTCTCGTTTAAAAACACTTAGAAATTCTAAAAAATGGGTACTGAAATTGACTCTCTGAACTTCGTAACGCAATGGCAGGACGGACCGTCACAGGCGTAACGGACCGTCACAGACTCTTCAGAGAATTTAGTCTCTGAACTCTGTGACGGAGCAACAGGACGGACCGTCGCAGGCACGACGGCCCGTCACAGGCTGCGTAATTCCAGGCTGAG
Source organism: Solanum lycopersicum (assembly GCF_036512215.1). NCBI lineage: Eukaryota > Viridiplantae > Streptophyta > Magnoliopsida > Solanales > Solanaceae > Solanum > Solanum lycopersicum. The sequence goes on along the minus strand of NC_090811.1, from coordinate 20,285,907 downwards.
TCGAATTTCTTTAATGTTTTAAGGGACGTTTTTGACTATTCCTGTTATAATTATAAAGTTAGTGGGTTAATGTTAATAAGTCTAATTACTTGAGGGTTAAAAGAGGTAACCTTGAGTTAGTTAGTGGGTTAATTCATCATTCTTTTATACTTAATTATATGCTAAGTAGGGTAAAGGAAAGAGGGTTTGAATAAGAAAATTTGAAAGAACAAGAAGAGAGAGAAAGGATCGATCGAGACAAGAGGGAAACGAAAAGAAAACAAAGCCTTGAGAAAATTGCTTGCTTGATCACTAATCTTCGGTGGAGGTAGGTTATGGTTTTTATACTATACGTAGTAAACTCTTAATAGAGAATGATATGTATGGGTAGTATTGTAAACCCTTCCATATGCTTAATTGTATGCTTGCATGAATGTGATTAGGTATTTGTGATAAAATAAGCATGATAAAGCTATTGAATCCTAAATCTTGAGAAACCCTAATCTACTTTGTTAATGATGATGCCTTAGTGTAAAAGAAGGCTTGATGAACGAAAGTAGTGAGATTAGAGGATCGAGTGCCATGTTCCAGTACCAGGATAGTATATGAGGATCGGAGTGTCACATTCTGACACCAGGATAGTATATGGATCGGGTGCCACGTTTCGGTACCAGGATAGTATATGAGGATCGGAGTGTCACGTTCCGACACTAGGATAGTATATGGATCGGGTGCCACGTTCCGGTACCAGGATAGAATATGGATCGGGTGTCAGGTTCCGACACCAGGATACAATGAGGATCGGCGTGTCATGTTCCTACACAAGGATAGTATATGAGGAGCGGAGTGTCATGTACCGACACGAGAGGAATAAAGATAATGAATCTTGAAATATGTTAATATACTCAATCTAATGAACCTAATCCCCAAATGAGTATGATGAAGAGGCGTGAGTCCTCATTGATGTTCTTAGTGTTGTAACCAAGGGTTATGGTAATTGTAATTTCTCCATGCTAAGGATATTAGTTGATTTTATGATGTTATCTTATATATACTATTTTCTATTTCGAGTTGGCCGATGATACCTACTCAGTACTTGTGTTTGTACTAACCCCTACTTGTATTTGTTTTCTTTGTTAATTGTGGAGTGCAGCAAACGTACCGTCGTCTTCAACTCAACCGCAACTCTAGCCAGTCTTCATTACTCCGGATATCAGCGTGAGCTAATGCTTCTAGCTTGGACTGGATCCTCCTCTTCATGTCTTGACGCCTTGAAGTTCAGGCATAGACTAGCTGTTTATGTATTTTAGCTTCTTAGATACTCTTAGATTTAGTAATTGAAGTAAATGTTCTTGTGATGATGACTTCCAGATTTTGGGGATAATAATAGTTGTTGAGTTTTTAGAAGTTATTAATTGATTTTCATTAATGAGTTTAAGTCTTCCACATTATTTTCTGTAATTATTGGTAAACTATTGGGGTTAGATTGGTTGGTTCGCTCACATAGTAGGATAAGTGTGGGTGCTAGTCGCGGCCCGATTTGGTTCGTGACAAACTTGGTATCAGAGCATTAGGTTCGTTGGTCTCATCACACAAGAACGAGTCTAGTAGAGTCTTAAGGAACAGTAGGGGGACGCCTTTACTTTTCTTTGAGAGACTATAAGACTTTAGGAAAATTCCATTCTTTCTTTCTTTCGTGCTATTACTTGGGTCCAATTGGTATCTAGGTGATACAAATTGGTATCTGACCATCTTCACTCTATTTCGCAGATGGTTAGAACTAGAGCAACAACCGCGCCAACACCAGCACCGACGGGACAGGGTGCGTCTGAACCAGCCACTGGGGCTGTAGCTAGAGGAAGAGTAGCGGCAAGAGGCCGTGGAAGAGGTCGTGGAAGGACGTCCTCTAGAGGAAGCGGACGAGCACCTAGCCCATCTGGTACTAGGGCGGTGACTCCTCCACCAACTGAGGAAGTGGTAAGAGAGGGTGAGGAAAGGGGAATGAACAAGTACAGAATGAGGGATTGCCACCCCAACTTACCCCAGAGATGATCAATCAGGTTCTTGCTTATCTTAGCGGGTTATCTGATCAAGGCCAAGCGCCTCCAGTGTTTTCTGCACCAGCACCTCAGGCTCCTGAGGTACAACATGCGGCTAATGTGGCTCCCCGCATGGATGACTCATTGGAAATAGGCACATTTCCTCGTCTAACTACAGGGCCTATAATGACAAATGATCAGCATGAACTTTTCAGTAAGTTCTTGAAATTGAAACCTCCAGTCTTCAAGGGTGCTGAATCTAAGGATGCCTATGATTTTCTGGTTGACTATCACGAGCTACTACACAAGATGGGTATAGTAGAATGGTTTGGTGTTGAGTTTGTGACTTATCAGTTTCAAGGGAACGCCAAAATGTGGTAGTGGTCACATGTTGAGTGTCAACCAACAGAGGCACCACCTATGACTTGGGCATCATTCTCTAGCTTGTTTATGGAGAAGTATATCCCCCGGACTTTGAGGGATAAGAAAAGAGATGAATTCTTGAGCCTAGAGCAAGGTAGAATGTCGGTTACTGCATATGAGGCTAAGTTTGTTGCACTTTCCAGATATGCCACTCACCTTTGTTTCAGTCCACAAGAGCGGATTCGCCGTTTTGTGAAGGGGTTGAGGTCAGAGTTGTGGATTTCAGCCTTACAGGTAGCGGCAATAGCGAAATCCTTTTAGGAAGTGGTAGATTTCGTGATAGAGGTGGAGGGAGTGAAGCCAGACGACTTCACCATGGCATTGACATCAAAAAGGTTTTGAAAGGGAGGTGAGTTTAATGGTTCTTACTCCAGAGGACAGGGTTCAGGAGGTTACTTAGTCCGACCAATTCAGTCCTCACTACAGACTGTAGTTGGGGGTCCACCTCAAACCGGTCAACATTTCTCTGAGGTTGGAGGTTATTCCCAGAGTTCGTCATTCTCACAGAGACCAATGCTTGAATCTAGAGAATGTTATGGATGTGGGGAGACTGGACATATCAAGAGGTATTGTCCAAAACAGAATTACAGACCTCCCATGTCCGAGGTAGAGGTGGTCATGGAAGAGGCCGTCATTCAGGAGGACGTGGTGGTCGAGGTAATGGTGGTCACCAAAACGGCCGGGGTGATGGGAAAACTGTAGCCACTACAGCACAACATGGTAGAGGCAACGGACAAACAGGTGACAGGGCCCATTGTTACGCCTTCCCTGGGCGGTCTGAAGCCGAGACATCGGATGCTGTTATCACAGGTAATCTTTTGATTTGTGATTGCATGGCTTCTGTATTATTTGATCGTGGATCCACATTTTCATATGTATCTTCCTCATTTGCTAATGGTCTTAATTTACATTATGAATTTCTTGACATACCTATTCGTGTGTCTACTCCGGTGGGTGAGTCTGTAATAGTTGAAAGGATATATAGGTCTTCTTTGGTGAATTTTGTGGGGAACAATACTCATGTAGACTTGGTTATCTTAGACATGGTTGATTCTGATGTAATTCTGGGTATGACTTGGCTTTCTCTGAATTTTGCAATCTTGGATTGTAATGCTAAAACAGTGACGTTAGCCAAGCCTGGGATAGATCCGTTAGTGTGGGAGGGCGACTACACTTCCAATACGGTTCGTATCATCTCCTTTCTTCGTGCTAAGAAAATGGTTAGTAAGGGTTGTTTTGCGTTCTTGGCATACCTCAGGGATGATACTACCCAAGTACCTCCAATTGAGTCGGTTTCGATAGTTCGCAAGTTTTTAGATGTGTTTCCTGCAGACCCTCCTGGTATGCCACCGGATAGAGATATTGACTTCTGCATTGATCTTGAACCGGGTACTCGCCCCATTTCTATACCCCCTTATAGAATGGCTCCCGCGGATTTAAGAGAGTTAAAGGCCCAACATCAAGAGTTGTTGAGCAAAGGCTTCATTAGACCAAGTGCATACCCTTGGGGTGCTCTGGTGTTATTTGTGAAGAAAAAGGATGGGAGTTTTCGGATGTGCATAGACTTCCGGCAGTTGAACAAGGTAACAATTAAGAACAAGTATCCCATTCCTCACATACATTACTTGTTCGATCAGTTATAAGGTGCTTGTGTCTTCTCTAAGATTGACTTGAGATCCGGTTATCATTAATTGAAAATACGGGATACAGATGTGCCAAAGACTGCTTTTCGGACCAGGTATGGGCATTACAAATTTGTAGTGATGTCTTTTGGTCTTACGAATGCCCCTGCTGCTTTCATGAGCTTGATGAACGGGATTTTTAAGCCATATCTCGATCTCTTTCTGATCGTATTTATTGATGATATATTGGTATACTCAAAGAGCAAGAAGGAACATGAGGAGCACTTGAGAATTGTATTGGAAATGTTGAGGGAGAAAAAACATTATGCCAAATTCTACAAGTGTGAGTTTTGGCTAGATGCAGTGTCCTTCTTGGGGCATGTGGTTTCTAAGGATGGGGTGATGGTGGATCCTTCTAAGATTGAGATAGTGAAGAATTGGGTAAGACCTACTAATGTGTCAGAAATAAGGAGTTTTGTTGGTTTAGCTAGCTACTACCGTCGATTTGTCAAAGGATTCTCTTCCATTGCTTCCCAGTTGACGAACTTGACTAAGCAGAATGTTCCATTTGTATGGTCGGATGAATGTGAAGAAAGCTTTCAGAAGCTCAAGACTTTGTTGACTACCGCACCAATCCTTACCTTGCCAGTGGAAGGTAAAAATTTCATTGTCTATTGTGATGCATCCTATTCGGGTTTGGGTGCAGTGCTAATGCAAGAGAAGAATGTAATTGCTAATGCTTCAAGGAAATTAAAGGTGCACGAACGTAATTATCCGACCCATGATTTGGAATTGGCTGCGGTAGTGTTTGCCTTAAAGCAATGGAGACACTATCTCTATAGAGTTAATTGTGAAGTATACACAGATCATCGTAGCCTACAGTACGTCTTTACCCAAAAAGATTTGAACTTGAGACAGAGGAGATGGATGGAACTACTGAAGGACTACGATATCACTATCTTGTATCACCCAGGAAAGGCTAATGTTGTGGCAGACACCTTAAGTAAAAAAGCAGGGAGCATGGGTAGTTTAGCCCACCTACAAGTTTCTAGACGCCCATTAGCTAGAGTGTTTCAGACTCTTGCTAACGACTTGATGAGGTTAAAGTAAATGAGAAAGGAGGATTGTTGGCTTGTGTGGAGGCAAGATCTTCTTTTCTTGAAGAGATTAAGGGGAAACAGTTTGAGGATGAGAAACTAAGCACAATCAAAGATAAAGTATTTCGAGTAGAGGATAAGGAAGCACAAATCGATGAGGAAGGTGTTTTGAGAATCAAGGGAAGGGTATGTGTACCCCACGTCGATGATTTGATCAACACTATTCTGAGAGAGGCTCATAGTTCAAGGTATTCTATACATCCCGGTGCAACCAAGATGTATCGTGACCTAAAGCAACACTTTTGGTGGAGTAGAATGAAGTGTGATATTATTGATTTTATTGCCAAATGTCCAAAGTGTCAGCAAGTAATGTATGAACACCAGAGGCCCGGAGGAACACTTCAGAGAATGCCCATTCCTGAATGGAAGTGGGAAAGGATTGCAATGGATTTCGTGGTTGGTCTTCCAAAGACAATGGGTAAGTATGACTCTATTTGGGTGATTGATGATAGGTTAACTAAGTCTGCTCATTTCATTCCGGTCAAGGTGACTTACAATGCAGAGAAGTTAGCCAAACTTTACATCTCGGAAGTGGTGCAATAGCATGGGGTTCCACTCTCCATTATATAAGATAGAGGTACGCAGTTTACTTCTATGTTTTTGAACACATTGCATGCGGAATTGGGTACTAGATTGGACCTTAGTACTGCGTTCCATCCTGAGACCGATGATCAGTCTGAGAGAACGATTCAAGTGTTGGAGGATATGCTTCGTGCATGCGTGATAGAGTTTGGTGGCCATTGGGATAGCTTCTTACCCTTAGCGGAATTCTCGTACAACAATAGCTATCACTCCAGTATTGATATGGCCCCATTTGAGGCACTGTATGAGAGAAGATGTAGGTCTCCCTTTGGTTGGTTTGATGCATTTAAGGTTAGACCTTGGGGTACTGACCTTTTGAGGGATTCATTAGAGAAGGTGAAATCTATTCAAGAAATGCTTTTAGCGGCGCAAAGTAGGCAAAAGGAATATGCAGATCGAAAGGTTAGAGATTTGGAGTTTATGGAGGGTGAGCAAGTTCTGCTGCAGGTTTCGCCCATGAAAGGGGTGATGCGGTTTGGTAAGCGAGGTAAACTTAGCCCGAGGTATATTGGTCCATTTGAAGTTCTGAAGCGCGTAGGGGAGGTGGCTTATGAGTTAGCCTTGCCTCCAGGGCTGTCCGGAGTGCATCCGGTATTTCATGTGTCTATGTTGAAAAGATACCATGGGGATGGAAACTACATCATTTGTTGGGATTCAGTTCTGCTTGATGAAAATTTGTCTTATGAGGAGGAAGCTGTTGCTATTCTAGATAGAGAAGTTCGCTAGTTGAGGTCAAGGGAGATTGCATCCATCAAAGTTCAATGGAAGAATCGACCCATTGAAGATGCCACTAGGGAGAAAGAGGCTGACATGTAAGAAAGATACCCACACCTGTTTACAGATTCAGGTACTTCTTTCGCCCTTGTTTTCCTTCTTATGATCGTTCGAGAACGAACAATGGGTAAATTGGTATATATTGTAACGACCTGTTTAGTCGTTTTGAGCAACAGATGTTATTTCTAGAAAACTGGCTGAGACGACGGATCCCACGACGGACCTTCATGGGCACGACAGACCGTCGAGGGAGTCTCGTTTCAAAACACTTAGAAATTCTGAACAATGGATACTTAAATCGACTCTCTAAACTTTGTAATGGAATGGCAGGACGGACCGTCACAGGCGTAACGGACCGTCACAAACTCTTCAGAGAATTGAGTCTCTGAAGTCTGTGACGGAGCAACAGGACGGACCATCGTAGGCGTGATGGCCCGTCACAGGCTGCGTAATCCCAGGCTGAGTCAGATTTCTTTAATGTTTTAATGGACGTTTTTGACTATTCCTATTATAATTATAAAGTTAGTGGGTTAATATTAATAAGTCTAATTACTTGGGGGTTAAAAGAGGTAACCTTGAGTTAATTAGTGGGTTAATTCATCATTCTTTTATACATAATTATATGCTAATTAGGGTAAAGGAAAGAGGGTTTGAATAAGAAAAGTTGAATGAACAAGAAGAGAGAGAAAGGATCGATCGAGACAAGAGGGAAACAAAGAGAAAACAAAGCCTTGAGAAAATTGCTTGCTTGATCACTAATCTTCAGTGGAGGTAGGTTATGGTTTTTATACTATACGTAGTAAAATCTTAATAGCTAATGATATGTATGGGTAGTATTATAAACCCTTCTATTTGCTTAATTGTATGCTTGCATTAATGTGATTAGGTAATTGTGATAAAATAAGCATGATGAAGCTATTGAATCCTAAATCTTGAAAAACCCTAATCTACTTTGTTAATGATGATGCCTTAGTGTAAAAGAAGGCTTGATGAACGAAAGTAGTGAGATTAGGGGATTGGGTGCCACGTTAGGGTACCAGGATAGTATATGAAGATCGGAGTGTCACGTTCTGACACCAGGATAGTATATCGATCGGGTGCCACGTTCCGGTACCAGGAAAGTATATGAGGATCGGAGTGACACGTTCTGACACCAGGATAGTATATGGATCGAGTGCCACGTTCCGGTACCAGGATAGAATATGGATCGGGTGTCATGTCCCGACACCAGGATAGAATGAGGATCGGAGTGTCACATTTCGACACCAGGATAGTATATGAGTAGTGGAGTGTCACGTACCGACATGAGAGGAATAAAGATAATGAATCTTGAAAGATATTAGTATACTCAATCTAATGAACCTAATCCCCAAATGAGTATGATGAGGAGGCGTGAGTCCTTATTGATGTGCTTGGTGTTGTAACCAAGGGTTATGGTAATTGTAAATGCTACATGCTAAGGATATTAGTTGATTTTATGATGTTATCTGATATATACTGTTTTCTATTTCGAGTTGGCCGATGATATCTATCTCAGTACTTGTGTTTGTACTGACCCCTACTTGTATTTATTTTCTTTGTTAATTGTGGAGTGCAGCAAACGTACCGTCGTCTTCAACTCAACCGCAACTCTAGCCAGTCTTCATTACTCCGGATATCAGGGTGAGCTAATGCTTCTAGCTTGGACTGGATCCTCCTCTTCATGTCTTGATGTCTTGAAGTTCCGGCATGGACTAGCTGTTTATGTATTTTAGCTTCTTAGATACTCTTAGATTTAATAATTTGAAGTAGATGTTCTTGTGATGATGACTTCCAGATTTTGGGGATAATAATAGTTGTTGAGTTTTTAGAAGTTATTAATTGATTTTCATTAATGAGTTTAAGTCTTCCGCATTATTTTCTGTTATTATTGTTAAACGATTGGGGTTAGATTGGTTGGTTCACTCACATAGTAGGATAAGTGTAAGTTCCAGTCGCGGCCCGATTTGGGTCGTGACAGGATTCCAAGACCTTTAATTTTATTTCTTTTATTTCACCAAAAACATAAAAGAACTGAGGAATAACTTGAATGAACTCTCTTTAGCTCTTTAGGAATTATTTGAATGACCTTTCATTTAAGAAATTATAAATTCTTCAATGAAATCCAACTCAAAATAAGGATTGTTCAAGTCTTAGTTCAAAAATTTTCTAGGAGGTTACGAATCTAAAACATGAGATAATCTTGAATTTGAACTATCGAAAAAAATTACCTCCTCTCAATTTAACTCAATTTCATTTAATTATAGAGCAATAGAAATAATGAAGTATAAATATATGTATAATTTATTTTCATGTTATTGTTAAAATGTTTTTCATTACTTTAGTTGTTTCACATATAGTATTGTTTTATTTTGTAGACGGGAAAATGTATAAATACCCCCTAAACTATGACCGAAATCACAAATACACAATGAAACTTAACTAGAGTCCTGTTACCCCCTAAACTATTCTAAAATGGAATAAATACACCACTTGTACAAGTATTAGAGAGTGTGAAAACACTCTTGAAGGAAATTTTATAAGTCCACAAATTGGACACATGTCATTTTTTAATTGGTCACTTTGTAATTACTTAGTACACATATTTATTTAAAATGATAATAAAACATATATATATTATTTTTGTTTCTTTAATTGTAAAATATTTATTTTAATTACTTCACATTTTTAAAAAAAATTATATTTTTTAACTGCTAATTAATTATAATAAATTGTGTGTATTTAAAAAATAATAATTGAAAAGTGTCCTTTGATTTTAATGTTTTTAATATTTTTATTTTTTACTCGATTTTCTTCATGTATTTTTATATCCAATAAAAATTAACTTATTTTAAATATATAGAATTTCAAATAAAATTAAAACGAAAGACAAAAAAAAATAAACTCAATACGAAATAAAAAAGAAAAAATGAACTTAAGTAAAAAAATAGTTTCGATAAAAGGTAAAAATTTGTTAAATCAATTTAAATACGAGATAAAAAATAAGAATTAATTTCTTTATTTTTTTTTTGTAAAAACTAAAATATCATTTTTAAAAAATTACGAAATAGTTTTAAATATTTATTTTTAAAAAAAATTATTTTTAATTAACAAAATATATTTAAACACATGGTGAGCGAGTGTGTACAAACACAACCAACTTTGGTAGTTCAAGGTGCCACATCAGCACAAAAGGTGCAAAAAAATACAAATAAAACAAGTTCAGGGGTAGTAGTATCTTGGTTAAGTTTAGGTGTGTCTCTAAGATTTTGGTCATAGGGTAGGGGGGTTACTAATGGATTAACCCTTTTATCGACTATGTTTAACTATAATGTTGATTTATGATACTTGTAGATGTTGCTACTGTACCTTAATAGAAGATGTTGCTACTGTACATTTATATCATTATTTCCCTTTTTATTTTGTTGTTTTGAATTGTTTTATATTTTTATTGCATAAAAATTAGCCAATGATTTTACATACTACTTTATTGCTGATGGATGTTTGTGGCAGCTATTCTTTTTCTTTTTTTTTGTTTCTTTCTCTTTGTAATTCTATCTTATTTTAGTTTGTTGTAAGTGATTAACCATTTCAGATGTCTAACCATGTTATTTCACCAATAAACTGTGAACCTCAACAAGAAAAATGCACTTGGGATCACTGATACACTTTTTCAACACAGAAACATGGAAAATCGGATGAATAGAAGCCAATTCAATGGGACGTTTCAATTCATAGGCAACCTTACCAACAATTTGCAAGATTTCATAGGGACCCACACAACAAGGACTCAATTTCCCTTTCTTGCAAAATCTAACCACCCCTTTAATTGGTGAAATTTTTAAATACACCTTATCACTTTCTTCAAACTCCAAATCCCTTCTCCCATGATCGGCTTAAGACTTTTGCCGACTATAGGCCATTTATAACCGGTTCCTTATGATATAAACCTTTTCAGAAGTCTTATAAATAAACTTGGGACCAAGGAGCGATGGCTCATCCACTTCAAACCACCCAATAGGATACCTACACCTCCTATGATACAAGGATTCATAGGGAGCTATGAAAATGGATCAATGAAAAGTATTGTTGTAGGCAAACTTCACTAAAGGTAAATGTGTATCCCAACTCCGTTTAAAAACAATGATGCACTCCCACAGCCTATCTTCAAGGGTTTGTATCATATACTCCGCTTGACCATCCGTTTGGGGATGAAAAGTTATGATTAACTTCACCATAGTACCTAACCCTTTTTGTAACAACCTCCTAAATCTAGATGTGAATTGTGCGCTTTGAATTGATATGATGGATAACAGAATTCCATGGAGGCAAACAATCTCATCTAGGAAGATTCTTGCAAAATCCTCCGCCGAATATGAAGACTTGTTGGGAATAAAGCGAGCAAACTTAGTCAATCGATCAACAACTACCTATCATATATTACTAGGAGCATGAACAAAAAAAGTTGAAAGTTGAATTACAGTTTTACCCCTTCTATAAATTAAATTGTTATAAAATATTTAAATATTTGATTGTATAAATTTAATTAAAAGGTTAATGACTTTTAGACTTCTAAAGATTGATTTCTAATTAAAAATCCAATTAATTAATATTTATCATCTATAATCTATATGTACATAATAATTATAAAAAAATTTTTAAAAAAAAGTATATACTAAATTGCTATATTTTTCCTCTTTCTCATAACTTTTTCCTTAACCCCTCTCATGAATAATATAATTTATGTGGATAAAGTATTATCCTTTATGATAAATAACGAATTTAATAATAAAGGGTGCAAATCTGCAAAATGGAGACACACGTTGATAATGTCCTCTCGATTATTATTAAAGAATGACTCTATCTTCACAAATTTAAATTCATTAACGCTTAATTACGTGATAAGACTTTTAGTTGTTCTTTCTACATGGTTTGCTAATTTTAATTTCTTATTTCATATTCTTCATTTATTTATTATTATTTGTTAATTACTTATTCAACTTTATACTCTTAATATTCATAACTCTCATCTTTTCATATTCATAACCTCCAAATATTTAAACTAAAACTTTAATATATCTTTTGATATTCCTTCTATTCTATCTATATAAATTCAACTTATTTAATCTCATGAAACCCCTACCAACATTATTAGTTATCATTTTCATTCTATAGTTAAAGTAGATGAAGAAACCTTTTGAATTTTGATAGAATATGAAAGGAGTCGATAAAAACTCAGAGAGTTATGTACTAATTTTGTACTTATTTTTTCATCTATACATACATCAGTCTTATAAGAACAATGTTTACATTGGATCTTTCTTAAATCTGTTTCTTTTTGTCTTTTTTTTTTATCACCATTAGACTTCTTAATTTAGTTTTTTTATGAATGTTTTATTGCGTAAGTCTTCATTCTTATTTTGTAATTGTTACATTATATTATTCATTGATTTACATATATATTTCCATAAATTTTTTATCATTATAACATATCTATAAAAATTCACATAGAATAAACGTGCGAAGCACGTCCTCAGAAACTAGTATGGAATAATAGCACTTCTAGGTCCGAGGTAAACCTACTACAAAGTCCATATTGATGTATTCCCACTTCCAAGTAGGAATATGGATCTCTTGTAGTAAGCCACCCGACTTTATGTGTTCGGCCTTTACTTGTTGTCCATTCGGACACTTAGCGACAATCTCTACTATGTCCCTTTTTAGACATTCCCACCAATATATATCTCTTAGATCATGGTACATTTTTGTCGACCCTTGATGAATTGAGTAGCATGACCCATGTGCTTCTTCTAGGATCCTATCCCTCAACCCGTATACATCAGGATAACATAATCTCCCTAGACACCTTAACATACCATCCCCCTCTAAGGAGAATGATTTATTCAACTTGCCGAGAACTGACTCTTTCAATTTCATTAAGGCTAAATCAATCTGTTGTTTGGACTTCATCTCAAACACTAAATATGACTCGGATTTATGATGAACTATAGCACCCCCACCCGGAGAATTTTCCAACCTCACCCCATCCTATCCAACCTATGTACTTCCCTTGCTAGGTTTTTTTTGGATTCATCAAGATGGGATACACTACCCATAGTCATACGACTTAGGAAATCCGCAACTACATTAGCCTTGCTAAGATGATGAAAGATACTCATATCATAATCTTTCAACAACTCTAGCAACCTTCTTTGTCGGAGATTCAACTCCTTTTGGGTAAACACATATTGGAGACTCTTATTATCCGTAAAAACATCAACATGAACCTGTTACAAGTAATGCCTCCAAATTTTCAATGCAAACACCACGACCTCTAACTCAAGGTTATGAGTGGGATAGTTTCTCTCATGCACCTTACGTTGCAATGAGGCATAGGCTATAAATTTCCCATGTTGCATAAGCACAGACCCCAAACCTACTCAAGATGTGTCACAACACACTAAAAACCCATTTGTACCCTCTAGTAAAGTCAACACCAAAACACAAGTGAGCCTATCATTCAATAATTGGATACATTTATCACATGCCTCCTAGCACTCAAACTTATTACTCTTTTGGGTCAAAGTAATCAAAGGAGACACGATGGACGCGAAACCATCAAAGAACCTTCGATAGTAACCAGCTAAACCCAAGAAACTTCTAATATCAGTGGGAGTCAATGGTGTAGCCCAGTTTTTCACCGCTTCCATTTTCCTTGGGTCTACATAAAATCCCTTACTAGAGATGATATGATCAAGTTATATCACCGACCTGAAAAAAAACTCACAATTGCTTTGTTTGGCATACAATTGATGTTCTTTAAGGATTTGCAATACTACCCTCCAATGACCAATATGATCTTCATCATTCTTTGAGTATATCAACATGTCCTCAATGAAGAAGATGACAAATCAATCTAGGTAATTTTTATATACTCTATTCATTAGGTCCATAAATGACACGGGAGCATTAGTGAGACCGAAAGACATGACCACAAACTCATAGTGCTCATACCTAGTCTGAAAGGCCGTCTTTGGTATATCCTCACCTCTCACCCTAAATTGGTGATACACGATCTCAAGTCAATTTGTGAAAAGTAACCCGCCCCTTGGAGTTTATCGAACAAGTCATCAAGCCGAAGGAGAGGCTACTTATTCTTAATGGTAACCTTGTTGAGTTTTCTATAATCAATACACATTCTCAAGCACCCCTCTTTTTTATTCACAAACAAAATCAGAGCACCCCATAGCGAATTACTAGGCCTTATAAAACCCGTATTTAGTAAATTTTTTAGTTGAGCCTTCAAATCTTTCAACTTGGCTGGAGCCATCCGATACGGAGAAATTGATATGTGATATGTATCTTGTAGAAAATGAATGTCAAAGTCAATTTTCTGTTCGGGAGGAATACCGGGAATGTCGTTAGGGAAGACCTCCGGTAAGTCACTAACTACGGATACCTACTCAATAGGAGGAACTTCGGAGTATAGATCTTGGACTCTTACGAAATGATAAAGAAAACCTTTTGAGATCATATTGCATGCTTTTAGACAAGAAATAATATTACCTCTAGGAATACAATTTCCCCCCTTCCACTAAACAACGTGTTCATTTGGGAAGTTAAACCTCACCACTCTTGTCCTAAAATCAATACATGCAAAACATGCATGCAACCAATCCATACCCAATATAATATCAAAATTAAGCATATCTAGCTCTACTAGATCAACATAAGAAACTCTTTTGGGAAACATTATAGGAAAATTTCTATACACCCTTTTTACAAAAACCGACTCACCCAACGGAGTAGACACTATAAACGGTTAACACAAAATATAAGGTAAAATAACAAACTTTTTAGCTATTAGAGGTGTAACAAATGATTAAGTAGCGTTGGGATAAAGTAAGTCATATAAATCAAGAGAGAAAACTTTCAACATACTGGTCACCACATCAGGAGAAGTCTCTTGAGACCCTAGAGCGGAGAGCATAGAAGTGGTTCTTCTTTGGAGCATCACTAAGACAACTTGCTTGATCTTGTCCACTACCCTTGTCTTAACTGTTCATATTTAGACAATCTCTCATCTTGTACTAGTGTTGCCACAACTAAACCAATTATTTGTGCCCTTAAGGCAATCACCATAGTGATTTTTATAAGACTTTTCACAAGTTCGATTCTCATTTGGTGAATTAGTACCTTTTTCTTTCATGAATTTAGGGTTAGACATTCCATCACCACTACCTCTTGGGAGTTTGAATGAACGTTGATTAGAAAACTGCTTATTAAATCTAGCCTTATCTTGTATCTCAAGCCTATTATTTGAACAACCTCCATCAAATGACGTTCCTCCCTTAGCATCTCTACTTTTTCTCTTAGCCCTTGCCTCCTCAAACCTTCTTTCATAAACCATAAGAAAGAAAATGTTCATGTTGTCATGTAACATGGCCGATTGACACTCCTCTTATAAATCGTCTAACACCCTCACCACAAAAATTCTCATTTGGTATCAAGTATCGGAGACCAAAGAAGAAGTAATTAATTCCAAAGGTTACTCATGGACACTATTTGCTCCTTGCCGAAGATTAAATAACTCCGTCACTTTCTCGTCCCTCATTTCCCTAGGGAAGAACCGATCTACAAAAGCTATCTTAAGGATCTCCCAAGTTACTGAACTATCCCTAAACAACCTATTATCCCTCCATTGGACATACCAAGTTTGAGCCACATCCTTGAGTTGGTATGTGTAAAACTCGGCCTTCTCAGTTGAAGAAACCCTATAGCATATAGTATCTTATAGACCTCATCAATGAATTCTTTTGGAATCTTCATAAACCTTAGCCCATAGAAAGTATTAGGGTTCATTACACTAATGTCCTTTAGACGGAAAGCCATAGTAGTGACTTGTTAAATCATTGTTGATGTAACCTCATGTTTGTGTGGTTGTGAACTGTGCGATATTATGAAAAATAGTCATCTCCTCATTATATGTGTGAACTTGTCATCTGCATTATTCTGAGGCATTGGTTGTGGCAAGTGTAATGTGCATTAAGAAATAATGGGTACTTAAGAGGATGTACCATTTCGAGGGACATATCGCGTGCCGCGATGGATACTATATTTCGAGGGACGTATCACGCGCCGTGATGGTTACTATTGTCGAGGGTCGTGTCGTGCGCCGCGACAGATGCATGGACAGATATGTCCCCCATGGGTCCCGGACTAAGAGACAGCGGGTGTGTATCACTAGGTCAGACATGCATCATTATACTTGACATTGCATTACACATACTTATCATTGGTGAACTTGATATTGTGTTTTGCTGGAATTTGTGATTGATAATACTGAGCTTGTTATTGAGGATATGTAATTTGATAAAGTGTGATTGTGAAGGATATATATGTAATTTGTATAAGTGTTGTTGTAGAGTACGCGCTATGTGAATATGAACTGTTAGGTTAGAGTGAATTTTATGCAGGTTGTAGTTGTGGAGGTTCGGTTGGGGAGGTAGGGGTACCCGTATTTCATTCCCTTAGCTTGTGTTTAGCCGTTTACTTGCTGAGTACCGTGTGGTTTGGTACTCACCCCTTGCTTCTACAAATTTTTGTAGTTGATGAGCCTGGATTTTTGTTGTACTTGTCATTCTCTTCTTTTCCGAGGCTTCTTGGAGATTGATCAGGTAGCTGTTTCCATCGCAGCTGACTTTCTTCTCCTTAATTATGATCTTGTTCTATTCTAGAAACAAGTTCATTAGAGACTTGAGTTTTTCTTTTGAATCAATTGTAATACTTTAGAGGCTTGTACACGTGACTACCAGGTTTTGTGGGTTTTATTAAGTTACTTATATTTTATTTCCGCACTTTATTGTAATGGTTGAGTTTTAGGCTGACTTGTCTTGGTGGGATAAGACGAGTGTCATCACGCCCATTTTTGGGTCGTGACACTTTTGGTTTATAAAATCAGTATTAAGGTCTTTGGTAGTTGGAGATCTAGGTGTTGAGTTTAAATAATTTTGGATTTTATAAAGGTTTTCAATATATGAGCGGGTTATGTGGTTGTAGGCTTTTTTATCTTGGTTTAAACTTTCTAAGTAAGTATGTATTTGTGGTGGTATAAATAATGAGTCTTTTTGGTTCTTTGGAATAAATGGTTTATCGAAGATTTTGTTCATATTTAAATTTGTATATCTTATTCCACTGGCTCCTTTTGTTTTAGATGTGCTTGCTGTAGCTGCATTTAAACAAACATTGTCATGGATTTTATGGAGTTTCCCAACGTCTCCTTCTAGTTCTGGCTTTTTACCGTCCGCCGAACGACGTAGCTCCGCATTTTTAGAGTCATGCTGCTGACTGTTAGCTTTCAGATTTTGTAACTCTTTTCCCATACTGTCCACCTTCGTAGAAAGTGTAGTAATTGCTTTGAGTTTTTCTTCTATTGTATCTTGTTCAGTTTGAGTTCCTTTTTCTTGATAGGTAGTCTGCAACAAGGTTCTTGTCAGTCTTAATTACTTCAATTGTAAATGTAAAATTTAATATATTCAATACTAATCTCCTTATTTCTTTTGTTGTAACTGAATCTTCTAATTTTTTTGTTATCCACCATTTTGCCTGTGTGTTATCTGTTCTTACAATAAATTTATTGTAAACAATATATGGTTCAAATGCTAATAAACATTTATATAATGCGAATAATTCTTTTCTATTTATTTCCCATTTTATTTGTGCTTCTGTATAAGATCCTGAATAATATCTACAATGGTGTTCTATTTTTTCTTTTTCATATTTGTATTTTAAAACTCCTCCGTAACTATGATCACTCGAATCTGTTTCAACAATGTAAGTAAATATTTTATTTTCATCAGGAAAATATAGTTTTGGTAATTTTTTACATAGATTCTTAATAATTTTTATATGTTTTTTATCTTTATTATCAAAATGATATTCTACATCTTTTTTAAGTTTTTTATGTAATGGTTTTAAATGTTCTGCTAATTTTGGTATATATTCTCTTACCTGGTTTACTAATCCTAGAAAGGATTGTAATTTCTTTTTTGTATCTATATTTTCATCAATATTAATTATTTTTTGTACTATATGAGTTTGCATTTTTATTCCATTTTTATCTATTTGTATTCCTAGAAATTCTATTTGTGATTTCATAATTTCTGCTTTTCTTTTACTCAAACTTATACCTGTATTTTTTACTATATGTATAAATTTTTCCAACAATCTTATATGTTCATCTTGTGTTCTAGAATATAACAATATGTCATCTATATATACAATACAATTTTCTAGTTGGTTAAAACAGTTATCCATAAAATGTTGGAATCTACCTGGTGCATTTTTATATCCAAAAGGTAAAACATTCCATTCATAGAAACCTTGCGGTACTGTGAATGCTGTTAATTGTTTGGATTCTTCTTCTAGTTTTAGGTGGTAAAATCCTGATTTGCAGTCAAATTTGCTAAAATAATTATATCCTTGTATTTGTCTTATTTTTAGTATTTTGTTTGGTATCGGATAATTGTATGTTTTAGTTTTAGCATTTAGATTACGATAATCTATGACCATTCTACTTTTACCTCTTTTTTGTTCACTGTGTTTTATTACTATAAATGCTGGACTTGTATGTTTACTATTGCTTTTTTGTATGTAATTATTTTCTAACAATTCATTTATATGTATTATAAATTCTTCTAGATCATCAAAGTTATATTTTAATGGTTTCTGTGTTATTATACTATTTTCATCTATTAATTCAATTTTTACTTTTGTCTTATGTTTTTCCCATCCTTGTAATGGATCTTCACTATATATTTGCTCTAGTTGTTCATTAATTAATTTGACTTTGTCTATAGCAAATATAATAATTTCTAATTGCGTTATTTGTTTATTATTTATATTTTCCATTTCTTGGTTTATCTTTTCACTTCCTTTTATCCATTCCATAGGTTTTCGTTGTTTATTATTTACTCTTTTTGCTCCTATCTTATTTCCGCATGGTGTAGTAAGTCACCAATGTGTTTTTGTTATTATGTGTGGGTAATATCTATCTAGAAATGACATTCCTAATAACATATCTTTTGTAGTAAATTCAAAATTATACATTTCTTCTATTGTTAGTATTTTATCCCATATTTGCATTTTTATATTTTTTGCTTTGTATTTAATCATACTTCCTTCATTGTTAAATCCCGTTACTACCATAGGTGTTTTTAATTTTTCCCATTTATCTTCTGGTAAGTAATTATATTTACATATATTCGCTTCTGCTCCTGTATCTATCATAGGGGTATAATATCTGTTGTGATATCCTTCTACTATAATTTTTGCAAGTATAAATATTTTCATTAATCATTTTGTCCTTTTTATAATTATTTTCTTATTTTGACAAGTTATTGTTAATTGTTCATTTTCTATATTGTATGGCTTGACTTTTTCTAACCATTTTATTCCTAATGTAATATTATGATTTCCTTGATATATTTTAAATTGTATTGCTAAGGGTATTCCTCCTATAATTATTTCTTTTTCTGTTGTTTCTTCATTCGTGTTCACTATCTCACTAGGTAGTCCAGGGCATGTATGTCCTGTTCTTATAATTTCTTCTTCTAATACTAACTCTCTTGTTATATAATTTTCTTCTTGTCCTGTATTTATTAATATTTTATATTTTCTTTGGTCTATTATTCCTGTTATGAAATAATGATATGGTGTTATTTCTTCTTTATCTAATAAGCTTTGTGGAATTTCATATTTTCTTTTAGATGTACTCATCCTTGATGAGGTAGCTCTTGTCAATGTATTTGGTACGCTTGAAGTGCTTAATCTTTCTTTTACTATTTCTAAATCTTCTTCTATATCAATTTCTTTATAGCTATAGTCATTATTGTCTATTACAGTAATTATTTTTTCAAAAGGATTTTCTATTTTTATTTTACTAATTTTATTTCTTGCTGTTATTTTATGCTTTGTTGTTAATATATATAAATTTTACATCTTGCTGTAAATAATTTGCTCCCTGGTGCTAGTTCTATTCCAGACATTTTCCAATATAGAACTAATGATCTATCTATATTTTTATCTGTTAACGATACTGTATAATTAGCACTTATTGTAAACTTAAATTTTTGATATATTAAGTTTCCTTTTACTGCACTAATTATGCTTTTTTCTATAGGGTGTACAATTCTATCATCTGCCAAATATATTTCTATAGGTGTATCTATTCCTTCTCTAAAGCAGGCTTTTATTAATATTTCTGTTCCTCCTAAATGTACATATTTTGTTGGTGTTTTAGCTTTTATATCTTGTATTTCTTTGTTTATCATTCTTTTATTTATTATAGGTATATATGCTTTTCCTCTTGTGTATTTATAATCTATGATATGTTCTTTTTGACTAACTACATAGTATTCTTCTTTTTGTCTTTTAAACCAATTTCTTAAAATAGGTATTTCTAGTACTTTTTCAACACTTAGATCTAATTCTTTTCCTTTTATTTGTTGAAATATCATATTATCAAATATAATTTTCTGTTCTGATGATTCTTCATCTTGATATTCTTCCTTAGATATTATTTTTATTTCATTTTCAGACATTATATTTCTTCATCTGTTTCGTTATTATCTATGTTAATATTTTCTTCTTCATTCTCAGTTTCCATGTCTGATACTTCATATATACTATCATTTTCACTTAATTCATAATCTATGTACTCTATTTGCATATATTTTTCATTGTCTATAATTAATTCTGCTATTTGTTTTCTTTTTGGATTTTTGGGTAATTTGCAATCTTTAGCTATGTGTCCTATCTTTCCACAATTATAACAAGTACATTGGGGTATTTTTCTTTTTGGTCTGTATGGTCTTTTTATTTTATGATTTTTTACATAATACCTTCGTCTTGGTTGTTTATATTTATATATAGTTTTGTTTTTCTATAATTTTTATATCTTTTAGATTTTTGTTTTTTAGTTGTGCATCCAAATTGTGGTGCCATTTTAATTTTGCAACATGATAAATTTTTATTTAATACTTTTTCCATTTTTAATTTTTCTTTTTGGTTTTCACATAGTTGTATGAACTATTGATTTAAAAATTTTATTCTAGATCCTAAAGTATCTACCATTCCTTCATTATTCCAATCCTTTATTACGTTTGTACTAAATGATTCTGGTAATTTTGTATAATATTGTTTTCTTATTTCTTTTGCTTCGTCTAAATTGTATTTAGCTTTGTAATAATATTCTTTAAATGCGCAAGTATATTCTTCTAAGTAACACATTTTACATATAGCTAATTTTGTCATAAGTTGTCTATTTATCATTTTTTCTCTATTTTGTTCTCTTATATCTGTAGTCATGCCTCCAAATTCATTTCTTATTGCTGATTCATATTTATCTAGTATATCTATATTTGTTGCTGATGCGGATCCATCCATTTTCTTATCATTCCTAAGTACTTCTAAACTTTCCGAGGGTAGATTTTCTATCCATAATTTTGTTGTTCCTACGAATGTTTTTTCTACGTATCTTGGTGTTTTCGCTGTTTCTATTTTGTTATCTATTAACTGTTTAGACATATTTCCTATCCATAACAATATTGCTTTATTTATATCTGCGACACAATCTAAATCTAAGAAATTGTATTGTTCATTTGCTGGTTTAGGTGTCCAATTTTTATTTAGTCTACTGTTCCATATTGCATTATTTCTGTCTAATTGTTAATAGCTTTCTATATAATAAGTTGGTGGTGTTCTTCTAGGACTAACTCTAGGACTATTTCTGGGACTATTATCTGGGGTTTTGACGCTTGACGTACTAGGTCTATTCATATCTCCTGTGTTTATTTCTAATTTTTTTGATTTATTTATCTGTTCTAGAATTTCTGTATATGTTTCACTTATATCACTTATTTCTGATTGTTGGTCATTTTCATTTCCGTCTATTTCATTTACTTCAATATCTTCATTTAGATCTTTTAGATCTTCATTTAGTTTCTGTTCCATTTGTTTTATTTCATTTGTTAATTCTAGCTCTTTATCTTTTTTTTTTGTTTATTTTCATATAATAATTTTAACCTAGCTAATTCTTTTTCTAATTCACTTGTTCTTGTATTTTTTATTTCTTCTAAATTTTGTACTTCTTGTTTTGCTTGTGTTTTTATTTTTTCAATTTCTCTTGATTTATCTATTTCTTCATTTTCTTTTGTTATTCTTACCATAGCTGTTAAACTATTCGTTTAAAGGTTTCCAGTTGAAATCATCATATTGGAGACAATTCCAGATGGAAAAGGAAGGAGATTACAGCCATCACGTGATTTTACAAGAATCCTTGGAATAAAATATTATTTGAGTTACATAATGACAACAATTATGTGTTATCAGAAAAGTTTGAACAGAATCAGAACACAAGCATGTGATTCTGCTTCAGAGTTGAGCCAACAGTAGAACTAATCTCTTACTATATCTACATTCATAAAAATATAATACTTACTAATCAATCTCACAGGCATTACACCCTAACACTGCTAATAACTTTTAAAGAACGAAACCTCAAAATAAGCAGATTTAACATAGGAATGATGGGACAAATAATTTACAATCTCGTGTTTAAGATTCAGATAGTACTACTAAATTTACTATATATTTGTAGGTGACTTGGTAGGATTTAACAATTACATGTTTCAGAAGATATTCAAGGCCAACTATGCCGCAATCAATCGAGTTAAGGTTGTACAGATAGAGAAATATGGCCCATAACAGGGCAGTTGAGTTGTTAGAATTGTGGATGGAAGTGATCAGGATAGCACGATGCCTTAGATTAACTGAAAGTTTTACACCATTAGGCATAGACACTTCAAATTTTCAGCTAACAACAATAATATTGGAGGCCATATTAAACTGTGATTCTGATCTAGATCAGTAGAGTATAAACCATGATATGACGATTACATTTATGCCTATTGATAAGGAGCCATCCTACGTAGTGACATATATAAAACTGGTGTGTTATTCATGAAACAGTGGGTTTCTTAAAATTTTATATGGAATCTATACGAAATATAAATCTTGAGAAAACTTCTAGTGAAAAAATTGGGAGAAAACTTTTAGGGAAAACTTCTAGTGTTCTTAGTGATCAATATCACGTTGCCTAATCAAAGAGATAGTACACTTTTCAAAATCAAATTATTTATTAATACAACAATCTAATAATCTTTGCTTCCCACTAATCTTATAATAGAAAAGAGACCAGATTTTGATATTATTAAGATATTTATTGTTACAAAAAGAGGAAGAACAAAAAGAGTATCTTGAATACAATGATGAAAAAACTTACATCAATAAATCATATAAAGAAACACAATAACTCCATTAGAAGATGAACCAACCTGGAATTCTTTTTCGAACAAAGTTGGGCAGATCAGCAGTAATATAAAGAAAAAAAGATTATGACAGAGCAACACTCATATAAAGAAAAAACAATTACCGTAGAAGACATCAATAAAACATAAAAACAATAAAATCTATCAGAAAATAATCAACCTGAAATTCTGTTTCGAGAAAAGTTGTGGTGGAACGATAAAAGCAGAGCATCAATGATACAATGAAAATGAAAGAATTAGTGTACAGAAACGTCAAGAAGAGATCGATTATCAAGATTACGATCAATCTCACACTAGGGAAACTTTTAGGACGAGCTGCAATTTTGAGTAGAAAAAAGATTGTCTATGCGCAACTGTGGTCTTTTCGTTTGACTAACGTATGAAATTTTTCTGCATAAATTATTTTTTAAAGTGATTTTTTTTATTTCAATATTTAAGTAGAAAAATATTGCTGAAATTTTCTCCCGCTCAAGGTCCTCAATAGAATTTGGGGACGGTGAATTAATCAATCAGTTACTAGATTTGATACCTTCTCAATAAACTGTATGAATAAGTAGAGAAATATAAACTTATCCCAATATATATACTTTTAGAGACATGATAATTAGATCGTCCTCAAATGTTGGTCCGAGAAAAGGTTTTTTTCATTTATTAAAGTCTAAAACTTGTAAAGTGACTTTAAGTAGGTAAAAAAATGTTTATAGGGTCACAACTGTTACCAATCTGTGTTAAGAAAATCAGAAATTACTGGTTGTAATAAATCATTCAGAAACACGAAGTAACTAACATTTTTAGAACCAGTAAATAAGAAGAACAGAAATTTATTTGTAAAAAATAATTTAATCTGTAAAACTTACCAGAATGTTGAATACTCTTTTATTTCTCTTTTTGGGAAGAAAATCAAGTCCACTGAATTCACAGTGTCCCCTTAAGGAAATTATTCCCCTCTAGTATCCGAGGTTTTATTTGGAATATAACCTCCCAGGGTAAAATGATCTTAATCAGTAGAGTATAGATACCAAAAACTCTACTGTCAGCGAATCAATCCACATCAGGAAAGTACACGAAGAAATATATGTTTTTTAAGAAGAAGGAAGATCAGAAAATTCATTAGTAAATATTCTGAAGACTGAATGATATTTATAGGCAAGAATAATATATTCTGAAATATTGCAACCCTTTCAGAATTAACACGACTATTAATAAAAGGTTGCAAACTTTCAAATGGTATTGACTGTTCCTGAAAGTTGCAACCTTTCAGAACAGTGGAATAATTTTTGGCCATTTAATTAATTAAATAAATAATTAAAATAAATTTGTCCAAAAAATTATCTCTCGATCGATCAAAAGCCAAAGCCGAAGCCGAAGCGAGCGACGACGACGGCGCGAGGGGGGTCCCTCTTTCCAACCCTATTAATAATTAATAGGAGTGTTTATTCATTTAAACTCTCCTATTTTCATTTCCATTACCGATGAGGGACTATTGCCTTTTTTATTAAAGCATTAGAGGACTTTTCAAGTTCCCAACCTTTCAAGTTCTAAACTTTCAAATTCCTCTCATTCCCTCTATTTCCCATCAATTCTTGCTACATACCCAACAATCCCTCACATTGATGGGGAATAGTTATAACATAGGAATGCACGGACAATTGTGTACTTAACAAGCAAGGATTAATTGCATCTGGATAAGTAGGTTTCCCCTTGGACTTTCCGTAGTGAACATATGTCGGATATACTCGGTCAATCGGTAGATGTGATATCTTTGAACCGTCAAACTTTGGTGTATACCTAGACAACCATATGTCACACAATTAACCCTTTATTGTTTATGATTCTTACGGTTGTGTTCGTTTAAGCTATGAACACCTCCTGGTTTCATGAGTGTATAGAGAATAGGCTTTTGACATAAAATTCTCTTTGAAGCGGCTTCCACTTCACACTCACATAGGTGATTTCTAACTGTGTCATCTCGTAGATACACTATTTGGTCAAATCTACCAAACTTAGCAAATCATTAAGAACTTGAAGATTTATTACCTCATTAACAAGCCTTAAAGTCTTAACCTTTTCCTGAACACTGTCTTCATCATGAGAATGGATTGAGTTAATTGACAATGTCGAACGTCAGCCACAACTTTGTTTTTCTCCTTGAATCTAGCTCTTGGGATCTCCAGTACGCTAGATAGAGTTACCGTCATGCTGACTTGTCCTAAGCCGTAAACCCATTCCCTTAGATGATCTTTCAACTGCCTCTCTCACTAGGCCTTTCGTTAGTGGATCTGACACATTATCACTTGACTTTACATAGTCAATTGTGATAATTCCACTAGAGAGTAGTTGTCTTATGGTGTTATGTCTACGTCGTATATGACGAGACTTCCCGTTGGACATAACGCTCCCTGCCCTACCTATTGTTGCTTGACTATCGCAATGTATGCAAATTGGTCCAACAGGTTTGGGCCAGAATGGAATATCCTCTAGGAAATTCCGGAGCCATTCCGCTTCTTCACCAGCCTTATCCAAATCAATGAATTCAGATTCAATTGTGGATCGAGCAATACATGTCTGTTTGGAAGATTTCCAAGAGACAGCTCCTCCACCAAGTGTGAATACATAACGACTCGTGGATTTTACATCATTTGACCCATGATCCAATTTGCATCACTATATCCTTCAATCACAGCAGGATATTTATTATAATGCAAAGCATAATGTTGTGTCCATTTTAAATAACCCAACACACGTTTCATAGCCATCCAGTGAGTTTGATTCGGATTACTAGTGTACCGACTCAGTTTATTAATAGCACATGCTATATTTGGTCGCGTGCAATTCATAATATACATCAAACTTCCCAACACTCTGGCATATTCTAATTGAGAGTCACTTTGACCTTCATTCTTTTTAAATGTACAACTTAAATCAATTAGAGTTTTGACTACATTGAAATTCAAGTAATTGAACTTTTCCAATACTTTTCCAATATAATGAGATTGAGATAATGCTAGTCCCTGGGGAGTTTTGATAATCCTGACCCCTAAGAGCAAATCAGCAACTCCTAAGTCTTTCATATCGAACTTGCTGGACAACATGCGCTTAGTAGCACATCGTCAATTTCTTCACTCATTATTAACATGTCATAGACTTATGAGTAGCTAAATTAATTTATTCCTGAAAATCTCTTGTTAATTATAATTGTTTATCATGCTTGAATAATGTTATAATAACCATCTTTAGAAAGTTTGCTACAGAAATATTTTTCAAATAAGTATGCCCAGACTATGCCATCCTAAGGTTGAAACCGGTAGGCAGAGAAGACCATTTAGGGGAGTAAACAAAGTTGAGGTGTTGTTAGGGTAACTTATCAAAGAAGAGAAGCTGTAGTAGTGACCAGACGAGATGATTATTAAATCATTATTTTTGCATAATAAGCAAGTATAATTTATTAAAAGGTTGGAAGGAATAAAATTTTAGTGAAAATAAAAATGATAAAAATGAAAACTTACCTATTAAACGATGATGTTGATTATAAGGTATTATTACTCTACATACTAAAAAACCTGAACATTGATATAAAAAGAGAAATTTATGAAAAATTATTAACATATGAGATAATAGAAATAACAACCCAAGGTTGGACTGAGTTAACCATACAAAGTATACAAGATGAGCTTTATTATGATATGTATGATTTATATGATGATCTAGATATTGGAGATTAAATATGACTGAATATTGGCTAAGGCGATATGGTAGAAATTATAGGTTAAAAAAGATTAAATATCCAGATAAATTAAGTAAGCTTTTTAAAATATTATATAAAAGGTTATGATGAATAAAAATAAAAATACTAAAATAAAAAGAACTAAGATAGATAAAAAGGTAAGAAAAATATGGAAAAAATTAAGATCTTTATATACAGAATATGAACTATCACAACTAGTCAAAAAACATAATGATAGAAAAGATCAATTGATAAACATAATTTCAACAACATAATATAAATATGTCTGCAATTTGAAAAAACAGTATGAATAGAGAAATCTATAAACAACAATTAATAGAAGAAATAATGAAAAAAATGGCATATGCATTCACATTGTGTATGTTGTTTTTTTTTGTAAGATATCATCTTAAAAAAATATTAAAACTCAAGCACACAGATTATATATCACATAATGAACAATATAAAACCTTACCATATTTCAATATTCAGTTAATTTATTTCCTTTTCTAGAAGGAAATGACCCTATAGGGGCCAGCTCCACCAATCCATAAATTAGTCATCATCCACAAATATGTGTGTTTTTCTAGAATATAAAGGAGGAAGGGAGAAGGGAATATATAGAAATTATGATATATTAATTTCATATATATTACTGAAATGTGAAGGAGTAGTCACAAGTTAAAGCATTAGTGGGAATCACAATCCCATTTAAAGAACTTTAATTGAATGGACAACTTCCATAAAGAACAAATAGAGAAAGAGGAAAAGTATGAGCAAAATCGACAAGCATGTCTAATCTATAGAACTAACCACCTCTTTTGTCGCATGCAATGCAACGACCCTCAAAATAAAATAGGATGAACTAGATCAGCACATGAGTTTGATAAGTGAATAACTTGTTAAAATAATGAGGAACAACTTTTCAAATCAGTTTTATTGAGTTTGGAAGTCAAACGTCATGGGCCGACCAAGACATTCAAAAACTAGTCTTTTATATGTTTGTGTGTTCTAGTATGTAGTTCATGTGTTTATGTGTTGTTTGAAGTATAAAATCAGTAGAGGTGACCCTTTTGTATTAATAATTGTGGTTAGGGTATGTCATGGTTTGACTTCCCAAGGACTAACCTAAGGGTACTTGAGGAGGTCCTAAGCATTTGCCAAGAAGTTGTCAAGGCAACATGCAGATATTAGCTTCACGGAGGTAGTTAGCATCGTGGAATTGATCCACCTTTGAAATAAATGTGTGTCCGCCAACTATTATGTCCCAAAAGTAAGTTACAATTTCTTTATTGAGTGCCTCCACATCGCGGACTTGTTCCACGACTATGTTTGCATCAATAAAAGTCAAGGTGGATGTTACACTAAAGGTCCAACTAGTTAGTGTAGGGTGTTTTGGGAAATTTAAGAATTTAATATAAACGGTTATTCTACCTGTTTTTGTATGTCTTAAGTTGGTCAAAACTCCTCAACCTAAAATTAGACTTCATTTAACAAACTAACCCTTCCCTGTCAAAATAAATTCTCTCTACAACACCATTGAAGACCTTAATGAAGATCAATCTAGAAGATGGGTTTTCAAATAATTTCTTGCTCAATTTTTTTGAATATTCAATTAATAATGTATGATGATTTTTGATTTTTTGAAAAAAATTTCTTTCAAGGAGTTGTAGAAAAGGTTTTCAAAAATGGTTTCAAAGATTAAAATTCCCAATTTTCAATCTAAACATTGGTCAATTGTCAAAGTCTATTCAATGTCATTGTATTGATGAATTACGGTTAGATTAATGTTTTTAAGATGATTTTCAATGAGATTCCTTAAAGAACCCATGATCTCCTTTAACTTTTAATATAGTCTATAAAGTGGGTTTTGTGATCTTTATTGGATGTTTATTGAATTAAACTTATATTGATATGTATTATTTAATGCTATTGTTATATTTATCTATTAAGTATGAATTTTTTTAGGGTTGATCAATTTTTATCATGGCTTGGAGGATTGGTAAGATGACCTAACTTCTTCTCTCTAGTATTGGGAGTGACGTTATATGGTTTGGTCCAGGTATGGTTGCGGTGTTTGATTATTGTCTATCTATGCATGATATGATCATGGTATTAAGGACAATAAATGAAATGTTTAATTGTTATTGATGAACATTAGTATTAAGGTGTTCCAAGAAGTATGTAGTACTCCATGCTAGTATCATAATTAAGGTGTATTGATAATATGAAGTAAAATGTGAATAAGAATGTTAGTGTAATGTATCATTTACATGCTTGATAGTGATAGGTACTATTTTCTAATGAGCCCTATCTATATGACCCATACATAAATATGTGATCTTATCCATGTTAGGAATTGTCTATTCAATGTTGAATGTGGTTATGTCTTTTATAATAAGTGTGGGTGTGGTCTAGAACCCCTACAGGCTTTATACATGTTTTTATTTCATGACTTGGGGATATTGTAAATTTTTTGTGATCCTTTAAAAAGGAGTTTCTTCAATACCAATTTTGTTGCTATTATGTAATTATGATGACCAATATTTATATACACACTCCGTATGCATAATTATGAATATGAAATGTTTATGGTGTCAATTGAAAAGATAATTCTCATATGCACCTTTACATCCTACTATGCATAAAAAGTATATGATTAGCAAGGTATGAACATGTATTTCATAATGGTTTTTATGTGGAAGAGTTTCTCACATATGTTCAACCAAACATGAATGTGTGAATGAATAAGGTTAATGATAATCTAGTCAAAGTGAGTCTCTTGAAAGGTTTCCTCATGTACTCTAAAGTAAAATAAGATATAAATATTATATGATGATGTGATAGTTCAGTCTCACATAATCTATGTTCTATGATGAAAGATAATTCTCATGTTAGTAACCTTTGAGCTTTATGATATATGAGGGACTAAGATCATAAAGCCTACATTATGAACTACTGTTCAATAAAGTCATAAACATGTTTAAAAAGGGAGTTTTACCTTATGATGGAGTGAACATGAATAATTAGAGTGGGGGACTGATTTTTAGCAAGTACGTCTTCCCAAAAGAGAACTCTCACATTTAGAAAATTTGGGTACTCAACATAGATGTTGTCTCATGATATGGAAACCTTTACGTCTGTCAAGTTTGGGTTTCTAGCATCGATCTACTTGTTCCATAACTACGTTCCCCTGTAGGTTTTTACTTAGTGGATCCACTTAGATCGATATATGTCCATAGGTACTACCTTCATATGTGTTACCCCATCTTTTTGGATTTGAGGTAGAACACCGGAGTCCATGTATCTTGCATGGTCTACGTGTAACACTTCAAAAATCCAAGTTGTGTTGTAGAGCCTTTAATAGGTCTCATAAGGTCTATACATTGTTTTAAGGTCTATATTAATGAATATTAGAGATTTAGAAAGACTAGGATTAAAAACGTCCAAGAACGTCCGCGACGTCCGTAGTTCAAGAGGTACTAGCGTAGCTTAGTCTATTTGACTAGCTTTTTGGAGTCAAAAAATGATGAAAATTGGTGGAAGGGTGTGTAAAATGTTTTTAAGTTGATTCATGGTTGAAATGTCTTGGTACAACTCCCCAAGGACCAACCAAGAGCCCTTGAGGAGGAACCTATAATTTTTGGGTCAAAGACATCCTGGGCAGTGTTCATCGATGAGGCGTGTGTGGATCGACAGGGCGTCGATGACATCCGTCGACCAACACTAATACATTTTTACTTATGGTAAATTTTTACTTGTATCTGAACTCATTAACAATGTAAAGAACAGAGGAGAAAGGGCTCGTACAATTACAGATGGACAATCGACAGGGTCTCATTTGTGAAGGTCAACCTTTCTTGCACGCTTTTAACTTAGTCCTAACTAATTATTTAAGGGGTTTAGTTGTTAGTTATGGATTAATTTAAGTATAATTAACTTAATAAACCCCCATATACAGACACCAACCCCATTAGTCTAATTACAACTCACAAAACAAAACTATGTTCCTTCTCCATTCTTTCTATGTCTATTGGAAGACACCATTGAAGACCAGGCTAGGGGAGGGTTTTCGGGGCTGTAAAGGCACTATATCACAATAAATTCTAAATCAAACATTGAGGTAAGACATATAATTCACCTTTGATACCTCTTTCCTCCAAGAA